>NC_140577.1:15835699-16435699 GCF_057381845.1 Rhamphochromis longiceps
CATTAAAAACCGAGAACTGGAGTGAAATTCCGATTTTTTGCTTGCCCGACAGTCGCAAATGCCTTGTGCAAAGTTTGTCTTCGTGTGTTTATATGTGTGTATATGGGCATGTTTGTTTGCACCAGAAGCCTCTCTTGACTGTCTGCCGCTTCCTGCTGGGACCGGCTTGAGTTTTGATTCAGTTTGTGTGTTGGGCGTGTGTGTGTGTATGTGCACTTAGCTCCACTTGTCCTCTCACTCATTCCCGTTTCTGGGAAGCATCAGCCGTTTAAAACTCAAATGGCAGGATTTTTTTTCCCCCTCTCCCCTCGCTCTCCTCCTCACACCAAATTTGGGGAACAGCTGGGGCGGCCATGCCGATGATTTGTCTCCTTCTACCCGTCCTCCTGACAGGTTGAGAGCATGCACACACTATTAGGCGTGCACACACACACATACAATTAAACATGCTTTCAGTATCACAGACAGACAGGCACAAACACACATAAACACACTCGCACAGACACAAAAGTAGACTCAGTATAAGAGGCCGTGTTCTCAGGGTGCTGCCAAAACACTCTGATTTCCTTTAGCCTAGGCGGCCATACATCAGCTTGGGGCCTCCCAGCCCGGATGGCAGGGGCTGACAGAATGACATGTGTCATTTATCAAACGAGGGGCGCCAGACCTCAGGAAAAGAACAGACCGCCTCATGACAAAGCCCCCCCAAGAGCTCTCCTCCACTCGCAACGAGGGGAGTGTGTCATGGGGTAGACACTGACAAATCTACGGAGATAGAACACACATGGATGCATGCTGACACCAACACGCAAGCGGAGGAAACGCACACTGAGAGGCACTTCCAGCTCAGATGCAAACCCACTGATCGCATATTATACTCAAGCTGCTTTGTGGATTTTAAACACATTGTTTGGTCGTGTTTAAAGAACGACAAGACTTTGAAAACACAACTAAAAGAGGGGGGGGGGGGGGGGGAATCTATATTTTATAACGTGTTTGGAAGCGAATGTACAAACACACATACCCACACATACACCCACATATATGTTTTCCTCGCAGCCAAAGAAGCCCCAGCCAAAGCTTCTCCTGTTGCCAGCAGCAGACCCGTTCTTCTTAATGAACGCTCATTGGCTGCCGAAAGGAACTCTCTTAGCTGGCAATGCAGCTTCATCTCCTTCCTTTCATATCTGTGCCACCGCATACACACAATAACCCATTTTTTCTCCTTCATTATGTCTCCCTCTCCACTCCTTCCCTTTTCCCTTCCCTCTCTCTCTCTCTATCTGTCCTGATCCCCCCTCCACCTCCTTTTACTCTTTCCATAGCCTGTTCATTTGTCTTCATAAGCCTAATTTATTTTCTCTGCCAGATGCAAGCTGACAGCCATCAGTCACTCTCCCACACATACTGACGCACACACCTGACCTCCTGACACGCAGACAAATACACTATGCGCAAATGCACAGCTCTTTTCTCACTTTTTTTTCATTTGCCCTGTCTCTATTACACACACACACATACAGACACACAAACACAGGCCATATTACCTCACGCTGCTCTGAGGTAAGCTCTGCAGTCACATACCCTCTGTTTTACCCCTGTCCTCCACCCCCTCCAACCCCCAAAACCCTCCCATTAACATTACTGAAGATGGATGCGTCTTCATAGCGGAGATTGATTGCGGATATAGAGTTATGGTGCCATTTATGTGTGTGTGTATGAGTGTGTTAGTGTTAGATGGAGGGCACTTTGGGAGGCGGCGCTGGGAGCTGAAATGCGAGGGAGGCAGGCTTTTCTCTCCTTTCCAGAACCTTCCAGCCGTTCGTTGTCTGTCCGCAGTCTGATATTGTGCTCTGTTGAAGGATTGCTTCCTCTCTTCCTGCTTCTCTCTCTCTCTGACTGTGAAGCCGTTCATAACCATTGTACACACACACATACACACACACACGGGCATGCATGCATACTCGCACAGGCACAATTAGGGTGAGATGGCCACTAATACTAGTCCACTTTGAAAGCCCACTACATAATTTACTGACTTTCTCCAGGGACCCTTTCTCTACCCCTAATGCCCCCCCCCCCATATCATTTTGTCTTTTCTCGCTTTATTGCTATGGTCATCAGGAAGTGGGGGGGGTCCACACATACACCCTGTAAACTGCTGTGTGCTTCAGCTTTTTCTTTTGTTATATATTTTTTGTTACGCGTCTATGCTATTCATCATGCTTAAGTCCTAAACTAGTGTTGAAATGAAACAGTGGAACTTTGTTTAATGGAGCGCCAGACTTCAGCTAAGAACTCGTCACTCGAGCAGACAGAACGAAGAAAAAAATGTGGCGATGCATAAAGGATAACGGTTTTGATGGTGCACAATTGCTGGAATTTCCCTGGTGACACATGCAGTTAAAAGCACTAAAATGTTTGGGGACATTTGGCTGTCCTGAGCAGCCTCCTGCTCTGAGGGTTTGCCGTCCTAATTAAATTCCCTAAAGTGACTTTAGGGGTTTTTAAAGTTATAATTTCTTTGTCTGTCTGTTCGCATGTTGGGAAGGGATATGTAAGTCTATATGTAGGTCTCTTAGGTCTGGTTCTTACAAAGCCCTCTGCATTATTGTGTTCTGAGCGCGTTGCAGAGACGTAGACAAGGGCAGAAAAGAGCTGATGAAATATTGTGATGCAGGCAGACAAAATAAAATCTGTGTGAGTCGCCTCACTGTCTTATACTAGACTGTTAAAAAGTTTCAAGCTCAGCTCACACAGCACTATAAAAGACAAATTGAGTTATTTTCAATATATTGGTCACAATTAGGGGGGTTTTCTTTCTACTATTTCTGTGTCCAATTTTACTTTATGCATCAAACACAATGAGAATTTTAGATTTTAGAGATGTACAGATTCTGTTTTATCTGAATTGCTATTATTGATTTTTGCTCAACTAGATTTTCTTTCTCAGATATAAACAGCATACACAATCAAAAATCAACTAAATTAATAAACTTTACAAATCGCCCTAAACTACACTAAGGTGCAGGATCTCCTGTTAGGGAAACTGGGAAAAAAAGTGCTCTGCAGCTGGAAAGAGGTACAGACGATTAACTGAAAATTTGTCGCTGTGCGCCACCTTTATCTGACACATTTCACCTTATCAAACCAAAGCAGGTGCAACACATTTATAGAACAAAACCCATGTCAACCAGCATGAATCAGACCAGCTCATAATCGGACATATGAAAGGTTATCACCGGTCCTGGCTGAGAAGTCACTGACCAATCAAGTGGTGCATCTTTAAATGCATTCATTTGGAATTCAAATAATGCTAAAAAGTTCCCAATTAGAAAATTTCATGTGAATTCTCTGTTAAGTCATGTAGTTAAACAAATAAAAAATTGGTGCATGACTTGCTAGGATCTCACTTATAAATTACAAGCTTTAGATTAATTGTGCAAATTCACATACAGCACGTGCGTTCTTTTGCTAACATTTAATTTCTAATCAATTCTAATCTACCGGCCTTAGCTTAGCCCCTTTTCTGCTGTTCACGCACCTTTACATAGATTATACAAAATATGTTTGTTTATCATGTACCCATTATAGCTTTTATGTGTTGATCTTCTTTCTTGAATCCATAACATCCCAACTCAGAACCATCCAAAGAGTAAATGAATGCACTGTTAGACACCCGTCAATGGTACAGATACTTTATATTTCAAATAAACTGCTTGGGCATTTTGTCTCTTTAGCAAGAGTGTCTTGTTTTAATGAAATTGCGAACATTTTAGCAAATAAAATGCAAGGGATGCAGTAAAGTAGCCCAGTACAGAGGCTAGAGTAATTGTGAAATAAGTGCTAGCATGTTAGCAGTGTGCTACCTGTGTAAGGTTAGCTTATTGGCTACATTAAATCACCAACTACCCCTGCAGGTTTGTCACTTCCCTACATATCTTTGAGAACATGTTTTTGTGTTACTGAGCCATTAGGGTGCTTCTTCTCCTTTATTCTCTGCAGAGACTGAAAGATCAGATTCATGGAAGTGTGTGTGCATTTTTTTCCTCTGTGTTTCTGTTCCTTCTTCGTGTTTTGTTTCTTAGCAGTGTACAAAGTGGATGGCCTCTGTAAATTGAGGGGAGGGCTGACAGCACAGCGAAGGTTGATTGATGGCATATTGTGCAACCGGACTCAGCTAGACCAAACTGGTTAGGTGGTGACCCTGTTTTGGCCCTGTGCCCTTTTGGTTTCTTTCATTTTTTTTTTAAATTCTAGCTGTTTTTCTCCCTCTCCCTGTGCCTCACTGTCTACCTCTGTCACTTGCACACACACTCAGATATACAGAATACATAAATAAAGACTTCTTCCTGTTGCTTCTTCTCCTCGAGCTCCCCTCATCTTCATTGTTGCACTTAAACTCGCCGTTGCTATCATTCTTTGTCCGCTGTTTCCTTTCTTCCTTCCTCAGCCCACTTTGTTTGTCAGCGCTCTTTCAGGACAGGTTTTGTCCCATGAGTCATATCGTCAGGGTTCATTTTACAGCCCTTATTCATATATTCTCTGTCAAAAAAAAAAAACTTTTAAGAAGCACACCGGAGCCAGTGCTGCCTCTGATTTGGTGAAACTTCCCAGTCGCCAACCAGTTCTTGCCCACAGAAGAGCTCATCAACAACCTTGTTTGACAAATTTAGGAGAGTTAACCTAAACACTGGGCACACTACTTTAAACTGTGTTTCATCCTGTTTTTTTCCTGCAGTGATTTTCTGCCTCTGTTCTCCACACAACCATAGTGATTTATGGTAATTATCCATCTTTGGGGTCATCCATCAACTGGTTGTTGCTAGGCAATGGTAGCAGCTGTTGTTTAGTCGGGGGAAGCTTTGCTGTCAGGGGCAATGCAGGTGAATTCAAAAGACGGCATCTATGAGGAAAAGACAGAGCTCTGTTATTTCACGAGCCTGTTGGTTTTGTGCTTCATTCCTTCGTTTTAGATTTAAACAGAACGCCTCTTTGTCAAAGCAGCGGCCACCCCCGATTAAACAAAAATTGAACAACTGCAGGAGATTAAAGATATTGCGCGTTCCCCAGAGGTGTGCACTGCAACAGAAGATTAAGACAATACAGGTATTTTCATTTTCACGAGGTTACAATTTAAAATGAAGCTTGTTTATGTGAAGAGAATAAAAATGGCAGAGGGGAAAAAAACGGTAGAGGAATTGATAATGTTTTCTCAAAAAGAGTCTGTTTAGCAAACGGCATCTGTCTGATACAGCCTACATTAAAACGGTTCTTGGCATACGTGGAGTAAATCTCACTCACATCATCTTTAATTAGCATTAGTAATGCTTTATCCGTACTTTGCCTGAAAACAAACCAGATGGTTCGAAATGTGTATGTAGCACCGGAGCAGTGTTCGATGGTTAGGTGTGTGTAGGGTTTGGAGGGAGGGGGTTGGCAGAAAACTTGAGCACAGAGGGCTTTAATCTGTGGCGGCAATGATCTAATGGCTGTTGTTTCCTCTTAGAACAAGCAGGCACTGACAGTCCGAGGAAAAGGTGATTTATAGACCACAGTCGGTGTCGCGGCACGTCAAAAAACTGGCTCTCGGAAAAGCTGAACAAATAAGGAGCACAAAATGAAAACAAAGACGGGTGTAGAAATTCAAGAAAACTGGCAATGTTGTTCTTCACATTTGTTTCTTTTTTTTTTTTTTCTTTTAATCCATCACTGATCTATTATGTCAAATGAGTAAAACTCTAGTTAAAAGGCACTGGCTATGATTTAAAAAGGCTTTTAGCATCGTGAGTAACTGCAAACTGTTTGGAAAGGGTTAGGTTCATCATGCAGGGTCAGGCAGCCGTCTTATCAGTCGACTAGTCATGCTGCAGAAGTGGCGACCCCCCCAAAAACATCCATAACTGCAAGAAGAGCGCAGACACCTGCAACAGATGGTCTGGCCCCTGTAGAAGCTGATCTCAACATCACTGTGTTGGTCTCAGATTACATTAAGAGAAACAGAAGACAGAAGCTCGCCTGTATCTACAGAAGCAAAGTGGCAAGTTCTTTGTGATCCTGGGTTCAGCATACCCTGAAAACCAAGCACTGATTTAATTTAGTTATTACCTTTTTTGGGAAAGTTAGTGGCCAAGAAAAATACGCGGGGCATCATTTTTGAAAGCATCCATTCAGGCTTAAATCTTTTGAGACATGTGAAAGCCAAGCCAGAAGTGTTCATTTATTTTTTCAGGACTGTAGCTCATCTGATATTGCTGTGGCTGACAACCACAACAATTGCCGTTTGCCCATACGGCCATCAGCGTGAAGAGCAGACCGGATGGGTTGCTTTGTTTTCCCCAACCAGCAGAGCTGTGGAAGCTGAGAAGGTGGATTTGTACAACACATGAGCTATTAGAAGCCCCTGAGCTATTGTGCCATATGGTGGACTATTCTATGTGGGTTAGGGGAGGGTGGAACCGAGGGGTGCTGTTAGGTAAGCTTTTTACGTGCCTGGCCGAGGAAGCTGTGGGTTATATTACAGCTCGCGCCTGGACCTGGTGTCACGAACTGGCTGTAATGTCAAACATGCCCTTGAGTTTAACCCAGTGAAGTTTCCTTTATCACATGTACAAACGAGATATAATAATCAGAGAGAAACAGGTTACTACGCAGAAAGTTAATGTAGTGACGATCAACTCGTTTTTGGGTTCCACCTTTTTGTGAAAATTGTATAAAGAAATTTAAGTACGTTGACAGAAACCAAGTTGGGCTGAGAGAGACTTTTGGTCTGTGCGAGTTTACCACAGCATTGTCCGCAGGCTAGTCCACAGAGAGTGTCAGGTCCTATGAAACCACAGCGGCAGCTACCCCAGACAGAAAAAAAATCTCAGGAATGAACAAGGATGGGAGAGAGCCGAGAGAGAGACAGAGATTGCCTGACATACTAAGCATTACCATAATTGGCTTTTCTACATGATAGGACAGAGGAAATAATAATGTCATTTTATTTACAGCCTTCTCTCTGCTGAAACACGCACACACTCATGCACAACGTACAGGTCAATGACACACACTGATCAGGCCTGTCCAAAGCCATCAGAGGTGAGTGGCAGGGAATGGAGGGGCCGGTGACAAAGCGAAACGGGAGAGAGAAATAAGACTGCCACGCCAGAGCTCCTGTTTTGAAGGGCCGCTAGACGCTGTGAGGGAGCCTCGGCGGCCGCCCTGCTGCGGGTGCAGCACTCCGCCACGTAGGGTAAATCAGGAGGCTGAAAGCTGGCGGAATTGGACATTAGCACTGCAAATGAGAGCCGGGATTGCCCTCTTCTCTGAGACAACATGAATAAATGAAGAAGGTTTAAAGGGAAAGTGTGTGCAGCGTGTGTTGTGTGTATGTACAACTGACTGAGGAGGGAAAGAAGAGCTACGCTGGCTGTGGCAGTGTTGTGTCGCACTCAAGTTACTTAACAGCCGGTTAGGGAGTTAGTTTTATTATAGATTGATAAAAAGATAAAAAGATGTTTTTAAACTATGAGGTTAAGTTAAAGAAGAGTAAAAAGTAAGACTACGTTAAGTGTAATATCAAAATTGTTTAACTTTTAGCATGAAGCTTCTTTAGCCATAGCTGTAATGCTTATGTGTGCACAGTCTTGGGTTTTAGATATATTTGAGTGATGTATCCAAACATGGCAACGGTCACCAAAACTATACTTAAGTGTTTATTCAGCCTTGTTATAACTTTGTGTTTCAAACTTGCATTAAAAAATATGAGGTTTTTCAATTGTGGACCTCACACGAGCGTATTGGCTTTAGGCAGGCATGTAGTTTTGGCAGAGGAGTGCAGGTTTGCATTGTGTGTGTGTGTGTGTTTGTGAGACTGGGGGATGTCCTACTGTGGTGTCACCTGTCTACAGCAGGAAATCCTGGACTTCGGGCACAACAATAGTGACAGGCTCCTCTCCAGACACAGATGGCTTCGCTTTCCCCCCACTAGCCACATTGCATCTCTGCTTGCACCTGACACACTGTGACACTTGTGACACACACAAACACGCGTGCACACATAAAACTGATCAGCCACACCTAGCTTAGGCAAACACGCACACACAATGACAGAAATGGCAGAAGCTGATTTCTCACACCTCTCTCACCTATCTGCTTTGCTGTTAACTTGTTTCGCTGTCATTTTTTTCCCCTGTCAGATATGCACACGCATAAATGCACGTACACATACACACACACAAACACACACACCTCTTGTTCGCTGGCCTAAACACATCTTTTTTTTTCTCCTCTCTTTTCAAAACTTCCCCTCTTTTCCCTATCCTCACTGACAGCACAAAGTGGGCTTACGTTTTTGACTGACAACCACAACAGACACTCCCCCCCCCTTCCCCTCCCCTCCCCCCCCCACCCCCCCGTTTTAATCCCCTCCCTATCCCTCTCTCCCTCCCTCCCTCCCCGTTTCCTCTTTTGTTCTGAGTGACGCTCGAAAGCCGCCATGTCAGCATCTTTTCCATCTCTGATTGCCTTATTAGCCGGCGGTGGCACCCGCAGCTTTACTGACACAGATGGTGAAGGAGCAGGCTTGAGCAAAGGGGGGGGAGAAAAAAAATGGCTGACTTGTGTTTGTTGTTGTTACTTTCCCCTCCCACCTCTTCTCAGGCTTGTTTGTGTGGACACTGACACCTCAGGCTGACACTGACACACTCCTGACACTGATGCCTGTCAAGGCAACATATGGAGGATAGCAGGGAAAGGGAAGAATTTAGTGGTGGTGTGCCTTCTGTGTGTGTGTGTGTGTGTGTGTGTACTGCTGTCAGGTTTCTCTCACTTGGTCTGCTGATTTGTCTTTAACTACTTTCACAACTTTGAATGGGTTCACTTTTGCATTTATTTCAATGCAGCAGGCTGCAGCTTGTTAGGGAGAAAAGGAAGAGTTCAAAGAAGTCCGTGCAGCTGCTTTGGGAAAATGTTTAATTCTTCTTTTAGTGATTAAATGAAAAAAATACTTCAGTATATCCTGTGGACAATTAAGAGCACACAGTTGGGAGCAAGAGGAAGAATGTATTTTGATCATGCACTGTTTCTCACACACACACACACACACACACACACACACACACCGGGCAGCTGTAGGACCTCCAGCTTTTCCCAGGCAGCAGTAACTGGCACCTCACAAACATCAGGTATTATGTCCATTCCGATTATGGGATAGAGAGCTACACGCTGTTTGAAGCTGACAGCACATCTGCCTCCTCACTGGAGACTGATTCTGGCATCTCAGACAAGCATCTTACGAGGGATGGATTGGAAAAGGTGCCTTAGCATATTTAACCCTAGATTCTTCCCTGCCTCGGTGTAATGTTCCCCTTTTAATCTACCTCCCTGTTTTTCCTTATTATTTTTTTAGACAAAGACAATAAAAAGTGAATTTTAATTCACATATCACTTTTTTCCCTCCAAGCTGAGTTATGGGCAGTTATTTGGCGGGAGAAGGCAGCCATTTCCATTGATACTATAATTTTTTCTTTCCTCTTTTAAAATGGCACACTTGATGCTGTGAGTACTCAGGGAGCACAGGCAGTAACAACACGGCTTGTCATGTCCACTGGCCATTTCCTAGCATCACGCTGTGAGGACTTCCACAGCCGATGCCAAGTTGACTTCAGCCAACCATGGCTTGGCAAGGCTGATGCAGCTGGCATTTTACTCCACTATCTCTTACTTGTGAATCCATAGTATGTGCGGCATGTTGGAAGAACTGAACAAATTAAAGTCAGGAATAGATCTGTGGTTGCTGAACAGCAACAAAATAGACAATGAAGACTATGTTGCTGTGGGCTTTGTGCTGTTTGGCATCTAAATTAAGTGGATAAGCTGTAATATTTGCACGAATGCTGTAATGTTTTTTAAAAAGAACTTCTAAATGAACATTCACTAAAAAGTCATTTATCTATCTTAGTTTATTTTCCCTGTTTTGTTTTGTTTTAAACTTGAATATGTCAGACTCTCTCCATTCATTGGATTACTGTGGTTTTGTAATTATGGAAATAGATCATTTCCATAATTCATTGTCATTGTAGCAAATAAATGATGGACCAGGTTGTTCCCCTACTCGTGTGACTGCACTGACCTGGAGTATTCCCCTCTCAAACGGAGAGGTTTACTGGAAAAGGATCAAAAATAATTTGTTGTGGACTTTTATAAATAAAAATCAGATCAAAACATTGGAAATATTGGAATTTCTGATTGTTCTTGATTGCATCGTTGCTTGGCTGTTTTTATGCACAGTCGAGATTCTCCGCCTCTTTGCTCAGTTTTTCCCTCACATATTTTCTTTTAACCGTGCTAGACTAACTTTGGTGCACACCCTGTTTTGATTCGCTCTCTAAAATAAGTGATATTGGCTCCTTTCCCCACCCTCTTTAAGCAAGCTTTCTTATTATTGGCTGCCACTCACAAACAGAAGTGTATATATATGTATTTATATAGTGCCAAATCACAAGAGTCACCTCAAGGTTCTATGTTACTATGACTCGGTACTATTACTCAAAATCAACTGTGTGGCTGAGATGACCTTATTAGGGATACACCCCCTTTTTGATGTCATGCAGAGCTAGGAGTATAAAAGCTGTCTGCAGCAGAGCATTTAAAGCCCTCTGAAGCTTCAGCTCTCAGGTGTTACTTCTTATTATATGCACCTCGTCATTGTAAACTTTGTTCATGTTTGGTATGATTAGCCACCGTTGTTCCAGTGTGTGTTTATGTAAGACATATAATAAAGAAAAGAACAGAATACTTTAAATCTTAAACTGTGAGGCCTTGCACACTTTTTCCTTTCGTTTGTTATATGATTAGCAAAAGCGTGTCTTTTCCATTGTGGAGTACTACCACAGAATATATATAATCTTCTCTGCCTAATTCAATTTCTTTTCTATGTTTTTGCTTTTTTTAAACTTGGTGGATAAATTTCTTGAGTCATGTCTGCTCCTTGCCCAAGATAGGTTGTAGTGTTCAACAGTTCCATTTGGCAGTGCAGTGAAGAGGACTATCTGTCATTGTCAAGACATGGATGTTTGCCACTTTATTATATCTTTGTCCTCTACAGGGACTATTGACAAAAATCTCTTAAGGATTATTGCATTCACCACCTGCATATAGGGAGGGCCAGAGGTGTATTCTTGTGTTCAAGTGTATTGATTTGCTAAGACATTTGTATCTAATCTCGGTTTTCCTCCTTGCTTTGTTTTCCAGCTTATGGACCTGAAGATGAATTCAAGGGTGGCAAAGCCGATGAAGAGGAACATCTTCTGGATGATGGCCTTTCCCTGGATGGTCAAGATGCAGACTATTTTTTCAATGATGAGGAAGACGCAAGAGATCGTTATAGCTGCCAGAACTCTCCACTCAGCAATGGCACTAACCCAGATGCTGGGTATGCTTCTCCCCTCAGCACTACCAGTGATCAGCTGGTGGACCTTAAGACTACCCCCTCCTTAGGTGATCCGGACAGGGTGGAGGAGAAGCTGGGGGAAGGTAGTGAATCCATCAATGGCCTTTCACTACAGGACAGTCTGGAAAAGATGAAAGCCGTCTATGCAAACCTGATCTCGGATGCCTCTTGGTCCAATGTTGCTCTGGACATGCTTAAAAATAAACAAGGAAACAGTATTTCAGCAAGCAATGGCAGTGGGAGCAATCACAAAGGGAGCAATGGATTCCTGAACAGTCATAGCCCGGGAAATGTCCATGTAAAGAACAGATGTAGCAGTAACAACACTTCAGTAACAACAAATATTACCACCAGCAGTACCAGTGCAAGAACAGTGTCGAGTAACGGCAACAGTGGCATCAGTGTAAGCTCTGGCAGTACAGGAGTAGCATATGATTGGCATCAAGCAGCCTTGGCTAAAACTTTGCAGTATAATCCGTATCAACTCCTTCCTGAGCCCAGCCTTTTCAGCACCGTGCAGCTTTATAGGCAAAACAACAAGCTGTATGGCCCAGTGTTTACTGGAGCTAGCAAGTTTAGGTGTAAGGACTGTAGTGCTGCCTATGATACTTTGGTAGGCCTAACTGTACATATGAACGAGACTGGCCACTACCGAGATGACAACAAAGATGCAGAGGATGATCGAAGCAAGAAGTGGTCCAAGCCACGAAAACGTTCCTTGCTGGAGATGGAAGGCAAAGAAGATGCCCAGAAAGTTCTGAAATGCATGTACTGTGGCCACTCTTTTGAATCACTGCAAGACCTTAGTGTTCACATGATCAAAACAAAACACTATCAAAAAGTGCCTCTAAAAGAACCAATGCCAGCCCTCACCTCAAAACTGGTCCCCCCAACCAAAAAAAGAGCGTTTCAAGACTTGATGTCGCCGAGCTCACCAGAGTCCGTCTCATCTGGCATACACCTGGGAGAATCTCCAAAAGACCAAAAACTGGCCAATCCTTATGTCACTCCTAATAATCGATACGGTTACCAAAATGGTGCTAGTTATACTTGGCAGTTTGAGGCACGAAAGGCACAAATTCTCAAATGCATGGAATGTGGCAGTTCGCATGACACCTTGCAACAACTGACAGCCCACATGATGGTCACGGGACACTTTCTTAAAGTCACAAATACAGCATCTAAAAAGGGGAAGCAGCTAGTTTTTGATCCTGTGATTGAAGAGAAAATACAGTCGATTCCCTTGCCTCCCACTACCACACGGCTCCCGCCGCCCAATGGTAAGCCACACCCTGACTCCCCATTGCAGCCCTCCAGCCCTGAGGAGAAACACGAAGAAAAGAAAGATGAAGATACAGAGGACGAGAAAACTGAAGTTAGGGAACCAGAGAGACAAATAAAAGAAGAAAAAGAAGACCTCCCTGAAAAAACAGACAAACCTGAAAGGGCCAGGTCATACCAGTACCTTACAGAAGAAGATTTAGAAGAAACACCTAAAGGTGGGCTGGACATCCTGAAGTCTTTAGAGAACACAGTTTCAAGTGCTATCAGTAAGGCCCAAACAGGTACACCAACCTGGGGTGGATACCCCAGCATTCACGCTGCCTATCAGCTCCATGGATCTCTGAAGCCTTTGCCCTCATGTGCACAGGTTCAACCTTTGTTCAGTAGCACTAGTTTGAAGGTAATGTCCTCTGAGTTAGGCTCTCTGATCCATTCCCCAAATAGCCCCTCTCCACCCCCAAGTCACAAGAGCAATGTGCTGGCCATGGAAGAGCTAGTGGAAAAAGTTACAGGGAAAAGCTTAGTGAAGAATGAGAAAGAGGAAAAACCTGTAGAGAATAAGTGTAGATCTGCAAAGTCACCAGTGCTAAATCCTAAGGACAAACAGGCTTCACCATATCCTGAAAACCTCTCAAAGATACTGAAGGACAGTGAATTGGAGAATCGGAATGAGCTAAAGGGCAAAGAAAGAGAGCAAACAGAGAGTAAAATAAATATAAAAATAAAAACTGAAGCGGATTCGCCCAAAAAGACAGTAAGCAATGGCTGCAGTAACCTGAGCATCATCACTGATCATTCACCAGAACAATCCCTTGTTAACCCTCTTAGTGCTTTGCAGTCCGTCATGAACAACCACTTGGGGAAAGCGGCAAAAGTGTCCACACCCTTTGTAGACCCATTTGCAATGCTTTATAAGATCAACAACTCTGCCCAGATTAAGCAAACAGATCCTATGAGTCACTACCACAATGATGACGACGTCAATGATGATCAGCCCATCGACTTGACAAAATCCAAAAACAGCAATGGAAGCACAGCTAAGGGGACTCTTGCGACACCTAACAGCAATGTAAACAACACCAGGCCGGTCTTCAAAGATTTCTCTCAGACATCATCGCCACCTCTAAGAGAAAATGCTTTGATGGACATTTCAGACATGGTGAAAAATCTGACGGGTCGTTTAACACCAAAGTCTACAACCCCATCTTCCATCTCAGATAAATCCGATATCGATGGCTGTACTTTGGAGGATGGCATGGAAGAGCTATCTCCCATTCAAAGACGGAAAGGCAGACAGTCAAACTGGAATCCCCAACACCTCCTGATTCTTCAGGCCCAGTTTGCCTCCAGTCTTAGAGAAACCCCGGAAGGAAAGTTTGTAATTAGTGACTTAGGACCCCAGGAACGGGTCCACATCTGTAAATTCACTGGTCTCTCAATGACTACTATCTCACATTGGCTGGCCAATGTAAAATACCAGTTAAAGCGGACAGGGGGAACAAAGTTCCTAAAAAACATGGACTCTGGCCAGCCTCTGTTTTTGTGCAGTGACTGTGCTTCCCAATTCAGGACTCCTTCGTCCTATATTCACCATTTGGAGTCCCACCTTGGTTTTACCCTAAAAGACCTTTCGAAGCTCTCCATAGACTTAATAGAGCAGCAGGCTGTCAGCAGAATAGAGGACAAGACTTTTAGTTCACCTGGACTCACAGAAGAGGACACTGCCTCAATATATCAGTGCAAACTTTGCAATCGGACATTTGTGAGCAAACATGCAATCAAATTGCATCTTTGCAAAACACACGGAAAATCACCAGAGGCTCATCTCATCTTCGTGAAAGAGCTGGAAAAGTTCGATAAACAATGAAGTCAAATAAAGCCGATAGCATGATAGATAACTGTTGCACTATGACTCTAAGCTACAATCTGTCGTAACAGATAGTGCCAAAGCTGTATTTTTACAACACATGAAAATCGCAGGAGCTTTAATACCGCACACGGTAATTTTTCAGCTAATAAAACATGGCAGGAGCCTGCACTACAGAGGCTCTAGGCCATACAGTAAACAGTGAATTTTTTGGGTGACAAATTAAAGTAGCAATGGCACTACATAGTCACTGACAGATTGTTGCTTTCCTAATGCACTGCATCTTATCTGAGCCTTTAAAAATGGTCCACCTGTTGTTTTACAACTAAACCATGCTCTTATTTCGATCACTGTTTCAGAATCATTTTCTAAGATAAATATATTTCAACACGACTTGCATATTATTTATGAGACAGTTTGTGCATGTTTTCATGTAAACCAGTGAGTGTATTATGTCTTATGAAAATTTCAGTCATGACAACAAAACTGAAATACCCATTTAGCAAATTTTGGATACAGCTGTTTATGTAAAGGTATATTGGGAAAGAATAAGAGTGTTTTAAAATGTTAAGGTGATTTCAGCACTTTAAGTGTCAACTGATGAAGAATTGTACGAGTAAAAAGGACAACACATTACTCTTTTTAGTTTTTATGCCCTCGACAAACATTTTGGGGAGCTGATCATAAAATTGTTCGGTTTGCCATCAAATCACAGTAAGTTTTGCAAAATATTTAGGATATTTGTTTATCTAGTAAAATATCATTTCCTGGTTGTTTCAACGTGTACAGTATTTGCTTTTGAAGGCTACCAATTTTATCATTGTGAAGCTACAGTTGTAAAGTTAATGAAGTTTAAAACTTACTGTATAAATAATCAGCAAGTATGTATACATGTATGTCAGCATATCTTGCTCTTTAAAGTTCTGCATTATTTGTACTGTGTGCATTTTTACAATGTTATTTTCTACACAAATGTGAGGCTGTATAAAGCTACAGGATCGTGTTGGACCACGACGTCCTTTTTTCAGTAACCAGTAAGTCCCTAGGTGTGGTCTACATAACGTGACAGAACTTACTGGCATCTGTTCTGATGCTTGGAAATGTATATAACATTTAAAAAAAACATTCTTCAGTGACTAATTTCCAGGTTTTGTCATCAACCCAGTTATTCAGAATGGCATTCTTTTATTCTCAGTTGTAAAATAAATTCCATGTCCTGGAATAAGATGCAGTGTTGTCTGAGTGATTTTCAGAAGAGTATAACACAGATAAACATGACTCTACAAACATTTTTTCACTATTTTTGCTGAACTTATACATTGAAGTTCCATCAATTTAATTTTTAAACCTAATATGCTCATCAAAACACATCCGTGTTTGTCCAGGGAATTTCGAGCAGGACAAAATCCAAATAAGACCTTTGTTATCCCATATGGAAAAGAAATAGTAAAAACTTATATGATTTACTCATGAAAGTGGCCACTTTCTCATTGCTTTCATATATTGTTTTAGTAAGTATCCAAAACAAACAAGTTTCATTATATAATTTTTCAAGGGATCTTATATGTGTTTTCACTCTTGTATGCTTTTCATACAAATTTCACACAAGACAGATACAAACTTTATAAGATTTATATATATCTTTTCCATATGGGATGGCTTCAAAATAATAGCTCTTTGATGAGAGAGGTTGACAGTTGGCTTTTGTAACAGACTTGCAACCAAAGATAGCCAGGAACAAAATTCTAACCGCGGTGTCTAAAAGTAGTACGACTGGTGTTATGGCTTACATATTCTCACCAACCAATACAAATGCAGCAAAACAGCTCAAAAACAGCAATTGTTTAAAATCGAAATAGATGAATAGATGGAAATTAAAAAAATATTGGTGATTCCAACAAAAATGAAAATCTAGTTGTGGTGAGTTAGCAAAAGCTAAAGTAAAGTCCAGGGACTGGAAATGGGTCATTTTTAGTATTTAGGCCCGGATCATTTCCTGTTACAAGCTGGAAACAGTGGCGAAAGCTAATAATTATGTTAACAAATAGTTCATCAATGTAAAATGTAGGGAATATTTGTAACAACAGACCTACTCATATACTTAACTAAGCTAAACGTGGACATTTTAAAGATGCTAACCAAGGCTGAAGCTGTACAGAGCTCAGAGCCAGCTGTTTGGAATGAGCCACTGATCAAACCAGTTGTTTTGTTATATAAATATTTTCCATCTGGTTTTTGTTTGTAAGGGTAAAATATGTCACCTATAGTAAAGGCGGGTGTACAGCAACTCATTTTCATTTAATTATTTATACTTCTTTCCAGTTGCACAGAATTGCATTTTCATTTTTTGTCAGTGAAAGAAGCTCAGTGAAATGAACCAAATGAACCAAACTACAGTGTCCTGTAGTCTGGTTCATTCCTTTTATTGAAAAAACTAATAAAAACCCACCATTTTTTTTTCACATTGACACTTAAACGTGATCCCCGGGGAATGAAAATGAGAATTGAAAAAAGTGGAATTTATAATAAATCTGTTTTATACATGCACTGTCACACATACAGGAATTATTAACATCTATATGTCTATACGTTTTATTCAGATTGGCTCTCCTGTTAAGGAGGAGATAAGTTAGACATGTCGTAGGGCTGTGTCGCACAGTGTGGCTTACAATAAACTTATAAGACTTCTGAAATCTTGCTCCAGACATCTTAAGCTCTCTACAACAGGTTTCAAGGATGCAGTGTTATCAGTCATGTTGCAGGGTCAATATTTTTTTTATGCTCAGTTCCTGATTTTTAAAGATGGGGCCAGACTGAATTGGGTAAGCAGTGTAGGTTTTGTCCGCTGCTGATTCAAACTGAAGAAAGTGAGCCACATTTTTTTTTTCCAGTGATACATTTTTTGACAAATCTTCAAAAGTGTGTTTAAGTTAGTTTTTTGTAACCTTTGGGCATTGTTTCGGTTAACTTAGAACTACTATAACAACAAAAAAACAGGTTTCTAACATTCTGTGTCAATAATGACCGAACTTCTCCTCTAACGTAACGTTTCATATTCTTGTTGAGCCCATCCATTACCGTATATACAAGCAGCTGTTCAGAGAATTAAACCAAATGTAAATGAAAATCTTGTTTGTCACTGAAGAAAAATATATTGTTTACCACTTTACACACTGTTGGTCCAAAAAGCCACTGAATAAAAACTTGCATACAAATTTAATACATGCCTTGTTACGATGGTATACTTCATATAGGATTAAATTGATGTAAGGTTTTTCAATTCTAGTCAGTAAATGTCTATGAGCAATTTCAAACAGAATAATCCTTTTCACAAGCAAGTGAACAAAACATTGTCATAGAAAACAGGATTTAACTTAATGGTTTAACACAGAGCCGAGCTTTATAGTTCAGCTAGTGAGACACCTGATAAAAGAGGCCATGACATGTCTTCACTGAAGGTATTTAAGTCGACACGCTCCCACCCTGCGCTGCTCTTGAACACTAGCCCGAGGCATTTCTCCCAAGAAACAATAGCGTTCCAGTGCCTTGCAGCGTGTTCTGTGTGGCAAGGAAACATAAGACGCAGCAGTGATAAATACGGAGCAGAGTCACAAGCAATAAAGTCTCACGTAACAGCAATGTGCTGAAGTACAATTCTCAAAAGATCAGCTAATGTGCGTAGATACGACTGACTCGACAGAAATGTCCAGGAAACTTTATGCACTGAAGTTTCCTCTGGGTTAAAAAAAAAAAAAGTAAATATTTCAAAAAAGAGAAAAAATTACTTGTTAAATATTTCACTGTTACTATTTGACAAATCCTGCAACACAAGAAACAATCCCATGTGTCATTTGTTCAAGCAGCTTATATCAAATAATAGCTTAATGTTTAATTGTAACGTGAACTGTTACCAGTGACAAAGATGTCTTCTGTTTGTAGTGACGACATTTAAAGCAAAAAAGTCTGCATAACAGTGAATTTATGCTTCTGCGTTCAATCTGTGCCATAGTTGCATCATAAACACAAACACTCTGAAATGCTATTACCTGACATGTCCTACCCTTGAAATGTCATTACAGCTTGCACAGGTTTAAATGCTGGCAACAGTGTCGACCACTTGCATAAGCTACATTGTGAATTCTAGATTCAACAGGGAAGTCTAAATTAAGTTTAAGAAGAGGAGGAGGTTGGGGTGGATGGATGAGTCAATCAAACACTGCATTTTTTTTAAAGGGAGATCACCGTGTCAGAATGATTAGTTATATCTGTATATCTGTACATAATACATTTGATAGTTTACAACAGATGGACCTACAGAGAGCTGATGTGATGCCTGATGAACTTCAATCACAAATATTGTATTATTGAACGCCACAGAATAATTATAATAAATAAAAGCAGATGAATAGGTGTAAAAAAAATCTCTCTTCTTTTATGTAACTCAGAGAATGAAATCCTTTTAAAGCTACATATGCATATATAACTCATTAAGAGATTTGTGAAATGATAGTTACATTGTATAATTATAAATAAAATACACACTATGCTTCCATAATTTTAATCTAAACTTCCTTAGGAGATCAGTAGTAGAGCAACTTGTGAAAACTGTCCTCTCCAGCATCACTCACTCGGTACATTCATTATTATGTTGTCAACATACAGCTCTGACATGTCGCTTCGTATATGTCCTCTCACACAAACCGTCTTTCTCTTGTCACAACTTATACAAAAGCTCCACGTATGACTTTGTCAGGCAGTCAGTGTTCTGTTTGTTCTTGCATGACTCTTGTTTGCTTAAAAAAAAAAAAAGACACAAAATAAATTGGCTCCGTGTCATCACCATTATCAGACGAACAGAGGCTCACAAGACAGCAGCGCAAATCTGATGTTAAACAAAAGGCTGTTTATGACAACAGGCGTCATGATGCAGGCTGTTATCCATTTATAATAATCGAAACAGAACGCTTCAAGTCGCAGTAAGCTGTTCTGGTACTGAGTAGCAACATCTGTACATCCATGAAGAATTACATGTCAGGGAGCGACGGCGCGGGCGGCCTTTGAATCCTTGTGACACGCATACATGTGTACTCGTGCCGACAGCGAGGGTTTGGCGAATTAACCTCGTCCTCTTCCATCCCCTCTCGGTGCTCCCTGAGCAACCTGTACAGCAGCACCTCGCTTTCAAAATGCACGCTCGCTATAATGAAACATAGGGGTGAAAATCTCTCTGCTACAGCACCGTGGCAAAGCGGACAATGTGCTTTCATTTAAGCAGTTTCTGCTGTGAGGCTACAGTTAGTAAAACCACATGATTTTTTATTTTCTTTAATTTTAGGATTATATATATATATATATATATATATATATATATATATATATATATATATATATATATTTTCCAGATACAGACGGACAAAATGGTGGTGGCTAACCAACCGGACATAGTGGTGGTAGACAAACAGAAGAAGACGGCCGTAGTGATCGATGTAGCGGTTCCGAATGACAGCAATATCAGGAAGAAGGAACACGAGAAGCTGGAGAAATACCAAGGGCTCAGAGAAGAGCTCGAGAGGATGTGGAGGGTGAAGGTAACGGTGGTCCCCGTGGTAATCGGAGCACTAGGTGCGGTGACTCCCAAGCTAGGCGAGTGGCTCCAGCAGATCCCGGGAACAACATCGGAGATCTCTGTCCAGAAGAGCGCAGTCCTGGGAACAGCTAAGATACTGCGCAGGACCCTCAAGCTCCCAGGCCTCTGGTAGAGGACCCGAGCTTGAAGGATAAACCGCCCGCAGGGGCGTGCTGGGTGTTATATATATATATATATATATATATATATATATATATATATATATATATATATATATATATATATATATATATATATATATTCATTCATTACATATATATATAACAACTTATAATATCTTAATTAAAAGCACACAAAGAGGAGAGAAAATCCATCAAGTTTATTCTGCCTGTGCTCCTAAATGCTGTAATAATTAAAGGAGACCTATACTAGCATGTCCCATTTTTGGATAACATTTGAAGGTGACCGTGTTTAAAGAGTTTTTAATGAGAAGTTGAAACAGTTCATGTAACTTTTTATAATTCATTACTAATATATTTATTAAATACAGAAAACAATTTGGTTACCTTGCAGCTAAGTATGTTTTTTTCTTATAGTTTTTCCTTCTCGTTGGTAAAAATGATAAATATTGGTAATGGATCAATAAGTATTTGATCATTCCTGTCAATCCAGCCCCTAAAAAACTGTACTCATAAATACACACTGAGCCACCCTTTAAATTGCAGAGTGTCGCTTAAAAATATTGTTTGTTAAAGTCGTTTCAGGTGTTGCACTCTATCTTAGTAGCCTAAAAATGTATTACTTACAGCCTAAGCGATGAACCAAACTCAACTTGAAAGTTGTAAGATGTCAATCAAAACCAAACTATTTTTCTCAAGTAACAAATACATACACCTGAGGTGTCAGACTTATTTCTTTCCGCCGCAGCTATCCTGACAGCAGAACAATATAGCACCTTAAATTTTTGTAAAAACATTAAGTCTCGATGCCAAATTTGAAGTGAAGCTGAAGGTCTAAAATCACCAGAGACATCTCATCATGGACAGAGAGTTGAATCTTGATTGCTTGTTGACAAGTTTGTCCCCGCTGAGATCTGCAGGCAGTCAAAAGCATCTTGTAAAGTGTTGTGTACCTGTCAGGAATGAGCCTTGTTTTGGAAGATACAGACGACATAATTCATCAGGCCGAGCGAGAGGCTCTTGAAGAATGGAGAAGTGACAAAGTCGATTCTTTTGAGAATAATGACGGCTGCCAGCGTTCTGAATGGATGGAGTGTCTTTTAGGATCTATCAAAGCTTTTTTTCCAGTGATGTAAAGCCCACAGGTGTGATGCACCGCACCATCGCTAAAGATATTTATATATAGGTGTGTCACTAAGGGGGAATCCTATCATTTCTCCACTCCATAGTTTAATTTTTGAGCGAGTGCTCCACAGGAACTTTCCAGTTTTTGAGATGTCTTTGTGACCAGAGATAGTGCGCGTCTACCTGCTTTATATTTATTACAGTGTCAGTTCTTTCAGCATATTAAAAATTACTTTATATTATGTAATTAAAGACCTGAGTCTGTGCCAACGTATGTGAATAAAGGGTGAATCTGTGTAAGTGTTTTTCTCAGAGAAATCTCGAGGCAGCAGATTGTGCGCGTGTTTGTGCTGGAATTTAAATATGTGCCATTTAGCACCTCAGAAAAAGTAAATAGGTTACACTCGCGGTGCTGTGGTTGCTCTCACAAATTCCTCATTATTTTGAACTATTCCTGGGTTGGGTTGCCAGGTTTGAATGTCAAATGTCGTATTTATTTCATCTTGAGTTGAGCGGGAAACCACTGTCATGCGGTTGGGTTTAGACCCTTGGACAGTGTGACGAGTCTCATTCACATTCTGTCCAAACCTGACATCATTTGCATGAGAATAAGAGCAAACTCTGCAAACGTGACATGTCCCAGACAAGGGATCACAACTTGGCTGTCATATTAGGCCGGTAAATTCAGGTGACATGGATCCTGTGTCCTCATCTGGGCCAACCTGACAGTGGTTCATGTTCCCTGCTGTCTTTTTCTGAGGAGCTTTGTGAGGGGGGGGGGTTGCTTTTAATCAGCATGACGAACCCTGCCACCCCCTGCGCGCACGCACACTCAAACACACAAGTGAGAGTGGGCATATGCTGAGGGGCAGTGGGCTGGCCGTTGTGCCATCATTAGTCCAAGCGTACACGGTAAGCTTCTGACACATGTCGAAGGAGCTTCATTCGACCTACAGACGATGCATCCACATTATGCAAAGGCAGCAGTGTCTATATGTGCAGCGCTACTGTCAGAGGCTTGAAGAACTGAGGGAGGAAGTGCAGGAAACTGGGGGAAGAGAGAGGGGAGGCGCAGATCTGGGGAGAGAGAGAAGCCACAAATCAATAAGAGAAGTGCAAGAATCAGCTCCAAGTAATGATTATGAGCTTCAAAGTCATCTTTCTCAGACAAAAAAAGATAATCTTTCATGTTTTGCATGCAAATTAAATATTCTTTTTGCATAAAATTACAAAGCGAAGGATATTTGTGTTTCGGGAATGTTCAAAAACATACATGTAAATGAAAAAGAGGTTCCCTTGCTTTAAGTAAGTAAGATTATGATTCGACTGCATCATCATGTGAGATTTGTTTGAGCATTTTTATCAAAAATAACAGTGTTTTTTTACCTGTGCCCTCTGGCATTTTAATGACTCACTCTGAGCTGGACTGCTTTCAAGTTAGAGACACAGTAGGGCGTGTGTCAGCACTGATCACGTTCTGGAGTGCTGGAGTGCTATTGTCACTGACTCAGTGACGCCTGCTCTGCTCAGTCACTGGAAAACCTCGAAGTTGTTGTTATTGGTATATTTGGGGGAGTTAGTTTGATGTATCTACAATCGTTTTATGTGTCAGAACATAAGAAGAAAAATCATCCAGTCCATGCCAGGTCTTAAAATGATGTAAATATAAGATCAGATAAACAATCTTATATTGGACACGTTATACCATGACACTATTTAATTAACAAAAATTAAGTCAAAATGCAGAAGTAATTTGTGAAACATTAGGATAGTAGCAAGGTCCTGCTATCAAATGCACTTGAAGAGTGTGCATCTCTATAAAAGTAGATTATTTTATCTGTATTATATCTTTTAACACAATGCCAAGGAGAAAAGAACTTCTCAGTGATTGCAGAAAAGCAATTGTTACCCATCTATCTGGGAGTCATTATTTACAAACAATTTAAAGTCCATCATTCATCACTGCAAAAAATTATGGTGGAAAACATTCAGGACAGCTGTCAATTATCCCAGTAGCTGTCGTAGCAAAGTCACCTCAGGGTCAGAATGTCCAATGCTCAGAAAAACTGCAAAAAACCCAAGACATACATCTCAGACTCTACAGGCCTCAGTTAGCATGTCAACTGTTAAAGTTCATGAAAGTACAATTAGAAAGAGACTGAACAAGCAGAGCTTCTTTTGAAAGGTTGTTAAGGGGAAGCCTCTTCTCACTAAAAAGAACATGGCAGCACAGTTTGGGTTTGCAAAGCTTCATCGATACAAACTACAAGACTTCGGGAACAAGGTCCTTTGAACGGATGGGACCAAAGTGGGGATGTTTGGTGATAATGCACACGGCAACGTCTGCAGAAAACCAAACAGTCAACTGTCAAGCATGGTGGTGGAGTGGTGATGATTTGGGCATTTTATGTTGGTTTTTTTCTTGGTTTTTTTTGTTGCCACCCGACCTGGGCACCTTCCCATCATTGAGTCTGGAATCAAATGTGAGGCATTCTTTCTGAGGGCTAAAGCAAAGTCGTGACACACGACAGTGATCCCAAGGACAGCAGCAAATCTACAACAGAAACGCTGAAAAAAAGCGATTTGAGGTTTTCCAGTGACCCAGTCAAAGTCCAGACCTCAACCTGATTGAAAGTCAGATATGCATTAACGAATCCCCACAAACCTGAATGAACCAAAGCAAAGTTGTAAAGAAGAGTTGGTCAACATTTCATTCAAGTCATACAGAAAACTTTAGTTCAAGTTATTGCTGCTAAAGGTGGTGCAAGCTACTGAATTATGGGGTGACCAGAGGATTTTTATTTATCACGTCTTGACACATAAACCTTATAACACTGAGCTGAATATACATATATTTATTTTTTGTATTTTTCAAATGTTACTGCAGTCTTTTTCTCCTAATAGTCCTTTCTATTTTAAAAGCAACAACTATATTTAGTTTTTTTTCTTCCTATCTTCCTCTTGACTGGGTACAGCTGAGTTGGTGCTTCAAACGCAGCTTTAGCATTTCCTCTGTGTTACAGATGTCAGGCTGCCTTTTATTCCAGCAGACACTGATAATTTGAAAGTCTTAGTTTTGCTGTGTTTTAAAATTATTGGCTGACTTAAAGGTTAACAGTCATCTCATCAGATGAATATGCACTCTGTTCTCAAGACAGACTGCTCCTGTCTGTAGCGACACAGAGGTAAAAGTTTGAAAGAGTCTTGAAGCACAGGGGTCATAATAAATTATCATGTCATCTGTGTTCCTCTCCCCTGTCTTCAAAACGCTGCCCAAAGACTTACAAGTCTTTAGAAGATGTGTTAATAGAATAAGTAACAATGCCCAAAGTGATATTGAGGCATTTTTGCAAGTCCACAGTTGAGATTCTGCTTTCATTGCCCACGTCAATATCATGATTTAGTACCAGGCCCTGCCAGTCCTTTGTCACTTGGGCACTGCAATCTTTCTCTGTCAGTTGCCAGGGGGAAGGACTGAGATTCAGTTTTTCCAATAAAGCTAAATGCATCGCCAACAGCGCATGGTCCAATAGCTCATGAATATGAATATACATATAAATAGACAAGTTGAGGAGGCGGATGGATGTTGGCCTGTCACTTTTGCCTTGCCTAACATCTCCACCGAGGGTAACTCATGTCCTGGATCCGCAACACAACCAACTTCCTGCAAAGTCAAACCAGGCCTCCCCCATTCTCTCTTTTACTCTTTTAAAGGCACTACATATGTTATATCTCTGTTTTTATTTTCTAGCCCCAAATTAAGTTGCTATCACTGGCAAGTGTTTGACATCTCTTTAATTAACAGTTATCCAACAACCATGATCGCAGCAGAAATGAGAGTGACAGGGAACTGAAGGGAGGGGGTGGGCGGTGGAAGAGCGGTGACGAGCGTGGACATTGCACTAAACTGAATTATACGATGAGCTAGTTTGGGGAGCTGAGCACACCCACATAGCTGTTTTAGCAAAGAGGACTGGCTGCATAAGGGCAGATTTAATCTGAGGCCATTATAAGTCAAACGAGAGATCGAATTTGAGATGTCTATCATGTGATATGAACTCTATAAACAGCACTGCTGCAATCTGGGGACACTGTGACTGTAAACATATCAGTGTGGTTTCCATTTTTAAGCGAGTTTGCAGTCTCATGGCTTGCTTTTACCTCGTTTAAATCAAATTAAGTGATTAGCTTAACTGTTGATGTGTTTGACTCTCACACCATTTATTTTTGCTTCTTATTTTTTAGTGGTTTCTATGCAACAATAGCCTCCACAAGATGTAACCATTGTAACATCACCTATTGGTTTGTGGACTAAAGACGTGTGTTTGGCATTTCAGCCGTCACCACCTTGTTTTTTCTATTTTTTGTGAGTGGTTGAATTTGGCCTGGAGAGGGAAGCACTTTAAGTAGTTAGTAGAGAAGGACAATATAAATGCCTCGCTATTTCATTCTACATTTGGTTTAATTCTGCTTTATTTATATAGCACCTAATCACAACAGCAGTCACCTCAAGGCCTTTATAATTTAAGGTAAATGTCCTACAACACTACAGAGAAAACCCCAACAATCAGACAGACCCCTTTGAGCAAGCACTTGGCAACAGTGGGAAGGAAAAACTTTCTTATAACAGGAAGAAACCGGGCTTAGGGAGGGGCAGCCATCTGCTGCGGCCAGTTGGGTGTGAGAGAAGGAAGACAGAACGAAAGACACGCTGTAGAAGAGAGACAGAGATAAATAATATAATCAGATCTGTGGAGTTGTCACAATAGAAAATGAACAGGATGGCAACCTCCTCACAGCTATCACAAATCAGTGGTTGCTCTGCGATTTTATTCAATTTCTTGCATTCAGGGACCAGCTACAAGTGGTCGAGGTAACTAACTAGTTGGTTGAGGTTGAGCTTGCCTCGCCCTCAACCTTTTTGTCACCACTAGGTGACCACAAGGTGCTTGCACTGGTCATCTGGCGGGATGTCTCCACACAATCGTGCTCTGATTGACTGTAATCACAATCAGACAGATTGGCGAAGGTTTGCAAATTATTGCAAAAACTTCCAATTATAAATGGAGACAGACAGCCAACACATCACATTCAGAGCACCAATCTTCTACAGTGCGTGTCTTTGCAATAGCGGACTCCTCTCAACTTGTTGTTTTCTGCTTTATTTGGGGAAGCTGTGGCTCAGGTGGTAGAGTGGGTCATCCACCAATCGGAAGGTCAGATACTGAACGGAGGTAAGATACTGAACCCCGAGTTCCTCCCAAAGCATCCATCAGAGTGCAAGCGAGCGAATGTTAGTCAAAGTGTTTATATGTAGAATAAAGTGCTCGCACAAAAGTGTGTGTGAATGAGGAATGAGGCTTGTAGTTAAAAAGTCCCCTGAGTGGTCAGTTATAGTAGAAAAGTCGTAGTCAATGCCATTTTGCAGCAACTACGTCACTATTTGTAGAGTAATTTCTATGAGGTTCTGGCCGGACTCTGAATGTAAGTATAAATGTGAATTTGTGTGCACGTACACATCAGCACATTTGCAATTTTTTCATCACAAATAATTGCCAAATTACTACAGATTTCATGTAATGATGCATAACATAATACAGTTTTGTGGATCAGATCTCTTTTTTTATTAATACTCCAGAGTTAGCCACATTAACAGAGGACTGTGGAACCTTAAGAGGCATTTGCAGTAAGTGGAAGATCCACATTGCCTTCAACCACTCCTGATCAGAGATGGGCCAATTACTTTTTTCAAGTAAAGAGTAAAGTAAGGGATTACTATTGCAAAAAAGGTAATTAGATTACTGTTACTTTCCCGTAAGCACGCTGCGTTACTGCGTTACTGTGACGTAAGCGAGTGCGACGTTCATGGCAACAGCTGTGTGCAGATTAACAATGGATAATATATCGAGTGCGGGAGAGCATATGACTGTGCAGCGTTTAATGCCTGGAAGTACCTGACCTTACTTTGAGTTTGATTTCGTAAAAAGTGACAAAAACATTAGCGTCCGCTGTTCACTGCGTGGGAAGAAAACTTCTTTTTACAGCGAAAACCCCCCCAAAACTTCCGAGCAAGCACAGAGTGCGCTGCCACATAATGGGAAAAATTCACAGAGAAACTCGCGGATTCTTCCACTGACCACGGCACACCTGCACCAGGGTAAACCTCCGCCTGCCACACTCCTGCTATACAGGTGAAAATAGAGCAACAGGACCGCTGAATCTTTGATTTTATTTATTTTCTGCTGTGTTTCACTTGCATTTATTTGAAAGACTGAGTGTAAACACAAAAAGCTGTTTTATTTTATGTGCTGGAATGTGCAGAAAATAGGTTTAAATGTTAAACAAATTTAGGGGATAAATCATGCTTTAAAAAGTAACTAAGTAACTAATTACTTCTGAAAATAAGTCATCAGTAAAGTAACGGGATTACATTTGGGGGGAAGTAATCAGTAATTAGTTACTGATTACTTTTTTCAAGTAACTTGACCAACACTGCTCCTGATACAGAATATATATATATATATATATATATATATATATATATATATATATATATATATATATATATAATTATAATTTTAACACATTTAATGATCAGTGCTCAGTTAATACAATAAAAAGTGAATCTTGCACTTTTATCAAAATGAATGCAGGTGTAACTGATACGCTATCTGTATACTTACCTGTGAATAAATCTTTTTATTTTATTTTATTTTAATAATTTGTTGGTATAATAGGACTATTGTGTGTTGTTGCTTCCAGTCAAGTCAGCTGCAGTCATGAGCCGTTCTTTTTTATTTCACTCAGCTTCTCAAACATGACTCCTGCTCAGCCTCATGCACTGTGGAAAATGTTATTTTGCTGAATGAAAATTATTAACCTTAGATTTACCAAAAAGCTTAATTCAAAGCTTTTTGATCTAATACGAGACCCACACTGTTTTGAAACTGATCGATTCTCACTTGAACTTTGCCTTTATGCATAATGCAAACATTATTTCAATTCAGTGTTCAGGAATTACGCTCTGTGTAACACAGACAAACAAATTCTTGTTCTTAAAACGAAACCAAAGTCTTGCTGCATGCAAGATAAAGTCCTGTTACTTTTGTGGGTTTTCATTTTGGAGATTCATCTTGTCTTATCTTCTAACTAAAATATGAAGGTTATTAAAAATTGTATCTGCTGGTGCATAATTTGAAGAATGCGGTTTCAAGCATTCTTCTTGGGGAAACTACAGTTATTGCTCTTGTCACACCTGTCCAAGACACAATGCACGGAGCAGCTCTGCTTTGTTTGTCAAGATACTCACCAAACTCTGCTCTCCAACTCCTGGTTTAACTCCCACACTGTCAGGTATCTGGCTTCCTTCTCCACCGCCGTGGGAGTATTAACGTATGACATCTACAATGGCCCTAACACAACACGCAGAGATTGAGTTCCTCATGCTGCCTGTACGCAACTCTTCTTACCTTCACTCTGAGTTAAGCCAACCCCAGTGCTGGGAAAGAGATGTGACAAAACCAGGGGGAAGGGAAGTGGGAAATAAGGCAGAGCCAAAGCCGATCTGCCACTCAGCGACAGGCGTTTTGACAATCATAGGCTGTCATCACGTTCTGATCAGACCTGTCAGCAAGAAATGCGGAAACAAGACAGCACTGCAGAAGGAACATCCACATGCCCCCCACCACCCCACCTCCTCCCCACAGCCCTCCTTACTGCACACAGATATTCAGAGTTGTGTTATTTATGTACACACACATCATACAGAGACATGCAAACACATCAAATGTGTCAGAAAGTGCTAGGTACCCTAAGAATAAAACAGGTTTGGTTACCGAGTGTAGAGTGAAGTGGCTGCGCTCTGCCAGTGCCGCAGGGATGTCCAGAAAACCCAACGTGATGCCACACTGTGTCTTTCCACAGTGACAGCTGGGGAAGGAAAAGTTTTTTTTGTTGCCTTTTTTTTCCTTCCTCAGCTAGTTAAATAATTTCAGCACTGAACGGCGCACAGGTAAAGTTCTGACAAACACTCGGGCCCTATCCATCTTTTTAGCTGCGTCGTCCTGCTGTAGAAATATTAAAGTGAGAGTAAATTACATTGAAACATTTAAGTCGCTTGTTAAAGTAGTCCGCCTCCTGCCAGCGGCGTAGTGTTTACTGCTAAAAAGCAAGAAATCGGCAGCAGTTTGAAAACAAAATGGAGCTATAACGGAGAAAAATTGAGAGAGTGCCATTAAACAGATCCAATTATTATTCTCTGTCCAAACAGAAACAGAGAAATGAAATAACATCTGTCATGTCATCTGCCAGTCAGGGAAGCCAGGCTGCCATCTGTGTGAGTGATGGGAAAGGAAAGTGATCTCAAATCGTTTTTCATTTTTCATTTTGAATTATTTAAAGACACAAAGTGAGAGGACAATGTCTCACTTGTTTTAAGGAAATGTGATTTTGGATTTCTGTTCACTGTTGTCCCAGATATATTTTTAAGTTTTAGTCAGAGATCGTTTTATCTAAGATTTCAAATATTTAATACGAATGTAATGTGTTTTTGTTTGTAAAGAATTAAATGTGGACCAAAAGACAATCTAACTGGATTCTTACTTATTTGTTCCTAAACCTCTCTGAAAAATGCAGAACGCAGACTGAAATATGAGCTAACCACAATCATGCTAAGAGGTGTAATAGTGCATATACAGCATGGGAGCTACTCTTGATTATATGTTGTTTCTTAAAGATCAAAAAGGTTTTTTGCCTTTGGGAGGAAAGTTTGCCGCAACTGAGAATGAAGGAAGTGCCTTAAAGATTCGTTTTGAACACAGTCGCTGCCCAGCTGCATTTGGCTGTGAGCCTGCCTAACTTGCCTTTCTTTGCCAGTTTAGCGGCGGGTATCAATTTGCGACGAGTCCGGCATCACATTACAGAGCTTTGTTTAACATCAAGAGAGTCTGTCCGAACACCCCATTCATTAGCTGTACATCTGTTACTGCTTATGATCAGCAGAACGCCAACAGCCACTAAAGCTGCAGTACTGAGAGACATCAGAGAGGCTTGACTGGCAGCTGTCAGCTTCACAATGACTGAAAGTAAATGTTAACGCCAGCTTCTTCTACAGTGCAGTGGATTCACTGATGATGATGATGCACTAGATTTAGTGTGTAAATCTTTTACCTTTATAGTTTTATTTATTCATTGATTGAGCCAACAGTCAAATTGATTATGTTGCTAAATTACATGTGTATTCACCTGGATATCAGCTGTTGTTTTTCACTTTTTTTTACTCACACATGACCGTATTTGGACACAAGGGTAGAGCAGATAAGTTAGTTTATCTTATCTCCAAAGTGCATCTATTACTGATGCTACTTCTGACTGGTTAAAAACAGACTCAAAACTAAATGTGGCAGGTCCTGAGACTTGTCAGCCACCCTCCTGGAGACTCTATTCTGCTCCAGAAACCTCTGTGATTGTTTAGGTCACCACCAGTTTTGTGTGGCCGCCTGCAGTTTGTATGGACGACACCAACTTGACCAACTTGTCTGCCGCATTAACCAACTGCTCACCGAGTGATGGTGAAATGTGAAAAAATGCAAACAAGAAACATCGAGTGTTCATCTTCAGCGTTAAAGTTGTGACTTACTCCCACAACAAACACAATTCACATTACACGGCTTTTACATTCTCTGGTTTGTCTCATTTTTCTCAAAGCTATTTGGTCTTTTGTGCAAACTAAAGGCTAAGGCCTTAGCAGAAACACTGAACAGCTGTCTCCTTTAAATACAACAGAATTTTGAACAAGTGAGGACACTGTGTGCTCATAAGCTTGCTGAGTAAGCACTTAGGGTTTGGGTAAATGTGGGAAAAAACCCCAATAAATATTATAATATCCCACTATATATAGTGGGATATTAGAAAGAACACCCTCCGGTCCCTCTTCTTGAAGATGGGAACCACCACCACGGTCTGCCAATCCAGAGGTCCTGATATCCATGCAACAATGTCCAAATTTCCTTCGAAATGCTGTTGAAACTCTGCTGACGGTAGGAGCTGAAGATCTTGCGGACTGGGGCCTCTGCCAGGCGTTCCACCAGGTGGTGATCAGTTGACAGCTCAGTACCTCTTTTCACCCAACTGTCCAGAAGACGGATCTGATGATACGATTACAACATCGATCATCGTCTTCCACTTATCCAATTCAGGGTCTCATTGGGGTTGAAGCCTACCCCAACAGTCATCGGGTGAGAGGAAGGATACCTGGACAGATCACCAATCTGTTGCTAACACATTGAGACAAACAACCATTTATGCTCACATTCTCACCTGATCTTTGTTGCTAATAAAGTTCAATAACTATGAAGGCTTCAATAATCTTACAGTTTTTGATCTTTTTATAGATTTAAATGTTATTATAGTATCTCTTTTGACCTCTGCCTCTTCTTCCAAGTCTTCATTCAATGAAGGATAAAAGTGAAATTAAATAGAGAGTAAATTTTATGCAGAGGTTAACAGTTTTAAAAGTAAATGAGAACAAATGGAAGCAAATAGGAATAATGAGTTTGCTATTCAAGTTTTCTTTTAATGTAAGTAGATTTGTTTAAGTGTTTGCGTTGGGCTTTTGCATAAAAATCAAAGTGTGACTGAATTTTCTATAAGAAGAACAGGTGCAGAGTGAAGAGTTAATGTGTCTGCTTTAATCCAACAGACACATTCAAGAAGCAAGGGGAAGAATACATGAATGCATGCAGACATTAATATGCTTCTTAAAGGGAAACTTGACCCTCTCATACCTCTTAGCATTACTTAAGAGATATTTGAAAGCTCAGATCTTTAAAAAACTAACTTCTTTTACATTTTCACTTTGCCATTTGAAGGCATCATACGATTGTTCAGTCTCACACATTTTTCTTGCTTGTTTTTTCCTTTAGCTGTGATCGAGCATCGTGATGGAAAAAAATAAAATAAAAAATTCTTCATGTCATCTTCACATAATTAGAAATATCTGCACACAATGGTCAGTTCTCAGAGTCGCACCCTCATTGTTCTCCAGGTAATTATGACAAGAGGGAACCAAAGACAGCAGCGGTGTGGCAGGCGCACGCATAAGAAGGTCCTCTGTGTCATCCTCTGAAGACCCTGCCTGCTGGAAAACCAACAAAAATAACAACCAACAAGACAACACACTCGGCTGATTTGACTCGGTGCTCTCGGTACAACTTTCTGTTCAGAAGCTTTTTCTCTCACTCCTTCTTCTTCTTTTTGTTTTTAAGTTAAACAGCAAAACAAACAAGCACAGCTCCCACAACCTTGAGAGTGACTGTTAGCCTTCATCTCATTGACTTTTATTTTTTCCTCTCTTTTTCATTTCTTTTCCTCCCACTCAGGCATCACTCGAACAGACACCAGCCCGCTGTTTGATGATCCCGCGTTAAGCGCTCGGCAGCTGAGGAAGTTGTTTGCGGTGGCTCTCCGTGTCAAGGTGTTTGCAGATATTAAGTGATTGTTACACACAGACTAATTAAAAAGGTGAATTTCAAAAGCAGTAAATGAATATGCAAATGGTCTGTGTCTGCGCCTCGTTTTCTGAAGTGGTGATAACAATGTGGCTCTAAGCTCTTCTCTTAACTCTAATTTTCCTGATCCACCATGACAAACAAACAGAAACGATAATCCTATTATATTTTTAATGGCACAGTTTTGTTTTCTCAAGGCAGTTGGTGAGAGATGTTGTTTTTTCCGCGCACGGTTTTCTTCGCCGTCACTGACAGAACTTGAAATCAATTTTCAGCCATTTCTCTTTCAGTCTTCACAGTTTTTCATACTAATTCTGCCTTTCTCTTTGTCTTCATTGTGATGCGTGTACGTACGTCCTTGCAGCGGTCAACTAGAGAGAGCACTGTTTCCTTCTCCAGGGCAGAATTTACATTAAGTAGCTTAGCTTTACTCTGGGTTATTATATGCTGCCATTTTTCATTACTGTAGGAGAGATATGTCCATTTGTTCTGGAAGGTTTTTCCAAAACCTTGACATTTGGAATATTCTGTTGTCTTTCTTATTAAAGCATTTAAATTAATGTCTCCCGTGAATTGTTTTGGGGCTTTATTCGCATAGAGCACTCTGTTTTATTAACCTCAAACACAACAGGAGTGTGTTTGTACTTGTGGCTGACAAGAAAGTCAAAGCAAATATAATTCAACGGCTTCTCACAGCTAGGCATTGCAGGCAGCAATGTGCCATCTGCATTAGAGGTTGAGTAATTGTTTTTAAACCTGTATGGGCTGTGAGTGATCTGCCGAGGCCACATAGCAGCTCTGTTCCAGATGTGTCAGAAGAATTTGAATTATAGTATTGGAAGTGTAAGATTACAACAAATTATTGTGTGCAAGAAAGTTACATGGAAGAGGAGACTTTGTGTTGTGGCAGGCAGTGGTAAAAGCTGCCCAATATGCACTTTATGATTGCCATAGCAACAATCTAGGCAGTGGATATTTGCTCAAAGAAAGAGGAACGTGTTTTCGAAATCAGATGTAAGTCACTGCAAGTCAGAACTGCATTCTTTTAAGTCTGGCTTTCCAAATAAATACTGAACTAACATTCGTAAGAATTTATTTTCCTACCAGTTTTTTCTTAATCGACGCCACTGTCTGCAAAGGCTGTGCGTTGGCTATGTTGCATGTTTTGCTTTTTGGGTGATGTTTGGTAGCTTACAAGACTTCAGCTTTTTTCCTGTGAAACCAGCTCCCAGTTTAGATTGGGAGACAGTCTCTGCTTTTAAGAAGCTTTCCTTTTTGATAAAACTTGTAGTTACAGCTGGATCAGATGGCCCTGAATAAGCTCAGTCTGCTGCAGGACTTCCTATGAAATGTTCTTTTCTTCCCCTATGTGCTTATAATGACAACAGCAAATTTTCCCTTTATCTCACATAGTTTGTGTTTGCTCCTCCGTCTTGTTTTCTCTTTCCCATTTCCAGAGAGATGCTGGAGGCCACCTCCTGGTAAAAGGGAGTTTTTCTTCACTACCATCGCCAACCACTTGCTCAAAGGGGATCTGCAGATTTTCTTTTTTTTTTCTTTTAATATTGCAGAGATTATACCTTGCAATGTTTAGCGCCTTGAGCTAGTTGTTGTTATGAATGGGTGCTATATAAATAAAATGGATTCAAACTGAACTGAATGGTTGGAGGGAGAGTATCGTGCAGTTTAGTCGGATACGGTCCACAATGCATGAACTTAATACTCAATACCAACTCAAAGCCAGGTTTCTTGAACCTTTCCTAAAGTGCTGTTACAGTCACAGATTCTGGATGTAAACCTTGCTCTGTGCTTTGTTTACTGACTGTCATAAATGTGACACTCTAAAATCGGTTAAAGAAATCCAGCAAGTCAATATTTTACTATGGAATCATAGCTGAGAAAGAATTTAGCTGTGCATAACAACACTACAAATGTATTTTCGAGAGAGGCTCGCCTCAGAAACAAACATCTGCTCATTAACGTGTTTCGAAGCTTCAGTGGCGTCGCATAGTTGTATTCAGTTTGCTCAGGATGTAATGTGGTTGAAGGCTCTAGATCAAGCGAGCAAATGGACACCGGGTTCATACCGCTTTGTCAAACTCCCGTTTCGAGGGTCGAGACACTGTCAAAATATTTTGACATTCAATCAGGATTTCTTAGCATTTCTGTACAAAGAACTTTCCTCCACTGGTAAGACAGGTACCACATGTGTCTACACACAGTTTTGACAGTCACATCTCAGCCTGCCAAATTCATACAAATGGCCACTCATGTTTGCATTCAGCAGCACCGGTCACAGCTGCTTGAATGTCTGACAGGCACATCTAGAGTTCAGCCACCCTGTCTGTGTTGACAGCTACTGCTATTAAGAACACCAGCAGTCCACGGCTTCCAGTCGGGCTCCTCGCTGGTTTAGAGAACACAGGGTGAATGTGTTTTGCTTTAAAATGCCACAGATTTTAAAGTGTTCGTTTACTAATTTCCAGCTGAATGTCGGAGGTAATGGCCAGATGAAGGCTTTGGTTTGAGACAAGAGGCAAGAAACAGCAGCGTGACAGCTTCTTCGGGTGTATAGTTCAGTATAAGTAACTTCTAGGACATTTGTGCATGTATTAAACCATAAAAGAGCTAAAAAAAAAAATGCAATATGAGCGCAAAATGTCAACCCTCGAGGATACCGTCAAGAAAGAGTTTTGGCATGGCTGCCTGTTTCCTGATGACAACCAATGGCACATTCATTTCCCAACTAATACCTGAACTAAATGACTTATTCCTCCTGAACTCTCAGAAGGCTTCTAACTGTGATGGCATTATTTTACGATTTTCTCTGCCATGTGCCCTAATCAGTGAATAATAGCGTTAAAAATTCTCAGCTTGAATAAACACCAGCGAGTGCTTATGCTGACAATGTAGGAGTTTCATTTTAAAATGTTTTACCTTCTCTGCTGGAAACGAAGAAAAGTCAACATGTAATTATTGTGGAAGTGTTTGTTTGAATCTTAGTCGACAGAGGTATTTAAGAGTCTGAGCCAAATCCTTATGCAGTCTCCCTTGAACCCGACAGAAGACACCGAGACCCCTTTAATCTTGGAGGTAATGCACTGACAAGCTCTTCTGACGCACCTTTCATTTGAAATGTTTTAATGTCTCTTCACATTCTGCTCCTGTCGTCTCCTTCTCCTTTGCTTCTCCGGGCTCCTCACCCCTCTTTCAGGAGGTAGGCGTTGTCAAACGTATTTAAAAAAAAAAAAGAAAAAAAGAGGGAGCTTGAACTAACTTCTGAGGAACATCAGTCCAACCTTAATCAGAATGTTAGTGCGGCTTTTTAGAGAAGTTCATTTAATAAAGTGATGGCATTTGGAGGAAAGTGCTCAATACCTGCATTCCCGGGGGGGGGGGCGGACCCAGTGTCTTCTCGTCCATTAGTGGATGGTGTGTACAGTATTGCATGAACCCCACTAACATCCCCTAAACTAGGCAAGATGCTGTGCACGACTCATACTGGTGTAAAACCGATGCAAAGATGTGGCTTTTTTGTGTCCTCTCTGGCTTTATTGCCTGCCTATTGCTACCATTTATCTTTTTCTTGTCCACGGATGGATGGATCTGTGTCTTACATTTCTTTGTGGTAATTTTGTTTGCAGTCTCTTACTGTGTGATTTTGCAAATGGGTTTTGACTACTTTGGTCCTTTGGCCTTTCCCAGTGGTCCCGCTTAGCAGTTCATCAATCTGGCTGAAAGTTCTAAATGAAGCCTAAACAGCCACATTCGTTTTCTCTTTTCAGGTATCTTCTCTTGCATTAATAAGCTAAAATAAATAAACCTATGATGTTATTTATCCATGTCTCTTTCATCACTGAGTCTGTATAACAGACTTTACCAAGAGCGATCCTTAATCTCATGCACTTTGTTAATTGGAACCTCTTAACTGTCTGTTTCTTTTCAGACATCAGACTAGTGTAAGAGGATTGAAATGCTTCACATACTCTTCCTTTGAGACTGATTTGTCTTAATACCAAATGAGACATGAGAAAGATTTTTAGGCTTGTTTAGAACAGTGGGAACAAGGTTGATGTTGACGAAACCGCTCTGCTTCCCACTGTGTCCACCACAGGGGTTTGCAACTTACCATATGGTCCTGAGACATTCAGGTTTGGCTCTGATCCAAAGCACGGTACATTTTTTATATCGTAATATATGTTGTAATAAAAGAATCCATAGCCGCAAGCAGTAGATCGTGTTTTTTTTTTCACCAATTACTCTGAGCTGTGTGTGAGTTTTAATTTTATGCTGACCATAAAGCGCTCCTCCTCTAAGCGTCAGTAATTTAAAGGCCCTTAATTTTAAAATACCTCGAAAATTAGGCAACACTGAAATCATAAACAAGGCCATAAATCCTCTTTCAATTATACGTAAGGTTTAACATATTAGAAAAGAATCATCTGGTTCTTACATGGACAAAAATTAAGTCAAAACGTGGAAGCATTGTGTAAAAAACGCCCTTACTGCTTCCACAGGAGTTGAGATGGTAAGTAGCTGCTAATCAAATGTACTCGATAACCTGATCGTCAGTGTTGTTTCTTTCCTGGTCTGGAGTATTCATGTGTGTGTTAAGAAAATGCCAAGCAGGAACATTTGGAATAATCTGAGAAAAGAAATCATTGCTGTCTGTCAGTCAAAGAAGGGTTATCTGGTCATTTCCAAATCATTTAAAGTCCATTATTCTACAGTGAGAAAGATTATTCACAAGTGGGACATTCAAGTCAGTTACCGATCTTCCCAGGAGTGGACGTCCCAGCAAATCCAACCCAAGGTCAGACGGTGCAATGAAATATTGCGAAAATCAGCCCAAGAGCTACTTCTCAGACTCCACAGACCTGAGTTATCATGTTAAATGTTCCAGTTCATGACAGAACAGTTAGAAAAAGACTGAACAGGTATGGCTTGTTTGAAAGGATTACCAGGAGGAGTGATGATTTGGACTGGGTTTTTTTTTTTTTTTACCTGGGCACCTTGTAGTCACCGTGTCAACCATTAACTCCTCTGTATACCAGAGTAGAGTCACATATGAGGCCATTGTAAAGAATAGTGTCCAAAATTCCTCCGTAATGGTGTGAGAGACTGACAAAGATATAGAGAAAACCATTACAGAAGTTATCCGGTTGTTCAGTCTGACGTCACTAGCCGTGTCTGGACCTAAACTCCGCTGCAGGTCCATATATCAAACGATCACTATGGCATTACTGAGAGTTGAAAAACTGTCTAAAGTCTTTCATCTTTAATAAAATGATCAGCGTTCTGCTCTACCAGGTGTAACAATTGAGTTTAACATCCAGGCATCCATGAAAACGGAATTTATGACATTTAACGGAGTTAGAAGTTAGCAGGAAGTTAGCTCGCTAGCTTCTATCTAAATACAATATAGCATGTCCTGACTGCGGGGTTTTGGAAACAAATTAAAACGTACAGCTCTGCTATCACTTCCAGCATAAATGAAGACAGGAAACTAAACAGCAGTGACGTTTGTAGGGTTACTGAAGTTGGGCTAGCTGGTATATAATGATGTGCTACGTGACCGCTAGCGACACGGCTATGTTAGCATAATATAAACAAGCTAACTTTTTTCCACTCGATAAAAGTTAACGTGAGTGTTCTCGGTGGTCAGGAACTGTAATCGCATGGCAGGATGCTGTAAAAGGACCAAACTTCAGCCAGGAGAACAACTGAGATAATCCATCCACAATACGAGGTTAGTCATTCATATACTGCTGCATGGGCTGGGCTGTAGTTACATCCTAAGGTTTTAAAAACTGAGCTTAAATAAATGATTAGCAGTAATAAAAGCCAAGGGAGGTCAACAGTGATCACTGACTGTTTTAGGAGCTTTTTGAGATCAAATAAGAGAAAATACAAAACATTAAACATGTTAACAACACAAAAGCCATATTAAACACAGACTACTTTAGGCCCGGAAGTAGGATTCGTCGTGTCATCACTGAACAACCGGATTGCTCCTGAAGATGGTTCTACATGCTATCGAATCATAGGGTGTACTTAATTTTTTACACACTCCTCCTTTGGTTTAGGTTTTGTTCCTCATAAGATTTTTTTATTACCTTAGAATTAAAAGAGTCTGTAGTTTCCCTTTATCATGACTGTACATCGCTATTGAGTGGTTTTCTTAATTATTTTTTAATGAGGAACATAATCTGTGCCTCCCACAGTCCAAAGACATGCATAGGTTTAGGTTAAGTGGTGATTCACAGTTGACTGTGAGAGTGGATGGTTGTCTGGCTTGTTATGTTAGCCCTCAGGTTAAGCCTAAGGTGTACCCTGCCTGTTGCCCTATGACAGCTGGGATAGCCTTTAGTCCTCCAGAGACCCTGGACTGGATAAGATGGCTTGGATGGATAAACAGTACCTGTGTTATGTTCACGGCCTTTTTTTCCTTTTTTTAAAGTGGAAAAGTAAAATTTTCTACATGAGACAGAGTCTGTGGATTTAGTCAGATTCAGGGGAAATATTATTGCTTCATATACAAATATTATACAGTTCAGTGGCCATACAGGCCTAAACCTGTAACCCTCTTCTGTAAATGCATATAGATACAAATGCACATCACGGAAACACACACACACACACACACACACACACACACACACACACACACACACACACACACACACACACACACACACACACACACACACACACACAGATCATTAATGTATTTCACTTCAAAGTCTTGGCAATTTTTTGATGACATTCACACTCCTCCAGGGTCAAACAGCATCTCACTGCCTCCGTATCAATTATTAAATATTTTAAGAAGCATCCCACCTCCACCTCCATCACCCCCTCGAGACCAATGCTGTTATCATTTTTGTCAGAGTCAGTTTCCATCTGCATTTGTCATCCCCACACACATTTACGAGTTATCAATCGCTGTGTCAGGATGCAAAATAACTGATGTTCTTTGGGGCAGGATTGGATGGGACTATCTCGGGCTTTCAATCAATGCATATTCTCTCTCCTCCTCCTTTCTCTTTCTCTATCTCCCTCTCTCTCGCTCCTGTGCCACAACTCCCTCATAAATCTCAAAGCATTGTGGGGCTGTAATATATTTGTGGGGGGTGGAGGCTCTGCTGTGGGTGTGGATGGGGTTGGGGGGTTCTGGGTGACAGAAGCAGTAGTTATATTATCAAACATTACACCTTAGGGTGAACACGGTATCAAGGGCTTTCAGACTGTGTAAGCTCAGCGCAGAGGCAAAGAAGGAGGCACGACTATAGCGCGCAGGACGAGAAGGGATTACTTTCTGTCGTCCATAAATCAACTCTCCAGCTAAACTAATCTTTCTGGCTGGATGGCAGAGTAAATACACAGGGTACAGGGATGTAATGTGTGCTTGATGCATCTGGTTATTGCTGCCTGGCTGCTCACAAGAAGGGTGAGAGGCACTCTGCCAGCAGTTACGAGTTTGTTACTGTATGCTCCTCTGCCTGCTATATCCTTCTCTATCTTGTTTCAGATGGCTGTGATGGGTCAGCCAGCTGCACAGCTCTTCATCATATGTGTGTACAGGTGTGCGGATATTATCACAGGCACACAAAAAGAATTTAAGCTCTATAATAGGAGCAGTGGTCATTCTTTTCACAGACAAATGAGAGGCAGAGAATCAAGTCCAGAGAAAAGTTAACATGCATGCATTAAATGATTTCCCTTGGATACCTACTTACTTTCTTTTTTCCTTCCCCAAGGCACGAACCAAGGTGGAGATATGTGATAGGTGCTGTTTGTCTGTCAGCAAGACTAAAGAGGAAATAGCAAGCTGGGTTTTATGAAACTTGGCAGAGCCTAAGCAAAGAAAAAACAACATTAAATGTAACCGCGGGTGTGGTTAATGGGCAGAGGATGCACTCCCAGAGCTCCATTACATTTTATTAAATACAATATTTAACATAGTGGTTTATGTGCTTTTCAGGTGGACCAACTTCCGTTTCTATCCAAGGAAAAGTCAGCACGTGGAAAATGTGTTCATTTAAAACTTTTCAGAATCAGATTCAGAGTACATTATTAATACAAAAATACAAAAAAGTATAAATATGACTTTTAAAAAGCAATACAGTATGAATGTGAAATTTAGAAAAATATGAACTGTAATACAGTAAAATAAATATTCCAAAGTTTAACAAAGTTAAACAATGTAATGTAAAATGATTATGTTACTTAATTGCTACTTGTGTCAACACAAGTAGCAATTAAGCAGTTACATGTTTGTGTTCACTTATATATGGATAATGCTGATAGAAGCTCGCTGGTTTCATTTTCTATGAGCATTGAGATTGGCATTTGGACGGGTCTGAAGGTGAAAACCTGTGCTCATTGGCTAACCACCTTGTCAATTACACGATGACTGGAGAATTTTATTACATAGTAGGACCAAGATTTCCACAGCATGTCTTTTATCTGTGTCTCTCACCCCAACCGGTCGCAGCAGATGGCCGCCCTTCCCTGAGCCTGGTTCTGCTGGAGCTTTCTTCCTGTTAAAAGGGAGTTTCTCCTTCCCACTATCGCCAAAGTACTTGCTCATAGGGGGTCATTTGATTTTGGGGGTTTTCCTCTGTATGTATTTTTGTAAGGTCTATCTTATAATATAAAGCGCCTTGAGATGACTGTTGTTGTGATTTGGCGCTATATAAATATTGAATTGAAGATTTACAACATATACTTAATTTTGTTGTTGTTGTTTATGACCCCGAATAAGTGACTGAACACATAAATTCAGCACGAAAGTGTTTGTAGAAGTCTACACAGGAGTGTAAGTCATTTTGCAACTATAGCTATCGACGTCTGTTGGACTTCAGACAGAATGCAAATTTAAGGTGCTTCCATATTGGCTCAGTTTTTCCAACCCAGAAACCACATCCATGTTTTATGCTATGATATTGCATAGTGTGCACTGCTGCTCCAGCCGGGCAGCAACTTTTTTATTTGTGCAAGCTTCCTAGCTGTTCAAATTTCGGAAAACCAACAAATTTTAGAGCGTCCATTGACTTTCATCAGTCATGCCTACAGCAGCTGAAAAACACCATATTACTGCATTTTTCATCCAAAATAGTAGTCCTAATTATTTTATTAGCCTGTGTCACTTGGGTCAGTAGCATCATTCTGAGGAATCGTTTGCAGAAAACACAAAAATTATATAATATAATTATAGTCTTTTCAGTATTAATTTCTGGTAGGTGATTTTATTAGCTTTGGACAGAGTCAGGGTGTTTATCAGTTTTCTCCAGATGTTGATTTTTAATTAATCAACATATTAAGCAGACAGATATGAATGATATTGATCTGATCGAATTCATGGGAAGAAACTGTAAATGGTATAAGCATATTTATCAAAATGTTATATATTAAATTAAAGGTTTTAATATTTTTAAATATAATATTAATATAGGCATCATATTTTAATATTTGACATTTAAACTGTAATATTTAATTATTAAAAATCTAAATATATTTTTTTTATCCTAAGAGGCAGCGTTCGACCGTGTCTGTGGATAGGTCTTTATTATAGGGTGGGAAAAATGACCTACATTACATTTAGCTTATTTTAATTGTGTAAAATGTTTCTAACATATGCAATAACATGTTTTCAGTTATAAAGAACTGAGTTTCTCTCTTCTTTCTTGTGTGTTTGTTACTTGGAAAATAAGACTTTAAAAACCCTCCACAGCAGTTTGACAGATGGTTATACAATAGTAATGGCGGTAAAGAATGAGGGCATTACCATTTGAGAACACAGTACACCTGGGGCTCCCTAATGTTAGAGCAGTAGGAGGGGCAACATAATGAGAAGCCAAGCCAGGTCTTCACAGAAGCAATTTAAGTTCAAATCAGACCTCAGGGAAACAAAGAAAGCCCTGGTGACATGTAGCCTGCTCAGACTAAATCACCTCTTACATTGTGTCTGGGTTCACCTGATAAGTTGTTGGGTTTTTACATTTCCTTGTGAAAAGGATTTTGTCACTGCGGTTGAGAACACCACGAGGGACTCGGGACCTAAATGACTATCTGGAATAGCAGCACGGACAATCCTGCATCCCTATGGAAAACAATAATTGACCCAGAAGATGCATAAATGGCTGTGGAAATTCTAACAAGGCGTATTTCTGTTAAAAATGATCTCAGCAGAGTACTATTTCATTGTACAGTTAGGCTGGAAGTGCTCAATGAAAAAAAAATCTGCAAAATCGCAGTTACCGCCTGTGCCAAAGTGCCGTGGCTGTACTAATCATCATTTAACATTTTAAATCAAAAATTATAAAATATGCGACACTGACAACCTCTGAGTTCTCAGGACTTGTCAAATATCAGTAAACTGAGCATCCTTTAATATAATCTCCCCCATTTTTCACTATTTTCTCAAATCTGACACATTAAATACTTATTTTGATTGACTTAAAAATATCTAGGTTGCAAATTTCAACTGATCTTAATCAGATTTAATACATTTCTTAAATTGTTATTGTTTTTTCCACAGGTTCCTTTTCCTGTCTCGTTGTGTGAATAAGTCTGAGGAGTTTCTGGTGATAAGTGAAGAACAGATTATTGACAAAGGTGGAGATCAGCCATCGTGCACGTCAAGCTAAATGACAAATCAGTAGCTGTGGGAAGGAAAAAAATGAAGGAAGGAAATGTTTACAGCTCTATGCTTCAGTCTTGATCCTTTCAATCTTCAGATCACGTAATGTTTTTGTTTTTTTTACTTAAATCCACAAAATTACAGATAAATAAAGCTGTTACAATACAAGTAGCTAACAGCAACCTTTTCACTGCAATAAAACTGAATCTTTAAAGGTAAAGGTGCTGCTCGAAAACTGGTGAAATACTGGAAGCCTTTTGTTCAGATTACCTCAAAAACTGTAAGTGTGAATTTTAACTGTTAGCTTAAACCTTTCGCTCTACTTAACTTGAACTCCTGCAGGCCAGGAAGATGGTATGATGGAAAAAAGTGACATAGCAAAGCTTGAGTTACACTGGAAAAACCTACATGATCTAAAGGACAGCAGCAGCATTTAAAAGCATGCGACGACTCTTGAGTCATGATTTTTTCTCAACTAGCACATTAACTGTTTTTCTCATTGACTGATTCTTTGTTCCTTTCATCTTGATTTCTCGTTTAAAGTTTAGTATTCATTATTATTATGTTTATGCATGTATGTACATTTAAGAAAAAAATATGATGAAAATGCTAAAGTCTGCCTTAAAAGATGTGATGTGGCTTGTAGACAAACCTTTTGGATCTAATTTAACACCTAAAGCCAGTTATAAGCTGAAATTCCCCGACGTTTATAAATCCCATAATTTTAACTGATTTAAAACTTACTGGACATGCCCATCCTGGGAATGTTAACGTTAAGGCTCTCAGCCAGGTACTTCTGATCCACAATCCTCACTTATTCTCATCAAACTCTTTAGTCGTTTTCCTGCAGTGCTGGTATAGTGGAGTCTCTTTGGAGGAAGATACTGAGAATAACAAGCTGTTTACTTCAAGTTCAACAGTGCCTTCATATATGAAAACCACCAAAAGAACAAAAAAGTGGGGAAATAAACTAGAAAAAGATTAAAAACGTAACAAAACAAATTAGATGGAAGTAGACGCGGATAGAATGGGCAGGCTGGTTGTAACTATATCTCCAGGAGACGTGGATCATGTATCACACAGAGTAAAACCCCAACAGGATCTGTTGACCTTCCTCCTGAATGCTAACGTGCACTCACCTCCTTTTCATTCCAGCAAACAGAGCTGTTTGCCTCCACGTCGACTTCTATGTGTCTGAACGTCATTGCCTAGATCCAACTGGCCAGCTGCAATATTGCATTATTCATAAAACATAAACACGCAAAATGGATTCCTCTGGTCCACTCCCCACCAAAGTCAGAAGATTAATGAGTCACTCTTTAGGTTATAATTCAAAGTTCATCCTCACATACATCATATTTTGAAGCACATAGATTATAAGAGAGAGAACATTTATCATGCGACAGGGCATACACAAGCTCCCCTGCACACATAACACACACACACATGAGTCCCGTCTACAGTCACACACACACACACGCAATTTGTTTTAAGCAGCAGGCCTCACCAGAGTGAACCTCCTCTTTCACATCCAGTTATTCTAATTTTATTCAGACACGTCTCTGAAGCATTAAAGGGCCATTTGCACAAACAGATGAAAGATAATAGTCTAAGAAACTGGTCATTCCTATACTCTGCTGCCCTGTGAGAACAAGACAGATGATAATCATTCATCACAATAATCAAACCGTGAGGCACGCGCAGGATCTTCAGCGGCTTCCTAAAATATCTGAGTCGTAAAACTGGTGCTTTGAAACAGGAGAAGGTTCAGGCAAACAGCAGATGGCCGGTTAGAGAATTTGAAATGAAGTGATTTATACGATTTTAACTCATTCCCCTAATTAGAAAATGCTTTCGAATAGACGATATCGCCTGTGAGGTTTTTCTTCTTTTGAGCATATTGAGCACCATTTATGTATTAATGAGAGAAGGCTAAATAATAGAAACACCTCACATTATAATGCAATAAACCTTAATAGCACCACACAGATTTTTAATTATAGTTCTAAAGAAATATTACTTATTATGTTTTCTGTTTTTTGTTTAGCTGATATTATTCTTTTTTGAGAGGTGCCTTTAAGAACCAGTGTGAAGCCATATTTGTTGAAGGAGCAGTCTGACCTTCTGGGAAGTAGACTTATTTACTTTCTTGCTTAAAATTAGGGGATGCTGAAGATCTGTCTCATAAAAGACTGTCATTTTGCTTTTTGAAATACTGGGTAAAAACTGGTAAAGGTGACTAAAAATGTGCAGATGATTTCTAAGGCATAAGCAGAAACCGTCCAAGAGCTTCCAATAGTCTTGAACATCTTCTAAAACCCAAGTATGTGGTTAAATTCTATTTATGCAGATCACATAAAGACTATAGTTAGAAATAATGGGAAACACATTTTGTTACCTCTATGCCAGTGGAGGCAGTTGTTTTATTGCTTACTCAGTTGAATCCAGTTTTGCCTTCAGAACTGCCTCAAAACTTTGTGGCATAGATTCAGCAAGGTGCTGGAAACATTCCTCTGAGATTTTGGTGCATATTGGCACGATAGCATCACACCGTTGCTGCAGATTTGTCGGCTACACATTCATGATTTGAATCTTCCGTTTCGCCACATCCCAAAGGTGGAAATTTGTGCCAAGTGAATATGGCCACACTATTCCACCCCCAGCATTCCACTCAACCAGAAGTATTGATATAAGGCAGGATGGATCCATATATTCATGTTCTCCACAGCAAATTCTAACTACCATTGTAATCAGATCAGACCAGGTAAAATGAATCAAGTCTTCTCTTGTCCAACTTTGTGAATTTTAGCCTCAGCTTCCTGTTCTTAGCCGATGGCAGTGGTGTGGTCCTGGTGTGGTCTTCTGCTGCTGGAGACCATCTGTTTTAAAGTCATGGTTATTAGAGTTACTGTTACTCCTTTGAGCATGAAGCAGTCTGACCATTCACCCATGACCTCTGAGATCCCCCATATGGAAAAGAAATAGTAAAAACCTATATGTGATTACTCATGAAAGTGGCCACTTTCATGAGTAAATCATATAAGGCTTACATGATTTTCTCATGAAAGTGGCCACTTTCTCATTACTTTCATACATTGTATGTATTGTATGTATTTCATACATAAGTATCCAAAACATACAAGTTTCATTATATAATTTTTCAAGGGATCTTATATCTGTTTTCACTCTTATATGCTTTTCATACAAGTTTCACACAAGACAGATACAAACTTTATAAGATTTATATATATCTTTTCCATATGGGTCAACAAGGCCCTTTGCCGCTCACTGGATATTTTCTGTTTGTCAGTTTTGGAAAAACCTCAAGAGGGCAGGAAAATTCCAGAACATCATCAGTTTCTGAAATATTGGCACCATCCAGAAACCGCAGCCACTTAAATCACCTTTCTTCCCCATTCATTTTGACCATTAATGGGAAGGATGATGCTATATTTCATCATAGTTTGGTTAAATCTACATACTTAAATGAGTTGCTATTAAACGATCAACCGATTAGAAATTTGCATTAAATGTGCCGTTACTGTAAACAGGTGTACCTAATAAATTGTAAATATAAATTTATTTAAACAAACTCCTGGCAAGAAAAAGGAGATTACCAAATCAAACGTGTAACAAAATTACGATGGTGTTTAGCATCAATGATGAGGATAACGTGCTGTAAACGTTTGGAAGAAAACTCTCAAGCAGAACCCTTCAGGACAAGTCGGAAAAACTTGCGCAGTGACAGTTACATTATGGACTGTATAAACATGCATGAAATTGACAAAAAAAAAGGAATGGCAGCCTCATCAAAAATAATTCATCCCAGAATACAAGTCTGGTACATTGGATTAGCTGCTGGTCACAAATGAAACACAGACTTCATCAACTTTCTAGCAATTTGTACTGACAGCTGATAACCTCTCAAATATCCCGGCAAACATTAACCCTGCCTCTCAAAATGATAGACTGTATTATGTTCTAATCTTCCCTCAAATACTTGATAAGAAAGGCTAATTTGAGTGCTGATGGAGTTGAGAATACAGCTGAAGCTCAAGAATAGATACAGATATGGTATCGTAATCACAAAGAGGCCTGACTGCACATATTTAGAAACAAATTGGGCTCTTCACAAGTCCAATCACACTTTTGGAGAGTTGATGCCAGAAGATTGAATTCTCTCTAAATTGGCATGCCAATGTCACAGATGCCACTTCAAATGAGGTTTGAACATATATTCATTCTGTAGCTCATTGGCTTATGTTAATCCTCTCCATTTGCCACTTGTCAGAGGCAAGTGTCTTTTAGCGTCGCCATCCTCTCCCAGTCTTTCTGTAACTCACACAAGATGTGTCAGTCTCTCAATCAAGCAAAGGGCTTTGAGATCAGCTTAAACTTTTCTAGCCACTGATTAGATAATAAATTATGCCAGAAATGTATCCAATTTAGCAAAATTTAAGCGCTTTGTAGAATGATTTATAGACCAGGGGCTATGTGGAAGCAGCGGATGTGTCCACCCAGCATTAAGTATAGAACCAAGACCAAACATCATAAGCAGCTACAGGCTACACGGCAGATGGAGCCATGAAACTCTACACCCTGCTTCCTATACCTCATGACTGCTGTAGAGTTGCATTACTGTTAGTTTGGTATCTAAAACTGCAAGCAATGCGGCGTGGATTTGTAACACAACCACGGATACTGCTTTTTAAAATTGCATTGTGTGGTTTTCAGATATTTCACTTTTTTTTTAAAAAAAAAAAACCTTAAAACTGAAAAATATCTTTATACCTTTTTAATGTATTTTTTTAAAGCTTCAGTCAAACTGTTGTAAAAATTGCACAGCAACGTACTTGCAAGCAGTAAAAATCTGTGCTTTTCCAGTGATTGCAGTGAATTTTTTGCTGCCATAGGCCAACTGCAAGTAGTCATGGCAACCAATTGCCCACACGCAACCTCTGAGCACCACTTTTGATCACTGGTTGCCTGGGTGGAGACGACCAGAAATTGGCAAAAGTGAATAATTACTGTCTAATTTATAAACGCATTGCAGTATATCTATTTTCAGAAGACTCAACTCTCCTGGTTGCCGACTGGTTATACTCTGGTTATATTCCTGTGTTAAAGCAAGGTTTGCAGTTAAATTCCGATCCTGCAGCAACTACGTCAATTTTTGTGGAGGAATTTCTAAATTTCTGTTTCAAATCTACAACGATCAAGCTGGACTATGAATGTAAGCTGTAAATAGGAATTTCTGTGCATGTAGACAGTGACAGATTTGCACAAAGATTTATTATAGTTCCTGTCACACCTCAGATAGATTTAATTTATTCAACCATACAAACTGTTAGCAGACTGACTTCATCCAGCTGCCATTTTTCACCATGTTGATGCACTAAAGAAGGCGATATCTGACGACGCATGGTTGTAAACTTTATCCCAGCAACAGGATTACAACTTCATTGCGCATCGTTGCAATAATTTTGGTTGTGCCACAGTCTCCAACCACTATGTGGCCATCATAATCCGATTACTTTTTTTAAGTCACGAGTAAAGTAAGGGATTACTATTGCAAAAAAGTAAGTAGATTACCCTTGCTTTTCCGTAAACATGCTGCATTACTAAACTGTGATTTTGTTTGTGAGAGTGTCTCATGACAATGACTTAAGCGCATGCATGTCCATGGCAGCAACAGACGTGTGCAGATCAACAATGGATAATATGGAGTGCGGGAGAGAGTACGACTATACAGCGTTTAAAGCTTGGAAGTGCTGACGTTACTTTGAGTTTGATTCTGTAAAAGTGACAAAAACATTAGCGTCCGCTGTACACTCTGCGTGGGAAGAAAACTTCTTTCTACAGTGAAAAATTACGCTTCAAATCTGAGCAAGCACCGAGCACGCTGCCAAAGGAATGTGAAATTCACAGAGAAACCCCCGGATCCCCCCACTGACATGACCGCTGCGGCACCGAGCGAACCTCCACCGGCCCCACTCCTGCTAAATAGGTGAAAATAGACTTAAGATCGACAGGACTTAGTGCTGCTGAATCTTTGATTTTATTTATTTTGTGCTGTGTTTTACTTGCATCTATTTGTTAAAGTGAGTGTAAACACAAAAAATTATTTTATTTTATGTGTTGGAATATACAGAAAATAGGTTTAAATGTTAAACAAATTTCTTCAAGTTAAAGACAGTTGCATATAATTTAATTTTTGCTTGATGCAATGTGAATAAAGTTAAAAGATTCAAACTAATAAAACAATTTTTAATAAGAGACTTTTCCATTTGATTCAGTTTTATATGATGGATTATGCAGAAAAATAGAATTGGGCTGAAAGGTCTGTTACTTTATTACGTATTCAGGTTGTGTACCATGTTTTTTTTAAAAGAAACTAAGTAATAAAGTAACTAATTACTTTTGAAAAGAAGTAATCAGTAAAGTAACGGGATTACTTTCTTGGAGTAGTAATCAGTAATTAGTAACTAATAACTTCCTTGAAGTAACTTGACCAACACTGGTGGCCATCGCATAATCAACCCTGTGCTGCTCACTCACGTCACATTCAAGCTGAAATGTTGGTGATAAAGATTCAAACAAGAACAAAGATGCACTTGAGAATTCGTTGTCACTTTACACCCGACCACATTTGAACATTTCTGCTCACATTGAAGCATCAACAAGAATTTAGTTAAAACGTGAAAAATTAGCATATCAATGCTACGGTGCAGTTAGGTAGACAACTAGATTGATCACCTGACAATGTCTCCAGGCTGTAACATATATTGAACGCACCTTTGGCTGCCATGTCAAAGCTCCGCCCACTCCTTTGCCTTGTGCACTTTCTAAACTGCGGTGTGTGCTGAATCTGAAATGTAGCACTCTTAAACAAATCTACCACCAAACAGGATGAACTCTGGCCCATTTGGCCCGCGAGGCCATACCAAATTACTATTAGAGCTGGCCCGCCGGTCTTAAGCAGCGCATGTACTGCTAATACTACAACTCCCAGAATGCTCTGTTGGCGTTTTGGCGCGTCAGTCAGGACAGGACCCATTAACGCCCTCTCCTCTGTTGACTGTAGTCATAGCAACCACGCGAATACTCCCGCGCTACCTCTCCCAAAATGGCGAAAAGAAAGAACGAAAACAGGAGCTTCCTGGACAGGTGGGAGACAGAATATCTGTTTACCTATGTAAAAGACAGACCTGTTTGTCTTGTATGTGGAGCTCATGTGGCTTTAACCAAGGAGTACAACATTAGACGACACTATGAAACGAAACACCAAGAGAAGTACAAGGACCTGGACATGACTCAAAGGCGCCGGAAAGCAGAAGAGATGAAAAGAAGTTTTGTTTCACAACAGACTATGTTCAAAAAAGCCATATCACAAAGTGAGGCTGCTGTAAAGGCTAGTTTTGTTGTGGCAGCAGAGATCGCAAAATCAGCCCGGCCCTTCAGTGAGGGAGAGTTTGTGAAAAGTTGTATGATGAAAGTTTGCGACGTTGTGTGCCCAGAGAAAAAGCAAGCATTTTCAAATGTTAGCCTGAGCAGAAACACAGTAGCTGATCACACGTTAACTTGCCAACAATCTAAATAACCAGCTGATGGAGAAGGGAAACAGTTTCGTTGCATTCTCCCTCGCTGTGGATGAGAGCAGCGACGCCTCTGATACTGCCCAGCTTTCAGTCTTCATCCGTGGTGTGGACTCAACTCTCTGTGTTACGGAAGAACTTTGAGGATTAAAATCAATGCATGGAACAACCACAGGGAAGGAAATATTTGAAGAGGTTTCCAAATGTCTAACTGAAATGAAGTTGCCATGGGAAAAACTTGTGGGGTTAACGACAGATGGTGCACCAGCGATGTGTGGTCAAAGGAGCGGACTGGTGGGCAGGGTACGGGAGAAGATGCGAGCGGAGAACTGTGCAGGTGAGCTGACTGTTTATCACTGCATCATACATCAAGAATCACTTTGTGGCAAAGCCCTAAAGATGGAACATGTTATGACCGCAGTAACACGAGTAGTTAACTTTATAAGAGCCAAAGGCCTGAATCACCGCCAATTCAAATCTTTTCTTGAGGAGTGTGGTTCGGAAGACGTGCCGTATCACACGGAGGTGAGGTGGTTAAGCCGAGGGAAAGTACTGAACAGATGTTTCGAGCTACGCGAGGAAATATTTCAGTTTCTGGAAAGCAAAGGGCAAGACACAGCTGAGCTCAGGGAGCAAGAGTTTCTGTGTGAGCTGGCCTTTATGTGTGATATCACGAGCCATCTCGATGCGCTGAACCTGCAGCTTCAGGGACGGGGGCGTATCATCACAGATATGTACGCTGCAGTGAGGGCTTTTAAAACGAAATTGTGCCTGTGGCAGAATCAGATGCTACAAGGAAACCTGGGCCATTTTCCCTGCTGCCAAACGATGAACATGCAAATCTCTACTGCTGTGTTCCCATGCGTACAGTTTGCTGAAAAACTCTGTGTACTCAGTACTGAGTTTACCCGGCGGTTTGCCGACTTTGACGCCCAGAAATGTCGATTTGAACTGCTCAGTAATCCTTTTACAGTTGACGTGGCAGAAGCACCAACAAACCTCCAAATGGAGCTGATTGAACTCCAGTGTAGTGACACGCTGAAATCAAAGTATGATGCTGTGGGCGCTTCACAATTTCCACATTTCATCCCTGACACAATGCCTGGGCTCCGCACCCACGCTGCTCAGATGCTCTCCATGTTCGGCAGCACTTACCTATGTGAGCAACTATTCTCCTCAATGAAGATGGCCAAAACATCTCACAGGAGACGTCTGACCGATGAACACCTTCACTCGATCCTGAGGATTTCCTCAGCTCAGAGCCTGAGCCCAGACATTGAGGAACTAGCATCCAAGAAGAGATGCCAGGTATCTGGCTTGGACGCATCAGAGTAGATCAGTGTGTAGCAAACTGAGCTATAATTACCATTTTCTTTGTGCAATTTGTCTTGCTACTCCCAGACATGGGCTTGAATGGTTTCACGTTTAATGATATTTTTATTAGTTAAGTGGTTTATTATTGTTATTTTATTTTTACATTTATTATTAGCCTGGGGAAAAGGTTTACTGCTAAAATTTAAATCAGAAGGCTGCAAATACAATTTTTATTTAAGAAATGCATTCCAGTGATATGTTATTTAATTGGAATTTCAATTTTGCATGTGTGCAATATTAAGTTATATATGTTTATATAAGTTCTATATCGTTCAGTATTAAGCGTTGCTTATTCCATATTCAGTTTTTCAGCAAAACTTATTTGAGTCTTTAAGAAAAGGTTCCTTGTTATATCTGGAGGAAGATTTTTTTCAATAAATATTAACGTTGGCCCGCGACTTTGTTCCAGTTTTGAATTTTGGCCCACTGTGTATTTGAGTTTGACACCCCTGCCTTAAGGTTTATTCTGGGTTTCTATTTATGAAATCACCCAATGGCCTCAGTGAGCACTTCATGCCGGATGTAGAGTTTTACTGCAAATTGGGATATCTCATCTTGTCAGATCACCTTGCAGGATTTACTGCACTGCTTCTCCTCATCAAGGTACGTGTTTGTTGCTTGGTGACGTCATGTCTAGGCCTCGGTCACATAGCGCTTGTTTGCAGTAACATAAAGCTTTGGGGCTGGTGACAAAGGTACGGTACACTCTTTAAGATCTGCACATGGGATGTGTTTGTCTTTGATGTCTGCGCGCTGTGTGTAATATTTGCGTTTGTATTATGTTCTTGTGGCGCACACAGCTATCTGTCCCTGCTGTTTGGAACTTTTTCTTTATTTTATGTGGCTTTTTAGTGCATACTAGCTTTGGGGATGTGAACATGAATATTGCAGACAACTGTATGTGATCATGTTCCATTAGTATTTGTTTCCTGGGAAGTTAGCAAAGTATTCTCAAAACACAGGTCATGAGTCAGTTTGTTTATTATTCATAATAACTAACAGACAAGCTGTTTTATCCTTCAGACTGCTGCTGCAGCTGTCTTCAGTTTTATAAGTACTTATGGTCATCTGCTGCTTATTTAGAGCTCATCAAGCTTTTAGTCATCTTCTGCATACTAATGTGTCTGACTTTCTGATGTGCACTATATCAATTACAATTATCAATAATGATTTCCCTTCATTTGTATGTATGGTAATTATAGTGGGCCAATGTCCAAGGACCAGACCATATTTGTTAGAAACACACAACTGTTGCCGATTATTTATAGTAGTACTACAGGTACTAATAGATGTACAGTAGGGTCCATAGTTTGTTGGACAATTACACAACTTTGTACTTTTTTTTTCTTTTTTGTTTGTTTGTTTTGTACACCATTACAGTAGATTTTCAATCAAACAATCAACATGAGATCCAAGTGCAGACTTTCAGCCTAGTTTTCAGTTTCAAGGGTTTTAACAAAATCTTAGTCATTTTTATACACACTCCTTTTTACGAGGCTCAATTAGTGGACAAGCCATCATAATTCTAATGATCAGGACTGTTTTTAATTCTTCAGTAAAAACTGTTTGCAGTCAGTGACTGCCTGAAGTCTGGAACCCAGAGACATCACCAGATGCTGCGTTTCCTCCCGTGAGAGGCTCTGCTAGCCTTTACTGCCGCCACCTTCAGTTGTTGCTTGTTTGTGGGTTTCTCTGCTTTCAGTTTTATCATCATTAACTGAAAAGCTGAGGTACTGAGGTGAGATCACGTGACTGACTTGGCCATTAAGTCCCATTTCTTTGCTTTGAGAAACTTTTGCATGCTTTGGGTCATTATCCATTTGCACTGAAGTGCCATCTGATCTGATGTAGCCGATTTCTGTCTGAACAGAGAGTATAGCCCTGTACACTTCATAATTGATCGTCCCACTTTAATCATCATAACACTGATAAACAGTCGTGGCTTTGTTCCACTGACAGTCATACATGCCCATGCCATACTTCAATTCAATTCACTTTTATTCGTACAGCGCCAAATCCCAACAACAGTCGCCTCAAGGTGCTTTATATTTTAAGGTAGACCCTACAATAATATATACAGAGAAAAACCAGCAATCATATGACCCCCTATGAGCTTTGGCAGCGGTGGGAAGGAAAAACTCCCTTTTAACAGGAAGACTGGCCATTACCTTACCTCCACTATGTTAATGCACTCTGCTTTAGATCATGAGCTGTTTGTCCTTCTCCATACTTTTTTCTTTCATTTCATTTGGCCACACGTTCACCTTGGTTTCATCTGTCCAATCTGTTCTTGATTATACACCTTGACATTGTCAATGACACACCTACCTCCTTGAAAGTGTTCTTGACTTGGTTAGGTGCTGTTAAGTTTTTTTGTTACCAGAGAAATAATTCTGTCCGGTACTTAAGTCGTCTTCTGTGGTCTTTCAGTCCTTTTTATGTTGCAGAGCCGGCCCGTGCTTTCCTTCTTTATAAGATTGTTGATTGGGCCTAGAGCTGGGCGATATGAGATTTTTTCATATCACGATATGTTTTTTTCATTTCAGGCGATAACGATATCTATCACGATATAAGCCAAATAACTATATTTGTAAGATTTAAATGTGCCGTTGCTCACAAGTAAAATGTGAAATAATCAGCAGCTTGTTTTTATTTAAATATTTATTTCCCATAATAAGTTCAACAGGGTACATGTACTTAAGGAACATGAGACTTTTTCAGATAAATAAAGGCAAATATTGCAAACTACACAAAAGGCAGCCACTAAAGCGTTTAAGTTTCAAAATAGAACAAACGAAACAGACTAAATTGTCAATTCCACTTAGAAACAAAATATAAATTCTAAAAATAAATCTTAGTTTGTTTTACAGAAGAACAGACAAAACTGACTAACTTTTGTCAATATCAAATAAACTGAGAACTAAAAGGAAATTCTCAATCTCTCCTTGTTGTATAGCTGAGCTTTTCAAACAGTTTTAACAGTTACTTTAGTCTGACAAAAGCCGAATGACGAATTAGCGCTTCCAGTCAGAGACTGAGGCTACGTCCACACGTACACGGGTATTTTTGAAAACGGAGATTTTCCGTTTTCGTTTTAAAAATAATCCCGTCCACACATAAAGGCAGAAATGAAGGAAAACGCTGCTATGAACATGCCAAAGCAGCAGGTGGCGCTAGATTCCTAACGTGCAGAAATGTTGGCCAATCAGAAGTCTAGAAGCCTCGGTGGGAAAAAGTAAACAAAGCTGGGGCATAGAAGCAGAACCGAGTCGTATGTGTGGAGGGACAGTAACTGTGTATATGTAAGCATTTAAACACTGCAGAGAGTAGAATTAACAGTAACAGTATTGTAGAAATTCATTTCACCGAAACAATAACGTGGCGCACAGTGTGACGCATGCACCAGTTTATTGTATTTCCAGACTTGCTTTCGGCACAATTTACAGTGCACGCTACTCTGTTTTTTGTCAGACTTGAAATAGCCGAAATACCTTCACACTACGGAACTTCTATGGCTCTTCCGTTCGACAATCTCTCCGGCATTGGAACCATCATCTGTTTTCTCTTCGGTCACGCTCGGTTGATTTTTCTAGTCGGCACACTCATTTCCTCCATTACCCGCTGGCTCCATTACCCGCTGGCTGCTTCCCAAACAAACACACGTGCGGCTTGGCACTTGTGCTGTACGTAACAAGTCACGCGACGTGACGCTGCGGCTGTGATTGGTTCGGCTCTGCGCTACTTAATTTGGATTGGATGACCTTTTTTTTTTATTTTTTTTTTTAAAGAGGACAAGAGCGGCGAGGTCTATCGCGATAGCTTAATTTCTCTATCGAGTAAAAGTTATATCGCGATACATATCGTTATCGTTCTATCGCCCAGCTCTAATTGGGCCATTCTTAAAGTTCTGCCACCCCGATGTTCTCCCTCAATTTCACTTGTCTTTGGGTTTCATATTTAAAATTAGTTAAATTAAAGCTATAAAATACCAGTTCAACACTTTGAGTAAGCTTGAGATATTTTGCTTTCTTCATTAATCATGAAATATTACCTGGCCATGAAACTGCTTCTCTGTCTGTGATGTAAATGTATATTATTTTTGAGCCTGTGAGCATCACGACTGTTCGATTTCAAATCCACTGTGGTGTTGTGGCAAAACTAAACTAACTCAACTGTTTGACTTTAATCAAATTTGTTGGAATTTCAGTTGAATTTCTTTAGAAAAGGGTTGTTTTTTTTGCTAGCCTTACATTTGTAGGTTTGTTTACCAAATTTGGGGTTTTAAAGAAAGAAAATACATGCCGGGGCTTGATGTTTCATCTAGTGCTTTGTTATGGCTAGTCTTCAGTATGCACCAACTTTACTTTACTGTGCTTATGCTGAGCTGTACCAGGAAACAATCATAGAGAACTGCTCTCAAAAACGGAAATCCTCATTTATTCCAACATGTTATGTAGGCATCAACAATCCCCTTTCAAGTACAATTTATATTGTTATCTGTAGTGTTAAAACAAACACTGACAGCCGCCCGTTAAATTCGCACAAAGGTTGTTACAGCAGTAATAAATCCCTAATTTGATTACAAGATTAAACAGTTTTTACAACACAAAAATTCCGTAAGGCTTCAATTACAGCTCTGATTTTCCCATTTTATGTTTAGACAATACTCACAAAGCCACAGATCATATTCTCTGCTACTACAAACAATTCCTTGTTATTATAAGGCTGATTGCTAAATGTTTCCCTTGCTTTCCTTTTCCCCCGTGTTTTCACTGGCTCACACACTGCATCTGCCGCCCGCTTCCCTTGAGGAGCATTGTGGGTAGGTCATATGATCTCACACTACTCATCATCTTCCCTTTGATGAACAAATGAGAAGTCCTGTGCCCTTTGAAGCATTTTTGTGTGGCACATTCAGGCAATTAATGCGTGCGTAAAAAGCCAAAGCGAGGATAGATGAGAGCTGATGACAAGGATGGCGGCAGGAAACGAGAGGAGTCAGAGTGGAGGGACAAGGCAGCGAGAGAGGCTGGTTTCAAGCTTCATCACCTCTTTCCAGGTGTCTCTGCCCGCATGATTTCTTCTGTGCACTGCAATCAACTTCCTTAATGAAATAAGTAATTAACATATTATAATTGTGCTGCAGTTTTATTTGCTGGAAATCATTTTCCACATCTAACACTATGCTAATTTAATCTGTTTCCCATTCAACAACGTGACCTTTTGTGATTAAGTTAATGGCAGATTTTTTTTTTCATTGTTCTCACACGTATGCGTGAATGTATGGGAGAGACTAAAAATGTCAAGATTTTAATCTTTTTGCTGCGGATACTTGTATTATTTTTTCTTAATGGAGAAAAATAAAGTAGTGTCTGCATTATTATTATTTTCTGACTCACCGAGTGTACATAAATCAAAAAGCAGACTCGCCGCGCAATCTTGTACACCTTTATTTCGATTCCTTTGTTTCTATGCATGCATAATCTTCTTGAAAAACTTACAGGCTTGATGCAATAACTCTTGCAAGGACGTGGCCATTTTTATTAGGCAGCACTGGGCGACTACGGCCACTTTATTAGGTACATCTGTTCAACTGCTTCTTAAGCAAATATCTAATTAGCCGATCAATCTGATTGGCTAATTTCAACTCTTAGACAGGGTCATGGTGAGCTGCTGATTTACTGAGATTTTCTCACACAGCCATCTCCTCTAGGGTTTACTGAGAATGTCTGAAAAAGAGAAAATATCCCATGAGTAGCTACAAGTTGGATGGCAAATACAGATGTGGTTGCAGCTTTAACACAATTTAACATAGCTCCACCTCTATTCTGGAAAAAAAGAATCTTTCTGGCAGCAGTTGCATTTGGTCTTGTGATATCTACTGGAGGGGTTGATTTCTTTTTATTCTGATTGGGATTATTTTGATGCTGCCACTAAATAACGTTTAACCAGAAAAGCGGGACACACGAGTGTTTAAAAGCTAGCTGCTTAATATCGTATTGATGCCTCCACGCAGCCAGAACAGCTCTGCCTCTATTGCTGCATGAACACAGGACCTCTTGGGTTGCTTGTAGTGTCTGGCACAGAGACGTGGGCATCCAAGGCCATAGGGGATGCGCCTTAGTGTGCAACATGTCAAAGGAACGTCCGCATGAAAGCCAAGACCCAAAGGGTTCCCTGCAAGAACTGAATTCTTGAAGACGATCGGCATTATCCGCTTCTCCTGTCGGTGGTTTTAATGCTGTGACAACACAACCTCCTGCTGTATTGCCAAATAATTTAAAAGAGAAGAACAACTGTGGTTTCAAAGTTGCTGGATTGATGCATTATTCTGACACAATACAGTGTTTCACAAGCTGCTGTTGGCTACAGAGCATCCATGTGTTCACGTTATTATTCCAGTTCTTGTACATCGTGCTTTGCTTTTAAAGTTTTTTTTGGTTGTTATTTGTGGCGCTCTCCACTTTACAATGTGGCAGGCAGGATGTAAAAAATATTCTCTGAAAGAGCACAATTCTGTCATCGACACAAGAGCAAAAAAACTCAAGCAGTAATCTGACTGCATATTGTTTGAATGTTTTTGGGGTTTCCAGACAGCCAAAGAGTCCCCTGGCTCTTAAGTCCTTCTACTGGCTGACAATCAAACTCATCAGGCCTCGCTCTTTCCAAGAAAACAAGCTGCCTTCAGCTATCAGCAGACTAGCAATCATGCTCATGGGAGACTGCAGTTACGGTGATCACATGAGACTCAAGCTATCATGATCACAAGCTTTCGTGTATGGGAGATTTTACCCTCCAGAAGAAGCAAAATAAATATCATTTTACGTAATTACAAAAGGTCAAACAGCCTGCAAGAGATGTAGGAAGTGGAGAGGAAGTAATCAGAGCAGCAGTCTGGCGTTAGGAAGACTGACAGAATATGTGCCAGCCAGTAACGAGACAGCGTATCGCTGAGGTTCTTGTTTTGCTCCGTGATGGCTCTGAAGCCTCGGGGTGCACTGACAACATTACCATACTCTTCACCTCCTATACACAATGCTCGTGTCATCATCGCCTTGGTGTGGCGTCGCCCGTTTGAGACTTTGACACTGTTGCTATTTTAGAGTGTCACTTAAGGTTTCAGGCACAAGCTTATTAGTTCAATCAGACTCAGAGCGGATGCTTAGTATGTGCCAACTTAAAATCAAATCTGGGCACGCTGAATCCCAACTTCGCCAAATCTCTCCACGTGGCTCTTATAGTCAAGTGTAAAATTTGATTTTAGAGAAGAAGGTGATTTACGGCAGTGACACGTCTGAGAGGAGGCCTCTCTGGTGTTTGAGGAAACGTGCTGGATTTTTAAGGTAAACCGTGTCGCCGAGAGCAGACACGGGAAATACAGCCGAGCAGCTCTCTACGTGTTGTTATTTTCTAGTTTCATTGTCCATTTTGATGCGTGCCTACTTAGCTTAATTCCCCTGGGATTTCCTTTCCTGCAACATATCCTTTTCTCACTCTCTACTTTTCTGCACAGTGGAGTCAGTCACGAGCATGGCGACTTCCTGGCTATTGATTCTCCTGTGAATAGGACCAAGCCCAACAGCTGAGGTGAAAATAGATTTGTTTTGCAACTTTTGCTAGCACGCTGCCTTTTTTTCATGAAAACTGTGAAAAGGATTGTTTGTTTACGTCCCAGCAGTGGACATACCACTTTCACATTTTCATACTGAACACATGCAGCATTATTTACAGCAGATATCCTGTTTATACTTGACTGTATGACTTCTTTTAAAACAATTCAGCCGCTAATCAGACACGTAGGTACAACTGCCCTTAAAATCACTAAAAATCCTTTTTTAAGGGAAGGAAATTCACTAACATATTTTTTTAAAATTCAACTGTTGATCAATTTCCTTTTTAATTTTGCGAGTTATCGTGCGACAATCAGGTCAGAAAGTAGTTAAAACAGGCCCTTTCAGACCCAGAGGCTTTCTCCATCTTTTATGTACAGTCTACTCTCCGTCTTTAAACCCACAGTGAAAAATTTAAAAGAGATTTGTAAAAAGTAAGGCAGAGAAGGTCAGCAAATAGTCACAGATGAGCATCCATCCACCCGTCCTCTGATGCTTATCCCAGTCTGGGTCGAGGGGGCAGCAATCTAAGCACACCGAGGGTGTTCCCAAGCGAGCCAAGAGCTGTAATCTCTCCTGAGTGTCCGGGATTTATCCCGGGGCCTCCTCCCAGTTGGACATGCTGGGAAAGCTGAATCCCCCTCAGCTAGCTCCTTTCTGTTGGGAGGAGTAGCAGCTCTTCTTTAAACCTCTCCTGAATGAGCTCCTCACTCTACCTCTAAAGCTGCTGAAGCTCATTTTGTCTTCACAGTCTTATAGTATACATAAAAAATAACCCTTGGTATAGTGTGGAAACATTTAGTGTAAAAATTCTATGAAACTATGGAATACTCAACACATTTTTCACTGATACTACACATAACACATAAAATATTAAATTCCTTGTATTTAAATATGTAAAGGACATTATCCATGCAGTATGCACAGAAGCTGATTCTGCTAATTTACAGTGTCTTACATTCTGGCACATAATAATTCACACAAATTTCTAACACTTTTTTTTCTGTACTCTTGTTTGTAATTGAAGAAACATCAATGCAGAGGATAAAAATTCTGTCTGGGTTTTGTGTCAAACAGCTCAACATCTCATCATGCAACTTGTTTTTGTTTGTGGCATCAGATACGTACGACGCTGTGATGGATGCATACAGTTCCCTCAGTGTGTCAGGAAGGGAAACTGTATATATTCACATTCACAATGTGTTGGCGTCAATCAAGCAACATGTTAAACATCTGGTATGCGAGCGATCGAGAAAACAAAGGGTTTCTTTGTTTTTCTTCTTTCTTTTAACTGAAGCAAACAGAATAAATATAAAATAGCAGGACTGCACCGCAGGAACGCCTCCATTTAGTAGCATTCTCATGATTTTCAAATCGTAAATCAATGTATTTTTTTTTTAAGTACAGTAGAAGTAAATTGTCTATTTAGTTTTATTCTAATGATTTCACTGCATGTGTGAGAATGCATGTGGACGTGTTTATGTTTGTGCCCGGAAGGGGAAAAGAGCTTCAGGTTGGCATGGCACAAGCTTGTTATTCTACCCAGCACTCAATCACACAGCAGCTCCATGAAAAGAGAATAATGTTGGAGAATCATCCTTCTTGGTGCTTTCCTCTTCTTCGACCTCTGTGTTCTCTCTCCCTCTCTCTGTCTTTCTCTTTCTTTTCCCCTGCAGTGTGTGTGAGTGGTATCCATCTGTCAGTTGTCAGTGCCAGGGAGTGATACAGAGAGCTGTCACTTCTCATCAGCCTGCATTGGTGAGGCCTTTTGCAGCTGCCCTGCCTGACTCGGGGCCAGAGGAAATGCGTATGGGGAAGAAGGCGGGGTAGGGGGGTTGAGAAGAAAAAGAAAAGAGAGACAGGCCAGAGAGGCAGACTAGAGAGAAGGGTATTCAGGGGGCAGGAAAGCAATTAATTTGGAAACAATTGAAGGAAAGATGAAGAGAGACTGGAACCAGCACAGGACACACAACAGACTGTAAATATCACATTACCTTAATATGCTCAACAGTATCAGTATGTGCTCTGAAGGGCATTCAGCCACCCGTGACCTTTACCAGCCTCTGTTGGTGACCAGCAGGAACTGCAACAATGTGAGAACACATTTCCTTCAGTGTTAGATCCATGTGAATTATTCCAAAGAGAGATGATGAGCATATCTAAATGGAATTATCACACAGAAGGAAAACACAAAACACTGCTTTGTTTTGGATCTGTTAACCCAAAACACACATCTGCAATAAAGCCTATATCTCAACACATTATTTTAAAAAGAATCTTTTTTTACAGCACTGTGACAGAGACAGTAGCTGATATTAGCTTCCTCCATTTAGGAAGAAGGGAACACTGAAAGCCCATCTGCTGATTTACCTGTTCTTACTAACCTGACGCTCTGGTAAACTACTTTAATGAAAACACTATGGGTTGTGATACCACAGTAGAAAAACGCATTTTACTGTTTGACTTTTCTTTTAGCTTGATTTAAAACCTTTAATGTTTTGATGTTTTCTTGACTGAATAAATGTGCTAATTGGTATTTGTTGTTTCTGTACTGAGCCATAGAGCTCTGTAGGGTACATTTTTTTAATGTATTATTTGTATTATTTGCAATGTGTGCATATAGTCTGATTGTGTGCAAATTGTTTCGATGTACGGTGGCCCTGAGAGGTCAAATGCTCTGCCACTTAAGAAAGGAAATAGAAAAATGCTTAGAAACAAGAAACTTTGAATGAAATACAACAGGAATAGAAAATGGAAATGGATTTTATTCACATTTTGTTGTGTTTGTTGTGCTTTTTGCTGCATTTTTCAGTTTGCTGTTTGATCTCTCACAGCCACCGTATCTGTGGAAGAACCGGTCAGTCCCAAAAAACTTGTGTGGATGGGTCACTAAACAGATGTTCTAAAAATACTTCACTATAATAAAAATCATCTTCTTTCTTTGTCATTCTCTCCCAAACACAAACTTATAGAAGCATCCATAGACACACCAGAGGGTGTCTCTGCCACTCTGGTATCTATGGCCCTGGAGGAGAGTTACAGACAACATGAAGAAATCTAACTGTGAATTAAAAATGTCACAGTTACAGTTAAGGCAACCTGAGACAACAGTTGCAGCTTTTGCTGCCGAAGTGACCACTGTGCGTTTAGATGAAGCGGCCTTCATTCGGTAATGTTTGGAACATGTTCTCGCACTCTCATCTAATCAAATGTTTATTTAAAAGATCAAAATAATGACTGTACAAGAAAGGCTCTAGCTTACAGCGAGGGCTCCACATGTGAATATTTCTTCACCTCAGTCCCTCCCAGCCTTTTAGATGAAGCGACCTTCAGGAACATTGACATGACAAGCATGACGAGTCCTGTGTAGCGGTGAGGGATCCGAGTGCTGAGCCTCAGGGGCCCTCACTGGGAGAAACACTTCTTTTCACTTTATCTTTCATCTCTCCGTTGAGTCTTTTCAAATAACTCAATAAAGAAACAAAGATCATCTACACCTGCTGCAGCTTTGGTACTGATTGAAATGCAGTTTTACTCCAAAGATAAAGATTTTTTTGTTGCAGTCGGGGAGAGTTTACTTTTTATGAAACAAGCAGAAAAATGTGTGTTTTATTTGCTTAAAGTGCAAGTGTATTTGTAAAGAAGTTTGCAGGAACTACAATACAATTTTTCTTCATGTTTGTAAGAGACTTGTGTCGTCATTCTGTCCTTTCTCCTTTTCCCCCCACTTTTTTCTCTTTTTTTTGTGGTCAAATTAGGATGACTAATGTCACAACATGATTGCCACCTTCAGGAATGCTATAATTCAGAACAGAGCTATGATGTTGAACATTTCAGCAGGAAAAATGTTCACATTTCAGCAAATTGCAGGCTCAGCACAGTTTATGAATCATTTGGCAACACGACATGAACGGAGTCAGAGCACCAGTTTTACAGCCAGAAATCACCTCGGTGATGAATAACGCACATCGGCGGGAAAAATGTCATTTTATTGTGCAATACTCTGAAAAGGTAAGTTCAGCACCATTTTTATAGCAAAGTCAAGAGGCTGCCTTTGCGGGCGACGTAGTAAACACACACAATATGTGGACTCTTTTTTTTTTAACAGTCATATTTATCATTTAATTTCCAAACAAGCTTGTTTTTCTGTATTATGGACATTACAAATTGCTTCTAGGGTTTTTTTTTAATAGAATAATTTAGAGTTATATAATGATTTGTCTTTGTCTATATTTTTTTTTATCTGTTTAACTTGCGTGATGCATTAATAAATGATTGCACCACTTTTTATACCACAACAAATATTAATGATTAAGACTTTCCTCAGTTCACTTGTATTTTTAATCCACACCCTGTATATCAAAGATGTCAGTGCGGCCAGTGCAGAAGTAGCTTAAAGCTGCATTCTTTTTCTTGCCACCAGGGGGCTGCCACAAGACTTCCAGTTCTTAAAGTCAGAGGGGGAAAGACCTCATTAATCACTTTCCTAATGCTTTACAGCAGGGGTGGCCAACCAGTCAGAGACCAAGAGCCACTTTTTTTTTACTGTGTTACCGCAAAGAGCCACATCATACGCATGGGCACACATGAACATCACCCATCCTTTCCTCTCTCTCTCTCTCTCTCTCTCTCTCTCTCTCTCTCTCTCTCTCACACACACACACACACACACACACACACACACACACACACACACACACACACACACACACACACAAAATACACACATCTCTGCTCAGCCAGATTTATTGTAAATGTCACACACCAACATGTTAATGACAGAAATGGACTCCTACAGTACTAAAACCACAGGCCAGTCATTTTCAACAATGAACATTGTGTGCACTGTCTCACACACACAAACTCTCAGTTCAACCAAGTCCACAAACAAAAATATAATAATCTACAATAGCATTTACTTTTATAATGCATGTTGTTTAGTGGGACTTCTGGCATTCCTTGCCTTGAACAATCCTCTTTAAATCTGGCTTGTATTCCGTTGTTGTCACTCGAAGCAATTCTTTCACATGTGTGTCAGTCAGAACAGATCGATGCTTTGATTTCACATGTTTTAGGGTAGAAAACACAGACTCGCAGACGTATGTTGACCCAAACATTGACAGTATCTTAAGCGCAGCCCGTTTGACATTGGGGTATTTTTCCATTGGCACACTTTTCCAGAACTCAATGGTCCCTTCCCTTAAAGCAGGTTTCAATTGGTCCTCTTCACAAAGATCGATCATCTCCAACTCAGCCGCAGCTTCATCTGTGACTAGCGGGACTTTCAAACAGCCGGTCTCTGCATTAAATGGGTCGACGAGGAACGTAATCTGTGGCCTTTTCAATTGTAGATCATGGAACCGGGTCACGAAGCTTTCGTGCAAGTTTTCAATCAGCGTTGCATATCTGGCTCTTTGCTTACTCAGGGCAGCACTGGCGACTTGCCCGCTGGCTTTTAGCAGAGTGGGAAAATGCGTTAAATCTCCCTTTTGAATATGTGTCTTGAACAGCTTCAGTTTGTTGACAAACGCAAACACACTTTGCACCAGGTCAGGCAGCATTTTTAACTTACCCTGCAGGGTCAGGTTCAGTCTGTCCAAGTGACACAGCATGTCGACCAAAAAGGCCAGATCCATAATCCACTTGAGGTCCGAGAGCTCGGGATAGTCCTTGTCCTTCTTTTCCATAAACAGTTTCACGGCATCCAAAAGCTCAAAGAAGCTCTGACCGCTTCGTAAATTTTTGGAAAAACTGTATCTGCTTTTCTGCCTGACTTTTCAAAGTGGCCAACTCGTACTTGCGAAGTTCAGTCCCTTTTGGAAATTCCTGGTCGATGTTAGCATGGAGTGAGCTGAAGTGGCGCTGAAGATTTGAAGCTTTGAAATGCGCTAATGACGTCTGACATATAAGGCAGAATGGCTTACCATTGCGTTCAACAAAAAAATATAAACTCTCCCACTCTGTTAAAAACGTCCTGTGTTCATCTTCATATTTTCTTTTTGCTGTGCATTTTTTTCCTGCCATTTTAAGGGCGAACTTGCTCCTACTGGGAAACTTTGCGGTATTTTCATCTCACACACATGCGCATTTGATGAAAATACCGTATTGAACTCAAGCGAAGCGAACGCGCACATTTTAAAACAACAACATAAAAAAAATCAAAACACAAACTTTGATATGAACGTAAGAGCCGCATGAAACCAGGCAAAGAGCCGCATGCGGCTCGAGAGCCGCGGGTTGGCCACCCCTGCTTTACAGGCTCAATCACTTGTTTAAAGTCACACTAAACAAAATATTTCGGTCGGAAAAGGTTCTAAGATGGCAAGAGTAAAAACTCAAAGTTAAAGGCTTCATAATCGACACATCGCAGTGGCTACGTACACCTAAATGACTGACTGTGGCTCTGGCAAAACTAGGTCTGTATCAGAAGTAAAGTCAAGTTTGTCACAAACTAAGCTGTACCATCATGGCAAACAGGAAACGCACACAACTAACACTTAACAAACTGAATTTAACCGACCAAAGACCATTTGCCCTATAGTTTGTTAGTGTGGGTGTGGGTCGTTATAAGCATAATATTGCAGTACAGTTTAAAAATATCTGGTTTTAATGTCGCGAGTCCCAACTCTGCTTGGGTCAGCTGATTGCTGTGTTTGTGCCACTCCAAGTTCCTAACTGGCTTCTTGTAGACAAACGATGCAGCATCAACACTCATATCATGGTTGAAGGGCGATCCTCCCATCTCTACTTCTTAAAAGTTTCCATTTATCAGCCCGTTTTTAATTTCAGATATCGATAAATAGCTAATATTGGCTAATATACCCGGCCTTCTGATATATGTGATGGGTGTTAATGCGTTTCGCAAACTCTTCACTAGCTCCATTTCTAAAAAGCTCCTGATTCGGTCCAGTCAATCAGAAAATGATCTTAAATCAGAATTTACTTAATGAGTTTTCATTAAGTAAAGATGAGTCACTTGGTTGTGGTCAGTGGAATGCTTGCTAGATGCTCATCCTCTGAGGAAAATTATATAATTAAAATCAGCCCGGACGACTAAATAAATCTGAATATTATAATCCAGCTGGTATACACAGCATTTTTAATTCTCTTGGGCATTTCCTTTTATTCCACAACTGACAGCAGAGAAATGAGACCACACTCAAACCAAGGATGTCTCTGTTCGTGATCACCATTAAAATCGGTGTACCAGGTTTTTTTGAGATATTGACGGCTATGAAAGGATAAACACATACACCAAAGAGCAGTTTTAGTCGACTTTTCCATCTGTTTTATATGAATATACGAACATTTATAATCCCACAGCCTGGCCCAGTAAACGTAATATTTCTCTGATGTCTAACTATGTCTGTGAGTGTGTGCGGTAAATTTTGTGTGTGTGTCTTGGATACGTGACATTAGCAGGATAAATAAAAATCAAATGCTGTTTGGAGACAAGAAAAACATTGCACACCTTTAAGAAAACTCTTCTTCAAAGCTTCACCACCAAAGCTAGAAATTCCTTCCTGAGGCATCAGTGAAATCAAAAACAACAAACACCGCACTTATGCTCCTGTTTAGTTACTCAAATGTTGTTTCTTCTGCTAAACTGGAGTTGTGCTACAGCAGGAGAGAGAACAAACCATCAAGAAAGTTTCAAAGTTCAAACACACGTATGCTCACTGTATCAGTTTTTGTCTTTCTTATCTCAGCATGTTCACCGCAGACACGAGCAGACTGTGTTTTTCTTTTCTTTTTTCCCTTTTTTTTGTCTAATGTGGGTTTGTGACAAAGGGTTGGCAAATTGTGACAAATTGCTTTTACCTCTTCTTTGGTGGTTGGCACCATCGTGACTGAGTTTGAATTACGATCTGAGCTATTTGCATAGTTTAGTTAACGTGAGATTAAAGGGAGTTATTATTATAACTGCATTTAAAAGGACAGAATTTTAAGGTAATATTACAAAAAAGCTCATTTCCACAAACTAGACAGACTCCTGCTGAATGAGCTTTTGTAAAATGTTGTTTTCTCACACGCGTTGTTACAAATGCGAATGTTGGTTGTCGACGGGAGAGGTTTTTTTGTGCGTTTCCGAAGATGCCTACACGTGAGCGAGAGAGGCAAACTGAAAGAGATGCGTGGAGCTCTTGCCCTATATACATGGTCCCCAAGGGAAGGGTGGAAAATCTTTGATAGTCTTTGAGTAGGCATTTTGTCATGTTTTATATCATTCAACTAATAAAACACAAGTCCTTGACTAAAGACTCGGGCTCCCTCTGGACGTCTGCTCTACATGGGGAGCAATTGTTTGCCTTGACTCACTCCTCCATCTCTTCCCACATCTGCAATTACCTAATGCATTGTTTACTGCTTAAACATGTTCGTTTACCATACATTAGAGATTCTTGCCTGGATGATTTTTCTTTTTTTAATCCTACCATAAGAGAACTGTAGCGATACTTATTTAAAGCTCCACTTGGCACAGTATCAGGGTCCATTACTTCCTCTTTTTTTCTGAATATTTATAACAAGGAGGCAACTGTAAGCTCAGACAAAACATGCCAGATGGTGCTAAATAAAGAGTTAATGCTGTTTGGAAAATGAAATGTCTGCTTTTGAACCCATGACCATCATCACCTTGGTTTGTTGGAGGTAGAGTATTAGTAGTTTTCACAAAGTAAAGGGGATGCACAAATTCCTCGAACAGGTTGTCAATGCAATCTTGAGTTACTTTGTTGCATTAGAAACGCTCCAAAAGGCACCAGCACCTCATAAAACGGTCCAGTTAGGTCAGTCAAATTAACCAAAGGGAGGCATAGAAGACAGCTAGCAGCTAAACCTCTATTAATGCAGAATGTTAAGCTTTAATAAAATTTAAAGAGTGAATATTAGCATTGTCAAAAAACTAAAATTGATGACAAGAGTCTAAAATCTGATGAGAGACCTACTTGCAATAATAAAACAGTGTGCTATTTTGCCTCCTCTTGGCACAAAACTTCAGTGTCACTGCAGACATTCGACCCCTCCCCTCACTAGCAGATGAACGCATAAATGGTAGCACAACAGACCTAGAAGAGCATCTTAACGACTGTCACCGTGGTCTGTAGGGCTCTGTCGTATCATATTGTCCACAATATAAATTTTTTATGTGATATAAAAGTGCAATATCACATTGCTATAGCAACGCCATGTGTTTATGTTTTTTTTGTTTGTTTGTTTGTTTTTCCTTCCCCCCTGTGAACAACAACAAGACAAGCCTGGGCATGTTTCAGAGCCACGTGTCAGATTTAATATTTAAAAAGGGAGCTATCGCCAACAAAGCACAGTGCTGTGCAAAAATGTGGACTTCTGGAGTCAGTCTCAAGTAACCAAATGAAGAAATCAAGAAATTTAAATTAGGTGTCAGAGAGTCAGTAAAGGCATTAAGATATATAGTTTTCAGTCTAATGTTCAGTCTGGATTAAAGTGGATGAGCAACCAACCATTTCACGACCTGACATTGTCAATCCACTGTTGTGCTGCCTATTTGCCTTTCAGTTCTGAGTACTATGGTCAGCGTCTTAACTGTTTGATTGACACATCAGCTCTATTCCTTGATCTGTATCATGCAGATTAATTTAAAAATAAAAATAAAAAGGAGGTTTTTCTGCATCTAATCCAACAGTTCTGCCCCCCAGATGTTTCTCTGCCTTTGAGGAATTTTAAAAGGAGAAGGGGAATTTCATTGTTAAGTGGGCTTGGACACAGTAAAGAGCCGAGAGCTGGTGTTTAACAGGACTATTAACAGCAAGATGGGAGATCGATACAGCAAGGTAGTGAGGAGGCGCATCTCTGTCATCGTGATGTGTTATTAGTGCCCGACAGTGGAGGGGTCTGGCTTCTTTCCAGTTCCTGGGCCTTGTCATGTACTCCGCTCCACAGCAATTAAACCAAAACCCCTCTTTTCACTCTGCTCTACAGATTCAAAGCCTGTAAATAACCATTTCATAAATTACAAAGCATTAACAAGTGTCGCCGCACGGCGAGCTCTTTGACATAACAAATAATACCTTTAGCTCAGAGATTTATTTTGGCACCGTGGAGATAATATCCTCTCGGTCTTTTTAACAACTGCAGTATATGGCTGTGATATCTTCAAGGTCTTGCATAATGCAGCTCTCATATTCATAACACAGTCAGGTTACTCTTTATTTGGCGACAGATGCTATTGCTCCTCCTACTGTTCCTTTAAGGGGCCAAATGATGCACAGCCAATGCAGCACTGTTCCAGGATTTCTTGAGGTGACAGAGATGGCAGAGCAGCTTTACTAGGCATTTTCAAAAAGAAACCTCAGATGTAGTAAATAGTATCCATAAAAGAGAAAAACCAAAGAAAGCCTGACAATATCTTCACATCCAAGTTGTATGAGAAATCCATAGTCTGCTGTTCTGAAACATTAAAGGATGTGACCAGTGAAAGTTTGTGTGCGCGCTCTGAATCATGACCTTTTTAATTTTCTGGTATTTCTGCTAATGCTGTGCAATACTGCAAATTTGTAAATACTGTAAATACAATACAATACCAGTACCGATACCTTTAACTCATAAAGGCAGCTTATGTAGGGGATAGCAGTGTGTCATTATTTATCATCATCAATTTGCCAAATTCTGTCTACTTTTTGATGACCACTAACTCACTGTGATTTTTTTTTCTTTCCAAATTTCTTAGTCAACACAACAAAACACACGTGTCAGCTTCTCATGCATTTTCAAACAGGAGAGCTGGAATGTAACTATGCCTTTATCTAAAGCATTTTGGGTCTGCTTCTGTTGTTTAAATGTGCTGTATGCTATAAATAAAGTGGATGTGACAGTCAACACACAAAAAAAAAATCCAGACATTTTTTATGTGTACTATGTTGTGCATGTTCGGGTGGATGCTATCGAGCGGGGATTGAATCGATACCAATACCAGCATTGTTATTGATACTGTCGATAATTTGGATCGATATGCCCACCACTAAGTCCTGCTATTAAACCTAGCTCTTTATGCAAAATATGAAAAGAAGCTTACAGACATTTTCCCCTAAAATAACAACATATTGTCACAAACCTAAAGTCCTATTTATTTATTTGTATCTCTGGTATGTGTGGGCAAAGATGTGAAATCTTCCTTTCTTTCAGTATCTCACATAACACTCAACTCTGCCTTAATTTTCTTTTGGCCCTGACTTTAAAGTGCATCTTACCCTCATACTTTTGCACTTACTGCTGAAGAAAGCACATTCATAAATGTACTGCGAGATGCTGGATTACATGGCACTGCGGTTCAAGAACACGATGGAATTAATTTCCAAAGCAGTTTCACGGCACACGAATGCACCACTTACATTTACGACATGGTTGTGGACAGGGTGAAGAGAAAAATGCATATTTGTTTCCTTTTCTCAGATTCTTTTTCGTTCCCGTCTTTAGAATAAATACATTGCCGGGTTTCATCTTTAGCCGCGCTTTCTCTGCAGCTAAATGCTTGCAGACGAATGACTGTAGCTCTGATGGGTAAAACCCAAAAGCGCTGCCACAGGTTAGATAATGTTTCTCTTTATTTTTCCCGTGTTGACACAGAGAAATAAAAATGAAAAGAGAAGCTGGAGGGCAAAAACCAGAAACTCAGGGATGTTTTTCGTTTAAGAGAATCGTTTAAAGATCTGCAAAACAACAGATGACGTACCTGCTTACAAATGATTCCCCATCACACAACACGAAAATGTGTATTAATGTATATGTACAGAGAGTTAAACACTAAACTCCCTGACAAAGGCTTGTACACCGGACCACATAAGAATTAGGTTTATTTTTTCAAAGTAAAACAGGACCATGTAAGGAGGTACTGCTCTGTGTTGGGGGTCTGGAACTGACAGCCTTATGCCAGTGGTCTACTTTCTCCAGTGGCAAATATGCGAGGGTCCGAGACATTTGTGTACACTCTGAGGCGTTCTGCGTGCATGCATAGGGGGTGCCCTTATAGTGGGCACCTCCTATGCATGCGTGTACCCTCCAAACAGTTCTAGAATAGCTATTTATATTTTGTGTCTGTAGATGTTTGGGTCTTTCTTTATTTTTATTTTTATTTTTTTTATGAAATTAGGTGACAATGTGAAAAAGTGTTTTTCCAGTAATCGTAAGTTAAAGGTGCTGGGATGCTCTTTACCCTCTGAGATGGTAACTGCAGTGCTCACTTTGTATTCCAGATGCAAATCGAACCTGATTAGTGGAAACAAGCAGAAACAATTTTAAGCAATTAATGAGGTTAGTGAAACAGTGGTCTTAAAGATGTGACGTCCTTGTGTCAGAGTGACTGAAAGGATTAAGCTGATTCATTTTATGCATCTTTGTTACCAAATTGCATCATATTGACTTTTGCCAGCACACCCCCATTTGCCAGGAGTGATGGATGTAGGAGGTCCGAGATGATTGTGTTGGTTTGATTTCAGTATTTTTAATGGATGGTTCAGACTGCAGCTTGTGGGTGTATGTGTGGGGATGAGGCGGGGATCTGTTTGATGAAATGTAAGGTGGTGACTCTGTTTTAACCTTGCGGTAGCATTTTGCAACAAATCATTGGATTTTTCCCTGTTTGTTGTTAGTATTTTACTACATTAAAGGCACATACATTCATTTTTTTTCACCCCCTACCCTTTGGAAGTGTGTCATAACTAAGTGTGCAGTTACTGCTCGAGTTTGTCCTCCAGATGTCTCTGTGAACTCCAGATGCTCTCAAACGCCATCTCCTGCAATCATCCTTCTTCATTCCCACTAACAATTAGATAATGAAATATTGATTTTTAGTTAGATTCATATTGATGCTATTAGCTTTGCATTGATAAATCACTGATGCTGGGAGCCAGACCAGGAAGACATTACTGTGTGTTAATCTGATGGATATGCCTTCTTCTGTCCTGTGTGTCTCTACCTGGCCTGTCACACGCTGTCTTTACTACATATAGAATAGCTTCATATCATGGCCCAAATAACTTGTATTTCACTGTATTTGAGGTCTTGTGTTTGCAGACAGTTGAGGATTTCCTTGTTGATTAAGAACACTGTAAACTTAAAGTTCATACTCCTGTAAAAACCTCCTGATGTAAACAAACCACTTAAAATCACCAGGATTCCTGCATGAAACGGTCATAACATATGACCTAATCTTTGTCAGTGTCATGAAGAAAGAAACACAACAGAATTAAGCTAATAACAAGCCAAAAATTATAGTAATATGTATTTATTTAAAAGCTTATGTGGCAAAAAAAAAACCAACCCTCCGATTTAGACCCTCCTTTACCAAACTGCTCGAGCTTAGCCATAATTTTAGGACTTCCAGGGGAAACGGCTACATCTTGAGGTCACTGCACAGCATCATTATTGGGTTAAAGTGCTTAGCTCTGACTGGGCCACACTGAAAGGCAGATTTTCTTTGTTTGAAGTCATTCTGTAGTGGATTTACCTCCAATACCAGGGTCATTACTGAGTCTCCTCTGTATTATCCTGTAAGATACCAACTTGGGAGGCACAAAGAAAGCAGCCAGCCTCAACACAGCTTTCTTCTTGGTGTGTCCTGCCATCCTTTGCATTGATGCATCACAACTTTCTTATGCTAGGCTGAGATATTAACTGCTTCATTGATTTCTTTTGGTTTAGCTATTACGCTTCACTTTAAAAAAAATAAAAAAATAATAATTTTTATAAAAAAAAAAAAACACCCAGCACGCCCCTGCGGGCGGTTTATCCTTCAAGCTCGGGTCCTCTACCAGAGGCCTGGGAGCTTGAGGGTCCTGCGCAGTATCTTCTGGACAGAGATCTCCGATGTTGTTCCCGGGATCTGCTGGAGCCACTCGCCTAGCTTGGGAGTCACCGCACCTAGTGCTCCGATTACCACGGGGACCACCGTTACCTTCACCCTCCACATCCTCTCGAGCTCTTCTCTGAGCCCTTGGTATTTCTCCAGCTTCTCGTGTTCCTTCTTCCTGATATTGCTGTCATTCGGAACCGCTACATCGATCACTACGGCCATCTTCTTCTGTTTGTCTACCACCACTATGTCCGGTTGGTTAGCCACCACCATTTTGTCCGTCTGTATCTGGAAGTCCCACAGGATCTTAGCTCGGTCATTCTCCACCACCCTTGGGGGCATCTCCCATTTTGACCTCGGGACTTCTAGGTTATACTCGGCACAGATGTTCCTGTACACTATGCCGGCCACTTGGTTATGGCGTTCCATGTATGCCTTGCCTGCTAGCATCTTGCACCCTGCTGTTATGTGCTGGATTGTCTCTGGGGCATCTTTACACAGCCTGCACCTGGGGTCTTGCCTGGTGTGATAGACCCCAGCCTCTATGGATCTTGTGCTCAGAGCTTGTTCTTGTGCTGCCATGATTAGTGCCTCTGTGCTGTCTTTCAGTCCAGCTTTGTCCAGCCACTGGTAGGATTTCTGGATATCAGCCACCTCCTCTATCTGCCGGTGGTACATACCGTGCAGGGGCCTGTCCTTCCATGATGGTTCCTCGTCTCCCTCCTCTTTCTTGGGTTTCTGCTGCCTGAGGTATTCACTGAGCACTCGGTCAGTTGGGGCCATCTTCCTAATGTATTCTTGGATGTTCGTTGTCTCATCCTGGACTGTGGTGCTGACACTCACCAGTCCCCGGCCCCCTTCCTTCCGCTTAGCGTACAGCCTCAGGGTGCTGGATTTGGGGTGAAACCCTCCATGCATGGTAAGGAGCTTTCTTGTCTTTATGTCAGTGGCTTCTATCTCCTCCTTTGGCCAGCCTATTACCCCAGCAGGGTACCTGATCACGGGCAGGGCGTATGTGTTGATGGCCCGGATCTTGTTCTTACCATTCAGCTGACTCCTCAGGACTTGCCTGACCCTCTGCAGGTACTTGGTGGTTGCAGCTTTTCTAGCGGCCTCTTCATGGTTCCCATTCGCCTGTGGGATCCCCAAGTACTTGTAACTGTCCTCTATGTCTGCAATGTTGCCTTCTGGTAGTTCAATCCCCTCAGTTCTGACTACCTTCCCTCTCTTTGTTACCATCCGACTACACTTCTCCAGTCCGAACCACATTCCAATGTCATTGCTGTATAGCCTGGTAGTGTGGATCAGTGAATCGATGTCTCGTTCACTCTTGGCATACAGCTTGATGTCATCCATGTACAGGAGGTGGCTGACAACTGCTCCGTTCCGTAGTCGGTATCCGTAGCCAGTCTTGTTAATGATCTCACTGAGGGGGTTCAGGCCTATGCAGAACAGCAGTGGGGACAGAGCATCTCCTTGGTAGATCCCGCACTTGATGGTGACTTGTGCTATGGGCTTGGAGTTGGCCTCTAGTGTTGTACGCCACATCGTACATATATATATATATATAAACTGAGCAGCTTCTACACTCCTCAAATCAAGCTTACATCTTATAAGCAGTTTTTCTCATATGCATATCTGCAAATCTAAACTCATAAAGGTGTAGATTACCTTAAAACACTTTCCAGCTTAATGGAAATTGATGCACCTTTTTTTCCCTATTTACATTTTTTTTTTCATTGACTGACTGGATTCTCTCTGAATATTTGGGACATGTTTAATATGTGAAAGAAGTTTACAAAGAACTGTGTTATTAATTTCTTTTTTTCTTATTACAATTTAGTGGATGCTTCTCGTCAACCGAGTCGGACTGCACGCATTCAGGTAGGAATCACATATCTGACCCGGGTCACATGATCTAACAATCAGGGTGTACAGAACATTTACAACCACCTGCTGAGGCTGCTGGGAAATCTCCTTATCGGTAGTGTCCACCTGTCTGAGGCAGCGCTCAGTATTTTAGCCCGCTGCCTAGTCATTACTGTCACAGTGGGGTCTCAGTATGTAAAACTGAGGCACAGCAATGCACTGTAAGGCCAAATTAAAACCTGCTTTTATATGGAAATATGGCAACATCCACAACCAGAAAGCCAACGCAGAGCTTCATGAAGCGCATGCAAAGGTTTCAAAATCAAATAGATGGCAGAAGATGTGACAAAAACGGTGTAAAATGCAACATGTCTGTCGTTTGCGACATAAGGCCGAGATCAGCGGTTGTAAATATTATTTATTTCTTTGCTCATTCATTTATTTATTTTCCGTGGCATGAATAGAAAACTGTGGCTGTTTAATTTTAGTGATTTAAGAGGCTTGAACAGGTAAAACTGTGGTTTGGTTTTGTTAAATACAAAATAAAGTGGAAATAACAGTTTTAAAAATGCTTGCTAAATTTCTGTGTAACACTTTATACTTACTACTGTTAAAGGAAAAGGTGGATCTTCTCTGTGATCTTCCTCCTGCCTCACAGCTCCATCTTCAACGTCCACTATCCCTCCTCTTGCGCATCACACCACACCATCTTAGCTTTACATCTCTAACTTTCTTTCCTAATTTTCTCTTTCAGGAGATTTTGGGACCAAGGATTAGTCCTAAAGTCCTACATTATCTTGTGACCCCCTTAGATTACGTTTGTAATTTCTGTTTAGCGACCTTTGTGTGTATAGGGTTGAGATTTTCTAACCAAAAAAAGCAGCATGTTTAAGAAACATCTTGCTTCTGTGCTTACACTGATTGCACTTAATTTAAACCCTAAAATCAAACTTTGATTGTTTAAATAATCACACCCAGCTGTCACCTTTCACACACTAATTAAATCTTACCTTTTATTATCCTTAAGCAGAGCATTTGCCAGCGGAGTTCACGACAGTATTTATTATCTGCTTACCAATTTTACAATTTTATAGAAGAGGAATCTTTTCTCTAATCTCCCAGTGGCTTATCATTGTTTTAATTATTTTCATGTATTATAATGTGTGAGACTTTTCTTCATGAAATCAGAGAACTCAAAGCCTCATAACTTTCGTATGATATCAAGATTGTGATGTTTTTCTACAGAGCTGACGTCAAGTCTGATTTCAAGCTTTAATTTCAAACTAACCAAATTCAAGTGAGCAAATTCTGACCTTTAATCCACCCAAAAGAGCATTTTTAGGCACTTCCTATAATGAAAACACTCAGTTAGAAGGACTAAAGCTCTTAGGTTCTCTTAGCAGTAGCTCTCACACACACAGAAAGCACTTCCTGACAGCTGTCACTCCCATTGGCCACCAAACCGTCTCCCCCTCTCTGCCCGACAACATCCAGGCGTTTCCCTGTCAGACAACATATGCCACTGCATTTCTCCTGCTCCTAGCTGCCTGACATTATCTACTCCCAGTCCCTGTGGCCGGCACCAGCTCTCAGCCCCCTTGCTGGTGGCTCTGCGAACATGATCTCTGATGTCTCTCAGGCAGCAAACTGATGCTGTCACTGCACCAAGATTCAACACGACCCGCTGACAAACACATTGTGACAAGGACACACAGGCACACACAGTGTACACGCAGACGCACAGTTGTGCTCATGTCTCGTCAATATGCTGCACAAGAGTCAGTGCAAGTAATGCCTTTATTCAGTTGTTATTTTCTCCTCTGTCAGACCAGGTCAGCGGCACACACGCCCCGACTTAAAAATTATGCTTTGATGTACGTTTGTGAATTTTTATAATTGACACACAAAAAAGGAAGAGCTGCTGAAAGTTGCACGAGGAGTTTGAGTTTAAATCTAAAAGATCTGCTGTAACTGTGTTTTTATAAGACCACAAAGGTGGATGATGGGGAGAAAGGTTTAATTCATCAGCGGTCGTTGTGATTTCTTTGCTGTGAGTTGTACACACAGACAGCATATAAAGGAAGTCTCACTGCAAATAGGAGAAAGAGTTACTTGTTAAACAGTGTAGAAGAAATAAGGTATAAAGCCACTTATCCAAGAGCCATGAGTAAACAAAAGCGGCTTTCAACTCCTTCATTTGTTGACATTGTCTGCCACCTGCTGGTAGAAGTGATACACTGCAGCAAGAATGACCCCAATTTTTATTTAGTTTTGTCATTTTGTTTATTAGAGCAGAAGAAATGCTTTGTACTTTATTCGAATATATATTGTGCAGACTAGAAGAAGAGAGCTGAGTCTGTTAAACTGCTGAGAAGGAACGTGACACAGTGACGTGAGGCTTCTGAATGAAGATGATGTGTGATGGAGAAAAAAAATCCAACGCCATCGCAGATCGGCATCAACCAACTTTATTTGAATTTTACAGTCAGACAAAAATTGTTGATCTGTCGAAAATATAAATTCTGAACCAACATAATAACTATGAAACATGTTTACATAGTCACAAAAATGAACCCAGCGAGAGCTCAACTGTAAGCTGGAGGTTTGCATAAGAGTTCAGACTTGCGTAAATATCCCTCTCTCAGTGCTTCCTGCCTCTTTATGCCAAACAGGAGTTACAGTTACAGGGTCGTTGCAAAACACAGGCTCAGTGATACCTGCTGTGGGAGCATCACACCCCGCTGACCCTGACCTCAAAGGTGACGAAAATTCAACATGTTTTTAACATGTTCTGCTACTACAAATATCAAATACTTTTAATTGTTGAAGCAAACAAACAAAGACCATTAAATAAAACTATCATTTACAATATTATCAAAAAGAAGAAAAATCTCTCCACACAGTCAGTGCTTTCATAATTATGGATTCTTAAGATCGCCCAAGAATCCATAAGTTGATGGCTTTTAGTTAAATGCATAGACTACGTCTCTATGGGATATGAATACACTGAGAAGGAGGAATTGAAATGTAAACATACTAAAATCTGCAAACAATGAAACACATGAAAACAACTGGAGACTGAGGTGAGTTTTGGATCAGTAGAAATGCTCATTGCTAAAAGTTCTACTTCTAAAAGAAATAAATCACAGCATTAAATGGCTACATCACTAGAATAATGCCAAAAGAAGTGCAGATGTCTGCGCTCTAATTGAAAACATAAGAGCAAATTGTTGCATTTAAATTTTAAACTTGGATTTAAAATAAAAATAAAAACATGGCAGCACTTTTCATTGTTCACTGGTTGTTCTGAGACCCTTTTTGAAGACTGGCTTCAATGACGAGCGCGAGTGCTCATTTTTCACATCAATCCTGGACCTAAAGTTTGGAAAATGGCCAACGACTTTTCATTAACAAAATACAAGATAAACACTAGGGCACCGTTTCTGGTTGTGCTGTTTCACTGGTCTGCTGAAGTTACTGTAAACTACAACGGAGCAGTTTGTTAACCTGAAGCAGAGCTAGAGGACTCGATGGCATTGCTGTGCCTGAAGCAACTGAATTACATATCTGACCTTAGGAGAAATACTGATTCCAAACTGACAGGAAAAAAAAAGCACTATTTCTGTCTTAGGCCCTGGTCACACAGGGATAGCGACCGTTTGGCAACCACCTTTCAACCATCAGTTGCTAGGGAAAAATGGGTTGCTTGTTGTTCTGTGAAAACATCTGCTAAAACCTTAGAGCAGGGATGTCAAAGTCTTTTTACACTGTGGGCCACATACAGCCCACTTTGATTTTAAGTGGACTGGACTGGTGAAACTACATGAGGAATGTGTAAAACTGGAGAAAAGGTTTGGGTAGGGTTCAAAATATAAAGTTTTGAACACTGAAAAAAAAAATCATATATATTAAAATAGCAGAGCCTTAAAGACCAGGCAGTGATTAACCCTGTCAGAGATTTTTAGTAGAGACACCTGTGTGTTATTAATTTGAAGCTCCTACGTCTCCTCATTCTCGAGGTATCGCATTTACTGGCGTCCACATCACCAGGCGGGTGGCTGCTTGTTGATATTGGTCATCAAAAAGGTGCCGCAACAAAAACCTTGTTATTGCTTTGGTCTCTCGATTGCTGTGATCCCCTGCAGTTTATACAGAAGATGTTGCAAACAGTCGCCAACTACTTGTGTCGAGTGTCAGTCAAACAATGAAAAGTGGGAGTAGTGAGGTGCCCATATGCCGCATGGCTGAGAGCAGCCAGCCTGGGTTTGCATCTGACCTGTGGCCTGTGCCTTCCCTGCTCTCGCTCCTCTGCTTTCCTGTCATTCTTCACTGTACCCTTTCAAAGAAAGCTGTAAAAAGGCCAAAAAATATTTAAAAAAGAGAAGTGGAAAAAGTGCAAACTGGACAATGTAGAACATTTACCTTTAAAGTAAGAGTTGTGCCTTCTGAAATGTCTTGGTTAAAGTGACAAGTTGACAAGTGCTAGCATACAAATCAACATTTCCAGTGTAAACAATGAGTGATAGCATTAATATGCTAATGACCAAAGCAATGACAAGAAGATTTTTGGTGCAGCACCCTCCTCGCGACACATCTCACTCAGCAACCTCCAGGAACGACTCACCAGCTGTTAGGGTACCAAAAGTCTGCCAGGGGTTTGCAAAGGGGTCTCTAGGCCTGTGTGACTAAGGCCTTGGGTCAACACTTGCATTTTAAAGGAGAGTCCTTTGAATTTGCCCAGACTACTCTTGAGATGGTGCATAGTGACAAATAACTTTTGACCAAATGAAAACTGGCAAACTCAAAACGTTGACTCAAAAGCTGTTTGCGGTTTTTAAATTATTATTATTATTATTATTATTATTATTTAAATTGTGGGCTGAAAACACAAGTGACACCATGTTATCTGCAACAAAAATCACATACTCAACCAAGAAAATTAAAAACTTAAAAAGAAGACATTTGTACATGAAACAAAACAACAAACTTAAACTCGACACTGATATACAGCAGTTAAAAACATGTATTTGCATCACAGCTGTTTTAGTGGAATTATGAGTTGTAAGATTTGGTATGTTGTATTGCTCTGCAAGGATCTACTTTTTGTAACCAAAAACAAGCAGATATCTGGGCCTAAAGCCAAGAGAACATCTGTTTAGCCACATAGTTGTGGCTCTACATTTAATTTCCACCTGGCTGTGGTACTTCTACAATGCTTTCCTGTTGTTTTGTACAATAATCCTGAACATTTGCCTCATTTTCACCAAATAAAATAATCAAAAACACATCATATGTGTTTATTTAACTATCATATCTACACTCGTAACATGCTTAACACTTCAAATCAAACAGTCATAATACAAAATCAAACAAGTCCACCGCATTGCTTTGCATATATTGTGCAGATTCCAGAGCCTCTGTGCTCTCCAGGAGTTATGGCTAGTTCCTTTGAAGAACAGCAGGCCTCTCTTTTTTCAGCAGTTAGAACTTTGCAGCCAAGAGAAGCACAATGTTTCGTTACGTTCCTTTATGCAGAGACCCTGAGGATGAAGTGGAGTGGCTGTTCATCTGCAGAAGACAAGTGTGAGTAACACTAGTTAGCACTGGCACAGGTTTTCAACTGGTTTGTTTTTGAGGGTGGCTGTAGCTCAGGAGGTAGAGCAGGTCAACTACTGATCAGAAGGTTGGTGGTGCGACTGGTCCAAGTTACTCTGATGCCTCCAATGGAGTATGAATGTGTGTGAATGTTAGTAAAAAAGCACTTAAGCATGGAAAAAAGTGCCTGAATGAATGAAGCAAGTTGTATAAAGCACTTTAAATGCTCAGGTAGAGTAGAAAAGCTTTATATAGGAACCAGTCCATAGTCCCTGCAATAAATCATTCATTATCTCAACTTCATTTTCATTAAATTCTGCCCACACCCCTCACCCCTGCAGTAGCTTTACCCACAGTTTGAGAACCGGTGGGTCGGCTTTAGCCCTTTAGTTAAGACAAAGGTCTATGAGTGTCCTCACAAAGATGGAAATGAGCGATGCACAAACGCTGTATAAGATATGGAGAAATAGAAATTTTTAAAAAATCTTTCACAAAGTCATGTTTCTCCAGTATTGTTTTACACCTCACATACAACTGTTGTCTGGCTTAGAAATCCTCAACCCTGAAGACAGACAGTGCCCATCACTCGTGTTCAAAAAGTTGCCCACACATTACTCTAGGGGGAATAGGAGAAAGCAAGAACAGTTGTAGGTAGCATCAGGGTAGGCCTGACTGACAGGCTGATGACACACCATATGGAGATGCTGTGCGAATTTTACCCTGAGGGGGACAACAATGTTTTTTTATTATTTGTTTGCCTCATCCCTGTCAGCTTCTGTTACGGAAACGAGAAGGAAGAGACAGCCAGGTTGTGGGAGCTGACAGCCACGCACGTAGATACAAGACAATACGCAGACGCACGTGTGCGCAGAAATGACAGACTGTGCTCAGACACAGACGAAGTACAGACACAGAGCAGGAACACGCAGTTGGTAAAGACATACTGTACACGGGGTGAGCAGGGACTTTATGCTGTACTTCACTCTGGAAAGTGAGATAACTGATCTACGGTTAACTGGCTTGAGTTACCTTTAAGATGAAACTGTAGTTAAGCTTTGAACTGTGATACAAATATAAAGAGAAACACTGCCCTGCACCAGATAACTGACAGGATTTTAAAAACATAAACACAAAGTTAATCAATAATGATGTAAAGGTAGGCTTATGTTTTCAGATATAATTGGTTTGGAGCACAAAATGCTATTTTTTCCATTTTTAAACCATATTTATATACTTTATAAGTATATATCCACCAACCTAGTTGTATAACCGATTATGATCATCAATGATTCGAAAAGTCTTAAAGATTTTAAAATGAAAGATGCAAAGATTATTTTAATTCACAATTCTTTTTGCCTGAAATACAAATCTAGAAATTATCAGTAAAATCAAAAACATACCTGTTTGGAAGCTTCAGACGAGGAATGGACTTCATTTCCAAAGTTTCCATTTAACTGCATCGTTGCTGTGAAAGTAGAAAGTAGTGAAAGAGCATTGAAACATCTGTTTCTCATTCTGAAAGCAGTAGATTTTTATAATAGAAATCCTATTTCCTAAAACGTTAGGCCTCCATCTAAACCAGGGGTGGGGGAACTCCAGGCCTCAAGGGCCAGTGTCCTGCAGGTTTTAGATATCATTAGTTCATTACCAGGCCTCTGGAGAACATGAAGACATACTGAGGAGGTAATTTAACCATTTAAATTATCTCTGTTGGATCAAGGACACATCTAAAACCTGCAGGACACCGGCCCTTGAGGCCTGGAGCTCCCCACCCCTGATCTAAACAGTACTCAGTTCTTTGATCATTTACAGCAAATAAAGCAGAAAGCAAAGCTTCCTCCTTACCCTGTGAAACAAGCCTGGGATCAACAAAGCCCCAGTGCTGATAGAGAGCTGCCAGATCATGTGGACTGTAGTTTTTCAGGATACTTAAAATATCGATGTCCGTTGGCGTTTCTCCTGTTGATTCACTCTTTCCCTGAGATATTCGGAGTGTATCTAAATATGCTTTGCTTCCGTGTAGCCCCCACATATTCATGGCAGCCCAGAGATCAGAACCTTTGGGACCTGAAGAAAAGTCACTTGAATGCCTGCGAGAGTGGAGCTTATCTGTGTTAGAGGAAGAAGAAGAATTCCCACTGCGATTTCTTGCCAGCATAAAACCCAAACCCTCCTGTGGGAAGTTCCCCTCCACAGTGGCTCTGTTGCCTCTTTGTTTTGGGCTGCTGGTAGGCTGCAAGCTCTGGAGACTCTTGCTGTTCACAATGCTGTTCACAATGCTGTTTGATGAAGTAGCTTGGGTGCTGGAGCCTTTAGATCCACCCCCCACTGTTCGGTTATGCTCCTTCTTTTGATTTTGGAGTCCAACCTTGCCACTAGACTGTGTCGCATCTGAAGGTCGTGAGTCCTTTGACTGATGCTTGGACTTCAGGGTGCTTGATTGATTCTTGTGGGACGACTGCTTATTGCTGCTGCTGCTGCTGCTGCCATGGTTTGTGACCCCGGGAGGCTGTGTGCGCTGCGTTCTTGGAGTAGGCAAAGCTGGACAGTCCTTGCCTTCGAGGAAGGGTGGCGGCCCTGTGCGTCTCCACTGAGAAGCACCTGCCTTTAAACTCTTGAGACTATTAATGCTAGGTGCCCACTTGGGTGCCATGGTACTGCTGCCATCCACCCTGTGGGCAACACGCTGATGGATCCACAGTACTTCTGGGTAGTTGGTGGTGTGGGAGCAGTATGGGCACTGATGTCTCACCAGGCCCTGTGTTTTTACTGAAAAACTAACATCAGTTATGGGTAAAGAAGAAAGATTGAGGAGGCTGCTAGCATCGCCAGTAGCATGTCCCTGCTCTTTCACCTCTGAGCCATTTGTCTTTTCCATTTTAATGTTTGACTCTACTAACTCCTGGCTTGGAGAACATGAATATGGATTCCAATATGGCTGACTGAGCAGGATGCTCCTGCTTCTGAGGTAGTCCATGTATCTTGAGGCTTTGGAACCACTTCTGCTTATGTCCAAATTGGTGCTCTGTTTGCTGTAGGAACTCAGGAAGTCCTGGTGCTGCGTGTGCAGGTGAGACCTGAGTAGCGCGGTGTCAACAGTGTGGAAATCACAGTGCTCGCAGAAATATTTCTTTTTATCTGCAGGTAAAAACAGAAGGGGACATTCATAACAAATGAGGTCAGTTTTTTTTACATATACAAAAAGACTGTATAATAAAGACAGAAGGATCACACATCTAGCTAAGGAAGGAAAAAACACCCCTAATTAGACAAAAAGATAGAATTATGTATTGTGCTATTATTAAATGTAAATTGTGTTTATTTATTGGTCATTATAAATGCAGATGCCAAAATATTAGCAAACAGCTAATATTGGCCCTATTAGCTTTATTTCATGATTACTGGTGCTGCCATGATGAGTATTGACAGTCATTGTGGTAAGTCAGACTGGTAGAACATAGCATCAGCACGTTTTAATAGTAATAAAGAAATTTGTCATTAGTCTAAAGATATTGTACACAAATAGAAGCTGTTACATAAAATTTTCCATATTGATATTTTGTCCCACCCCTGACACACAATTAATAAATCTAAATCTGAATCTACAAATCCAACCAAAACAGTTTTTTAAAGATTTGTTAAGACAATAAAACAATTATTAATGCTGAGATTTATATATTAAGAGTCCCTTAAAAATATTAGGTAAGGTAACCTTACTGCGTTTGTATGTTTACAGACATTCTTGTGTAAAAAAGGGCAATTACTGCTGCTGTAATCCATTTAGAAATTCGCTAGTGATCTCTCCTTTACACAATATATTGCCAATTTAACTCATTTTTGTACTAGAGTTGTAGTTTCATTTACCTTTCAGAAATCAATTTGTATAAAATACAGCCCTTAATTGATGCTTTGATGCTTATAAATGGTAAAAGTACAAAACTGTTCTAAGTCTGATCAACGAATATAAACTCTTGTCTAAGCTCTGTCGTGGATAATGTATTATGGTGTGTTGTGGTGTATTCGGCTCACCTTCCTGGTCTAGGCTCTTGATGTTCTTCGTCTGTTTAGATGAGGAGTGAACATCTTTAACGTTTTTAGTCTGTAGTGCTTCATAAAATGCTTGACCAAGTCCATTCAGCAGAATAGAGTCCTTCTGGCTAATCTTTTTGTCACCACCTTTGTGATCAAGGCCTGCATCACCCTTCCTCTTCTTAAGATTGGAGCCGGCTGTGTCATTTGGCTTTCTCTTCTTCTCTTGCTTCAAGGGGACGTACTCGCCTTTTTCTATGTCATATGCCACTTCCGCATCAGCTAATCTCTCCTCCCATCCCAGACATTTTTCTGTAGCCTCCACTAGCCGTCCTCTTGTAGCTAACTGCCATGACTGGTAACTACAAATTGGATCCAGCTCAGGAATTCGACTGCCCGGCTTCACTTCTGCAGGGCTTTCCCTGGGTCCAGCAGAAATGAGGTTCAGGCTTTCCAAAAACTGCCTCTTAGCATCTTGCACCTCGGAGGACTCCACATTTCCTTGTGTTGGATTCTGCATCTGAGTGCGGGTGTGGTTCAGTTTATGCAACTTTTCATGTATCTGCAGTGTCCTGCGGTCATTGAAGAAGTTACCGCAGCCTGCACAGAGCTCATAGAGGCACTCTTCATTCGTCAGTAATGCTGGGTCCTGAGGAACCCCGTTGATGGTGGCAGGCGGTTCGTTGCTTTTGCTGCCCCTTAGCTGGGCTTTCACTCGATGAATGCGCATGTGACTTTGGAGGAACCACGCTTGGCGAAAGCGTCGTCCACATATCCGGCAACCGTGATCCTGAGAGCCACGGTGCCTTTTCATGTGGGACTTGAGGAGTAATACCTGAGGGAAAACCTGGCCACAAATGGTGCAGGAAAAAGGTCCGTCATCACCTCCATCGCTAACCTCGACACCATCTTTAACCTTTTTCTTGGTTGTTTTCTTCTTGACCTTTCCATTAATGTTATGAGCTTTATCAGGTGGGCTGCTGAGCTCAGGAGGGTCAGTTATATCAGCATCCTCTTTTTGCCCTTCATCTCCATCCCCCTCCCTGTCACTGAGGTTTTGGCTCAAAAGGCCCAATTTATGGCTTCTAATATGGGCCTTTAGGCTGCCCTTCTGAGCTGTCCTGTGCTCACAGTAGGGACACTTGTAAGGCTTCTCCCGAGTGTGTCTTCTCATGTGCTGAGATAGAGAGCTTAGAAGTGGAAAACTGCGACCACACACCCCGCAGGTGTGGCATGGGGTTACCTCATCCTCTGCCTCCACTTTAGCTGTGTGTTTTTGTGAAACATCCTCCCTTTCTTCTGTCTCCATCACTTTTCCAAGACCACCGGTCATCAAGAATCACCACAGCTGTTTAATAAATCCTCTTTGAAACTCTAGAAAAGTTATTCTTCCAAAACTTATTGAGTTCTCAGCACAGGTAACAAAAACTTGCCAAACATCACAGCTTTAGTATCCAATCCCGATCTCTGAAGAGAAGTTCCTTCATCAAATGGCATGCTGTTTTTATGATACCTGGAAAAAAAGAAACTGAAATGAGTCCCATGATAATTAAATTAACTACCAAAATTCAGAAAAAAGCCAGTTAAAAAAAGTCTGTCCAAATGGCTTTAAAATAATATGAAAACATAAATGAAAATACAGTATTTAAGGAAAAAACAGAGATTGCACAAAGACAACGAGCTTGAAAGTTAATCCTTGGTATGACCACCTTAATTCTTTAGTATTCTTCTGCTGTAGATAGTTTTCGAGGTCTGCACTGCACAGCATGCTGAGACATGCCAGGTTTTCGGGTAATAGCCGTTCCAAAATCACCAAAATGGTGCAAAAATAGCGTTTTATGTATTTTTTTCATAAATTCAACTAAAGAAGTAGGAACACTTCATATGATTCCATGACAGGCTGCTGGTAACAAAGTGTCTAAAGATACAATTTAATGCAATAGTTGCTTTTTTGTCCAAGTTGACACAACATTGGTTTTTATGTGAGCTCAGTGTTAAGTGGCCTAACAGATGAATAAACATGGTCAGGTACAAGGACTGAAAATGAGTGAAAAAGCAGCTGATGTCCAAAAAGAAAAAAAGGAAAACTTTAATTCTTCAGAACTGAGAAGCCACACAGAAAAACTATTAAAGCTTAAAAGTGAATGTGACAGTGGCCACAGCATTTGTGACTCACTATCTTATAAACCAGATGTCACGATCCTGGGTCTTATGACCCAGTGTTTTGAGTTTTAGTTCATTTTGATGTTTTAGTTTATGTAAGCCCTTCAGGTTCCTAAGTTCATTTGTTATCATGCTTAAGTGTTTCTAGTTCTTATTATTTCCCCCTCGTGTTTCCAACTATGGTAAATCTCCCCTGCTTTTCATGTGTTTCATGTCTGTGTCTTACATTGTGAAGTTTGGGTTGTCATGTCTACGTCTCATTATGTTTCCTGTTTTATTGTGAAGAGGTCTGGTGTTTCTGTGTTCATCGTGTTCAGTTTTACTCTTCCCCTGTGGCGTTGTTATGTTCATGTTGATCTACTGTGCCTTTCTGTTCCATGTTTCAGATCCCTATGTTCTGTCTCCCCCAGTCTGTTAAGTCCACATGTCTTGAGTTCCGTCAGTGTGTTTCCTGTTTTACTTTCACAGTCTGTTCTATGTTAATGTTTCTAGTTTTGCTTCCCTTGCCTCGTCCTGCTTAATTACTCTCAGCTGTGCTCTCCTCCTGTGGCTCATTCCCCCTCGTTATCCCTCAGTGTATTTAAGCCCCATGTTTCTCTTTGTCAGTGTTGTGTCCTCCATCATAGCTGTGTGATTTTTCCCTGTGGCTCCTTGTGCTTTAGTTTTTCCCAGTTTAGGTTTGTGTTAATTTTGCTTCAGTTTGCCTTGCCCTTTGTTTGTACCTTTTTTTCCAGCCATATTAAACGGCTCGCTTTTTGTTAACATTCAAGTTTTGTTCCCTGTTCCTTGGAGTCTGCATTTTGGGTCTTTTTTCAATTCATACAGTCTGCCCTTGCCAGACTGTGACACCAGATTGTATAACAATCTATACCAACAAGAGATTTGCAACATGTAAAAAAGCACTGCAGTGAGAGTAGACACCCCTGGTTTAATTTCATATCTTTAAATAGAATAAACTGATGACTGAATAACTGAATAATATTTTGGTTTAAAAACTGTTTAAGATCAAGCAGTTGTTGATTCACATTAAGGTTGTTTTACTCTGTGCTAAGAGAGGGTGAGAGCTCACTGAGGCAATTTGCATCACGGAGATTTTGGAATAACCTTTGTCCTTTACTGGATGAACGACGGCTGTCTGTACCTATTAGACCACGGGTCAGTGTCTCAACATGCATGTGTCTGTCAGACCTTTGGTTGCTTATGCCGAAATTGAGTGTGTGAGGTGAAGCATGAAGAGATGTATTCATTCCTGGCCGGCCAGGATGAGCCCCCAGGGGCCATCCACTCTAATTCACGATCAATAATCCATTATCAACAAACTTCATTTTAGAAACTCACTTACTCGCACATACAGAGCACGGATTCTGGGCTGAGTGCTGATGCAAGATTGTAAGTAAAAAGGTAAGAATGTATATTTGTAACTTTTAGTATCAAAATAATCTAAATCTTTAAGGTTTTACACACAAATCATTGTTGAGACTGCAGGTATAGTGATGTAGCATTTGTCCAGATCCCTGACCTGGTTTATACCTATATTTTTGGCTTTTTTTTTTTTTTTTTTTTCAAGGATGATGATTTTTTTTTTTTTTTATCTTAAAATAGCTTGCCTCGGACAGTAATGTTTTATCAAAACTCCAAAAAACTTTGGCAACACGAACACAAGGCTAATCAGCACATACTGGGTCATTTTTGCATGGCCTGCGATGCTGATTCATAATCATATATTTAGTGGTGAATCAAACAAGATTCAGTAGCAGATAGAAATGTTGGTGACCGTGAAGTTATAGGAAATGGTATTTAAAAGGGTTAATTTAACACATTAGCTAAATATTATCATATAATACATAAAATAACCATAAAATTGAACTTTTTATGTTTGCAGCACATTTTTTTGGAACAGCCTAGGGCTGGGCGATATGACCCAAATTTCATATCTCGATATTTTTTAGCTGGATGGCGATATAAGATATATATCTCGATTTTTTTTTTTTAAAGCCATAAAGTAAGAACAAAAAGAGAGTTCTTAGTCAAAGCTGTGTCCCAGATGTCACACAGGCACTTTTATTAACATAGAGCAGATGTACATAAAATTTACTCAAAAATAAATTATGAGCATTTATTAAATAATAATGCTCCATAAATAAAAGAAAACAATGTTGTTTTTATGCATAACAAAAAGCTCACAATTGTGCAGTCAGAATGTAAACTAAAAGACGCTGAGCATAATAACATAGACAGATTTCACAGCTGCTCTGTTCCCAACTTCTCCTGTGTGACTGACAGCCTGGAGTTTGAAATCCGCTTCGTAACCACGTCTCTTAACAGGTGCCATTTATGGTCCTTATACACACACAATACGGTAATATTACGCTGAAGCACAGTACGTATCACTCCGCGAGGCTCAGCCGTAATGCTCCGACAATCCATCAAGCGGTGCAGCTCCGTAGCTTACCAAAGTCGTACTAAAACATTTTGACAGATTGCTGAGCGCCGTGTACCACATAAAATCGGTTCGCGGCCATCAAGCACAACCAGAATTCATACAAAAGGCGCGCTGTCAACTTTTGAGAGAATGAAAGGGTTTTAGGCCGTGCAGCCCCTCTGGGCTGCATGGCGTTAGCGTGGTTAGCTCGTTAGCGTGGTTAGCTAGCTAACACGTTGACGCGGTCCAGCCCCACACACGGGGCGATGCGCAGTAACTCGTTAACGCAGATTTGCCGTGTCCATCTTGTTGCTTCCTGCAGGTGAAGCGATGGGGGAGGAGGGGGAGTTGTGTTGAGTGAAGGAGAGGCGAGGCCGAGTAACGTTGCGTAAAGACAAAAGTGGACGAAAGAGAGGCAAACTTGCGGCTCCACAAGTATAATTATAACGTAACATAGACTATATCGATATAAAGGATATTGTCACATCTTATATCTCGTATAAAAATATATCGATATTTTTTAAAAACTCGATATATCGCCCAGCTCTAGAACAGCCTGTCCAATATATGCTTTGAGACTCATCTTGAACAGGTCAGCTGCTCATGTTCGCAACATGTTTCTTTTTCTACTCATATAGGGAACTGTTTTTTTCTTTTTTATCTGAACGACCAACTCGTGAGATACAAGATTCTCCCCTTTTTTTTAAAAAAAACCAAAACAAAACATGATCACTTCCAGGGAAACACTGGGGGGGAAAAATAAGTTTGTTGTTCTATGAATTGACCTCATAAACTTTAGAACAACTTCAGTGTTTTTTTCCATAATGCACATGTAGGCGAATATATTTCATCATAGTCATCAAGTTCACCAAAGCAAGAATCAAAGTAGTTACCAGGAAAATTATGGAGATGGGTAAAAAAACAGGACATCTGCCCTTTTGTGTCATCTGGTGAAGTTATAAAGACACTGGGAAATGATGTACCTGATATTTGTTTTGTTGTATATACATCTGCTGCACCTGCTTTGGCTGGTGGGGTAAAACATGTCAGGTAAAGGTGCCTGTAAAGCCACTCATTCTCATTTAATTATTTATTGTTGTTTATTGGAGAGGTTTGGGGATGCCCAAGTTCAAACCATCTCAACCTTTCCTCTCTAACTTTGCCTATAAAAGCAATTTGTGCATCTTTAACTCTGCTAGCTCCCTCTCAGCCTTATTCAGTCTTATTTTACTACAAAATATGATATTCTGCATTGAAGAAAACCAGGTTTTTGCTTGTATATGCTGACAGTTCTTAGAAAGAAACACCAAATTGACAAAAGTCTCTATCAGCAGGTCAAGCTTAGAGAAAAATCAGAATTGCTTAAAGAAAATTGGAATCTAGCGATAAATCTTTCATCATTTTAGAGATAAATGATCTTGTCTGCCAGGAAAATGAGTTTGATGTGAGAAGCTCCTTTAGAGACTTCTTATCAAGACCTCAAAAAATGACAAACATACAAGCAGCTGTGGTGCTCTACATAACGAACAGTGCATGGCAGAGGCAGCCTGATGTAGCTAAACATGTTCCTCAGGCAACGACGACCATTTGTTTGGCTGTTTTTAGTGAAAGAAGGTACTCTAGCTCAGCCAGGCAGTCAAAAGAAAAACCTGCTATTGTGTCAGCCGCACCAGAACTGTCACATCGCCTCATGTCTGGCCCTCCACCCCTCATTAGGGGGTCGAGAGAGTTATTGTTAAACCGAGGAGGCCTGGGCCTACCCATCACTGTCTTCAAATGGGCGAAGAGGCGAGACAAAAGACAACGTTTGTTTGTCTCGTCTTTCTTTGAATGCAAGGGGGAAAAATAGGTACACATACTCATAAAGGCTAAAGCAAAAACACTGACTCCAGCATGATTTCCAGGAGGTGAGGTTGTTCGTCTAATTATCTGCTGTATGTGCATCTGCATCTGTCTAAATGCGTGCCTGCCTGCTTGCTATCATGTGTGCTGATCCGCTCACGCTACAATGGGTGCTGAACCCAGAATCTGGAGGAGTTTAGGAGGGTTTTTTCTGGACATGGCAGGTGTTTGGCAGGCAGACGCTATCAGATTAACGCACGGGCAATGTGGCACACTGTCTCCAAGAGGGGGGAGGATATGGGAGAGAAACTGGAAGGTGGCAATTAAGGGGTTATGGTTAAGGCGAATGTAATGAGTTAACACAATGGGGATAAAGTCAGAGAGCTGAGGGCAACAGATGGGAATAAACAGGCCATCAGAAAGGAGGTAGCCGCCTCTACAGTATGAGCTTATGCCTTTGTCAAAGCAGCCTATCTGCTTAGTGAGTGCTAATATTTGCATCTGCAGTGTCCTACTACTGCATGTGTACACAACAAAAATAATCGTGAAAACTCCCCTTGTCTTACCCCCTCCTCTCCTTCCTGTACTCGGCTATCTTTTCCACCTCTTCAGCCTTTATCCCATACAACAGTCAAAGCCCATTGGAGGATCTGTAAAGTAATGCAGATAGCCAAACATGTTGCTCTGGGGCTTAACTCATTTCTTTTAGAATCCCTCGCTCCATTTTTCACTCTCTTTTCTCTGGCTGATGAATAGGCACGTCCAGTCAGCTGTCCGCACACTGATTCATCCTGACGTCCCAACCAGCTCAGCACAAACTCCCTATGGTCAGGGCACTGATGCTGAGAGCCTGCGTTCTGCGATGTGCGTGTGTACTCGCATGAAAATATCCACAGCGTTGCATGTTTGCGCACTGACTGTGTGCCCGGTTGCTGCTGTGGACTGGAAGTCTCCCATCTAATCTTTAAAAACACCTAAAAAAGCCTCAAATACCAATTTTTCCTTTTGCAATAAAGAAGTGTCCACAACAGCTGACGTCTGCGCATTTCTGTATTTGCAAACTAGTGAGAGATGTGAAAAATCATTGCTGTGTGTATACCCCATGACTGTGTGCATGCATATGTGCACACAGTGCAAGTGTGTGTGTGCATGTGCTGAAGTCATCCAAATATTCACATCCACAAACCTGTGCCAACATACCCCTGACTGGAGATGGCATGTGACTGTCCTTATGCTAGTGTTCAAAGCCACAGTGACTCGCTAAGCCTCACCTCGCATCTACCGTTTTGTGTCCAGTAATCCTGTCCACCAACTGCAAACACAAATGAAAATATTACACGTTATCTTTGCTGCAAATATAGTCTGAGTCTATATTCAGGATATTTTCTATCATATTGTTCCCATCTTTAACTTATCCAGATGGACAGTACAATAAATTTAAGAAAAACCTTTCTGCCCATCAGTCATTCCTGACAGTATGATTAATCTTGTGTCAGTTGTTAGCGGATTACAGGAAATACAGTGTTGCACAAGGGATATTTCACAACAAATTAAAAGCAAAGTCGAGCTTGCCACATCAAGTCCTAGTGGACCAGAGATATCCTCAGAACTGATAATTATCACATCTTTCATTACGAAAATTCTGAAAGTGTGGGGCGGTTTAAACCTACAAAATGTTCTATTCTTACATGCTGAAGAAGAAGGAGGACGCCCACAAGCATAGCAAACACTACATGTGGAAGATGGTGACTCGTGCAGCTGCTGCAATAGCTGCACCCCAACCCGATGATAAGAAAGGCAAAGAAAGGCAGCAAGAGTCAGATATGGAAATACTTTGCATTTGCAAGGAGGATGATCGGGGAGTGATTATTGATTCACAAAAGCCAATGTTCAATGATGCTACTGTGATTTTTAGAACAAGCAAGAAAATAGTTAAGAGAAGAACCTAAAAGCCCGACATCTAGACCAGTTCACAGAATGAAAGGCGACCGAGTTTCAGTTCAGCATTTAAATATGCAAAGTATCATGTTCTCCTGAAATACATATTACCATTTTGTTTTTAAAAGCAAGAACTGCTGTTGTGAAGTTAACTATAATGGCTAATGATTTAACTAATTTTACCTTTTAAAGTTAAGCTACTCACATTTCAGTCCATTTCCTGTTATCAAAGTAAAATCTTAACATTTCTTGTTCTGTACTGCTTTTATTTACAGATAATGTAATTTTGTAATGTTCAAGTGTTTTTTTTAATAAAGGAGTTGGGTATCGGGAATCATGTAATTCTACTGGTATTGCTACTGACTTCTACATCGCCAGTGTGTGAATGTGTGTGTGAATGGGTGGATGACTGAATGTAGTGTAAAGCGCTTTGGGGTCCTATGGACTAGAAAAGCGCTATACAAATGCAGGCCATTTACCATTTACCATTTACATTTCTGGCATAGATATATCTATAGTAGGCACAACTGAAACTCAATGATCTGTAAAGATTAATTACTTTACTCACTTTACTTTTAATTAATGGCCTTCAATCCCATAGAAATCTACGTGAAAGGGGATTTCTTACTTGACCTCTGTAGACAATTTCCTGCCCTTTTTATGCACTCAAGTCATTCACTGTCGGATATACTGAATAATCAAATTCACAAAATTTGTAGATCTTGATCATACGATGGTTCAAAATGGAAGTATGAAACCACACACTCGCACACTCGCAGCTGTCAATCACAAGTCATTGAGCATGTGGTCTCACAGTCAGACCCGCCCCTTCTCGAGCCATCTTAGTTTCTGCAACCAAGAAAGCGACAGCAGAAACGCTCAAGGCTTTAGATCAGGTGATGTCACAGCAGCTACGCCCATCTTTTATCGATCTTTTATGATTACCTACTCTTCAAAGCAAAAAGGGCCAGCTTCTGGTTAATTGATATAATAATTTTTTACTTTGAATGTCAATGTTAAAAAACAATAAATAGTTGAGTAGACATTTAAATATTGCTGCCCTTCCAAGTTAATGCCAGAAATACTAGTGGATTAAATGTATTATTTATTTTATTAATGTTCAACAGCAGGTCCCAGTTCACTACCCGTTTCTCTCTCTCTCTCGCTCTCTGAGAAGGGGAACAAGTAAACAGATGATAGCCATGCTAACCGGCGCTGTTGTGCAGTACTCTGATGTATGAAACAAGCAGGTGTATGTCAGTTTTGTGTCAGGGTGTCTTCTGTCTTTTAGACTCGTCAATTCACCATTTTTTTCTCTGGTTAGTTTAAGATAATTTCTTACAGGTTTTGTGGGCTCAACACAAACTCCAGGTGCAAGCATGACTTCATGTGTAGCAACTATACAATACGAGTCAGCAACTGGACATCAGATATATTGCCTTGAATACAAACTCGTCCAGTTAACAAAAGAAATATCAGTGTGTTTTAAAAAAAAGCCTTCCTTCTATCCTTCAGTCAAATACCTTCTATAAAAATATAAAGAAATATGTGTCATCATAAAAATGTTAAATGTCAAGATATTTTTCCACTTGCGTGGTGTGACTGCAGAGCTAACAATGACTTTCTCAGAGTAATACAGGCATGCTTCTTCCCATCCTGCCAGCGTGGCCTGAATGCAGCAGTAGAGGTCTTAGAATAACCTAGTGACCACAGAACAACCTCATTAGAGTGAAGTCTTGAAAAAACTGGCAAAACAAGATCAACACACATTGATAAAAGTACACAGCTCAGTCCTTCCAGACAACTCTCCATCCCACCACAGCTGGATTATCCTTTTACAGCTCACAAGCAACTCCTGTTATTATTCAGGGCCTATGACGTTCCTAGAATGACTTAATTGCACAAAAACAGTGAGGCCGCAAGGCGCTGTGGGCGACCAGCCTAATGTACCTAAAAGATTAGACAGCCATGAGCTCAACAGTCACAAGCACGGACAAACTTGCGCACATTCGTGCCCATCCCCCTTCTTAGGCAACTCTCCACTTGGTTACACAACATATACAGGGATTACTCTTCATTGCATGAGATGAGCTGCTCAATGAGTGGCTTTTATCATGGATGCCCCTTTGTGCACAAAAGGGGGCATCCGTGGCATGACAGAGAAAAGACGGCAGCGGTTTTACCTGCTGCAGAAATACACAGTGGTCTCATGCAGACATCAGAAACTACCTGAGCAGCTCCACTAAAGAGCAGAAAAGCAAAGATGAAGAGTTGTCATTTTTAGGGCTATTTTCAATAGGTTATTATTACTGTTGATTTATCCTCCATGGTAGGCCTGAGGATCCACTGTGTACCCACTCTCTTTTCGGTTCGGATTGGCTAGTGTGGGAGACACTGGAGTATAATCTGCTGGCATTAACTTGCTCTCTAAAAAAAGCACTCTCGACAGGGATTAGATTATCATGGCAAGGTCAACTCAAACTCACTCCGACTGTCTCCCTTTATGTCTCTATCACTCTGGTTTTACTTTATCGGCCTTCCTCTCATCGTTCGGCCTCCTGTCCATAGGTGTAAATTCGAAGACACTGATTTCATTGTCACCTAAATGCGAGTCAAGCCACTAAGTAAAAGAAATGACAGCAGATTAAAGGAGATTAAGCCTACAGAATAAGGCCAAGAGAAGCAGTAAATCAGAACACTTATTAGAAAATGTTTTGTTGATTTAAATTATGTAAAAGTATTATTGTTTTGTTAAGCCTATTTATGATTATCATCATATTCTAGTTATTTTTCTGGTGACTGACTAATAGGTTCATCAAAAAGGAGGCTGTCACTGTAATCTTATGCATCTTAAATTGGAGATAAACTTTAGCTTGAGTTGATCCTCAGACTAATGAAGATTGAGCCCAAATAATGGACACAGCCACTTTAACTGTACAGTAAATATTATTTTTATGACAGGTTTGCAGTCAGAATTAATGTCTGCATGCAAAAAGTGCATCAGAGGCTGAGGAGGCTGAATCACTCCCCTGCAAATCAGAAAGAAATTTGACATAATTTTAACTAAAATAAATACAAAATGCTAAAGCTGATATTTCTAATCAAACGTACTTTAAGTTGCTTTGGTTTTGCTTTTTCCTGACATCTAATGTTGATCTCTATCTGCGTAAAAGATCATAATTCTCAAGTTACGTAGTAGATAATGATTTGTAACGACATGTGTGTGTAATTTCCCGTTTCCTGATGATTAAGGTAAGGATTGAAAAAGCGTAAGGGGATACCTGCTTAGCGATTTTACCCTGGAGCAAAAGACAGCTGGCAGGAGGGTCTGGATTAGGTTTCCCATAGGGGTATTGCATCTTTTACACCACCACTTCTTTGGAATAGAATGAGCCGATAGTAACCTGATTCCTCCAGACCCATCCAATCTCGTCTCATTGGTCTCAATGGGACCAAACAGAAGGGATCTGTGAACGCCTTACTCATCCCTCCCATCTTCCATCTGCCAGTGTCTGCACTCCAGTTCCTCCACCGGAGACTTAAAGGCCATGTTCTTCTTTCTTTTCTTTATTGAGGAACCTATATGAATCATCAAAAACTATAAATGTTCTCCGCCCATTCAATTCTTAATTGTGCTAAAATAAAGAAACGCTGCTTTGTGGTTTTGTAAAAAATGACGCAGTAGCTAAATTAGTGTTGCCCAAAGAACTGATCACAATAAGCTCCTAAAGAAAATTCAATTTGTTTTACATTTACATTTTCAGAATTTTTTTAACATAAATATGAATATTTTTCATTTGTAATTAGAAGACAAATTTCCTGATTAATTAATTTGGTGTCGAAAAATTAGCAAACACGTTATAAAAGTTAAAACTTTGAACTTTAGAAAAGAAAAGAAAAAGCATGTTTAAATATTTTACATTTATAATTCTCTTTTTTTGTTTAGGAAAAAATAGCAATTTGAGTAGATTTACTTGCTTAAATTTTAAATGCTTAAGCTTGTCCCTAAAGATTTTCTGTAGGATGATGTTTCTCATCTGTTTACATAAGGCCCAGGTAATGTGACCACCACCACATGCTCTGAATGCAGCATGTGATCCATCTGTATGATGTGCTGTTAGGTAATCACATCAAAAGAGAGGATGCACACTCAGCAAGAACGCGTACGCCTTTTAGCCACAGATTCACCCGCTGCAGACATTTGGCCCACTGAACAGTGCAGATGTTTTTACGTCTAAGTGTAAAGCTCAGTTTCCTGTGTTTAACCCACTCAGAACTTGTTTTCTTTTTTAGGGGTTTTTAGTTGTTTCATTCTGAAAAAACTAACTCCACTGTGATTTGCATGTATGTTAAACATAACTGAAAGATTGTTACACCTACTATAGATGTTACACTGAGAAATAAATTGACTAAAGCCACTTTTCCCTCAGGGACGAGGAAATCTTTCAAAGATGGTTTAAAGTTACATGACTGCATGATCTGGATTGCTTAAAACATTTGGGGCGGAGAGTGTCTGTATGAAAACAGTAAGTGATAACAGAGGTTGTGATCAACAGCAGCACTGCAGCTCATGTTTGGCCATTTGTGTTAATATGACTTTTTTTTAACAACGCTACAGGAAACTGGTTGAAGTGTTTGCCGCACGACCAAAAGTACTGAGACCAGGTGCAGTGAACTTGGAATTTTACTGCCTTTGAAATGGCTGTTTCAAAGACTGGGTTAGGTAGGCAGTTTGTGATCAATCTGAAAAATTACAATTATAACCTGAATACAACTAGTTGCGTCGGGTGCCCTATTGCAAAGACACGTGTTGAATGGGAGTTTCCCTCATCAGTGTTGGCAATTAGACGGCAAATTATTGGAGACGGGTTGCCTGTCTCCAGGAATAGCCTTATGATCGAAAGTGGCCACCCAGAGGTTGAGGATGTTGCACACTCAGCCTGTGGGCGACCAACTGGTAACGCAGCCACTTCAATCAGTCGCTGAATGCAAAAAAAAACAATCAAACAAAAACTACAACTGAAGTTTGTTGTTTGTTTTTTTGTAGATTCGAGGAGGTTGTCATCTTATTTCTCTTTTGGTGTCACTGAGACACAAAGCAGAAACATGAAAACATGCTGAGTATTTACTGCTTCATGCTGGATTCACAGGGAACAACGGTTTAATGGTTTCAGGGATTTTTTTTTTATTGTAAACTGAGGTTTGTAAAAATAATTTAAAGACTAAGAAGCTTCATTTTCATTTGATGAGGTCATTGACATTCACCCCAGATTAAAGTGCTGCCCACTAAAAAGAAAGGAAATTGAAATGATTATTACCACCCATTTTAAAACTTGTGTTTGTGCTTATTTTCACTTACAATAACAATTGCCTTTGTTTTGCAACCACAAAACAGGTTATTACATAAAAACATTAGCATGGGCAGTGTCTTATTTTCAACACAATTTCCACACAGAATTTCCCAATCACTGCATCCCTACTTTCAGCCCACTATCACAATGGGTGCTGCCCAAAGTGGAGATGGCCTGACCCCTCACATCCTCCTGCCTGCGCTGTCTGCACCCCTCCCCCTTCCAGCAACAAGCCTCTGTCCAGACCCCCGGCCTCCTGACCTAATCTAGATGATTAAATCATTTTTTCTTTAGCACAAATTTTGTCCCCCCCACTAGTCTTGTCTGGTAGTTGTCGCACACCCTCCCCTATTGATCGCCATGCTGAGGAGATTACCCTAATAGCTGGGATTACCTCCCCACATGTTGGCTGGTTACTCTAGGGGAGGAGGGGAGGGCTGGAGATGGTGCATGATGTGCAAGTGCAAAGAGGGAGGGGGGGAGTAAAACATATTAAAAAATTAAAATTAAAATCTAGACCTGGATTTGTTTGTTGCCTGTGAGTACTATAAAAGACAAACCAATATTACTCTCTGTGGGATGTAAATAAGACTTTTAAGCACCCACATAACAATCTTTATCATTCAGTGCTATGCTGTGCATGATCAGTCATAAGACAAGAGCTTTTTGAGGCAGGGGTAGACAAACAACACCCTCCTAGCCCTTTCTGACAAAAATTGGGACCGCTCCTCCTGCTTAGCCCAGCTGAAATCCAGTTTGAGTGCTAAATCAGCCTCAATCTTTATAAAAGGTTAAAAGTTTCAATTATATTTTGTTATAGATTATTATGCGCTATTTTTTGTTTCTTTTGCTTTGTTTGGTACTAATGGTCAGACAAAAGAAGCAAAACACACACCATTTTTTTGACTTTTGGACCCTACTCATCAGTCCTCTCCTGATAACAATACAGTTTAAGTGGCCCATCCACATGTTTCACTGAGGCCTCTGTGGTGTGGAGGCTCGGTGGGTGTTTTAGCTCACTGTTTCTAACAAGTGCAAGGGGTGAGAGTGGTTAGAAATCAAGATGTTAGACCCACTGTGACACGAAGGCAGGCGGGCAGGCTGAGAGAGAGGCTGGAGGCCATTCAGACAGTGCAGAGCAGAGAAAAGGAATTCCGTTAATCCGCCGCTGATCCGGTACAATGGCAGCCTTGTTGTCTGTCCCGTTTGCGCTCACTTACTCACCACAAGTTTGCGTGCGTCGACCGCCTTCACAGCTGTGCCCGAACAGCACCGGAGATGATGGTAATGGTTAAAGAAGCGATAATGTGTGGAGCTGGCAGGGAGGGGGTGTCAAGTCGCTACATGTAGGAAACAGCCTCGCTTCACGGGACACACGACTTCTCCCGAGTGCGTTACAAATAACTGACATCCATATTTAGTTGCCAACTAACCGACGGGGATGTTGTAGTCAACTTTCGCCAGCACAAACTCAAAACGGAGCACTTCTCGTATAAGCTGCTCCCGTCCGACACCCCACCGGGTCTCTTTTGTTAGTTAACCGTCGTTTGGCTTCACTCCTTACCTCCAGAGGGGTTAACGATAGGCGGCAGGTCGCTCCTGAAGGAATCCCATCACGGACCGAGCTCTCGCCTCGCAGCGGATAAACACTTGTCCACAAACCGAAGGGAGGGGAGCGGAGGAGGAGGGAGGCGGAGGGGGGCTATCCTTTGAGCGGTGTGCTCATCTCCTTTCTGCTCGGTGGCGTCAAAACTTCCGCGTATTTCAATCACAGCGGTGCACCTGAACCGCGGTTCCCGTTCCGCTCCTCGGCTGCTGCGGCGGCCGTCGTCGTCGCCGGGGACATGAGTGACGCGAGAGATAACGTTATTAACGTTAATAACAAGCAAGGGCGAGTGATCTCTGCGTGCGCGCGCCTCGCTTCCATTCACTGCAGCTGAGCCTGACTGCTGAGAGGTGACCGGTGCGCGCGCGTGCGGAACATTGAGTGAGGTCGAGCTCGTGTTTGCGGCCCAAATGGAGGTAAAAGTGTGCCCACACCGCCACTTCACTAATGCCACCTTGAGTAGAAACGAGGAGTTTACGGTTTGGATTATTGTTTTGCGATGTTTTGCAACAATAGTTGCAATAATAATAATAATAATAAAATAAATAATATATAGACTTTTCATATAAGCAAAAAACTTTAAATCCTATTTTAATGGCTTATTAGTTCACACGTTATATGATTTAAAGCAGAGGCGATTCTAGGATTAGAGCTTTGGGGGGTGCTGAGCACCCAGAGAGCTGCCCAGCCAGGCAAGATAAATCATATAATTCTTAAATTCATCAAGTCTCCCTGTCCCTGGGTCCTCGTCTCAAAACATGACATCACTGTTTTGTACATTTTAACACAATTTAATCCCCACATTTGTGAAAGAAAAGCAAAACACTTTTTTTGAAAAGTCTGTAACAAAACCATCAAATCTGATAAAGGTTATTTAAATGCTGCAAAAGAAGAATGGATTGGAATAAAAAAAAAATACATATCCTAACCTTAATTACTGGGGGAGAATAATGAATTATGCACATAGTGAGTAAAAAGCAAACTGAGTGCATTTTTTGGACAGAGATTCACTTTTAATGTGTATGTATAATATAATACAGATACATAAAAAAACACTCCCAAAACAGAATAAATTATTACAAATAAAAATCTTTACTGCAGACACTAATTTTACTAATTTAATAATACTAATTTTGTGTCGTGAGATTTATGGGTTTCATTCTTTCATAGTGGTACTAGGGAGAGCTTGACATTTTTATCAGGTGGTACACGCTGTAAAAAGTTTAAGAAACACTGATAAGTGTATGTGTGCTTTTGGAAAACATTTAAAGTTGCGGTACAGAATCTTTGAAACAAGCTGGCTTGAAACATTTTTAGAATATAAACAGAGCACTCTGCTTCTCTTTACAGCTCCTCACACCACCAGGGCACCGTTTGGCACTTTCTGATAGTGTGCAAATGTGGCGCACGTACTGCGGCAGTCATACAGACAACTGGACGGTCCAAAAGTTGGTCTACCCATTACTGGCTGAGGTTTTAGTAGAGTTGTGTCTGAACCACATAAAAATATATTATTAATTTTAATCTCCCCGATCAATTATAATGTTATGTTGGAATGTTGTTAAAGAGGGTCAAAAATGTTTCAAACCAGTTTGTTTTGCAGATTCTGTATAGCAGCTTTAATATAGGGAGAACACAACTTCCAGACTGTATGAGTAAAATAAGGTTTTTTCTCTTTGTCAGTTTGCAATGGCAGATCGTGGCTCAAGAGTTGGCAGTTCGCCTTGTAATCGGAAGGTTGCCGGTTCGAGCCCCAGCTTGGACAGTCTCGGTCGTTGTGTCCTTGGGCAAGACACTTCACCAGTTGCCTACTGGTGGTGGTCAGAGGGCCCGGTGGCGCCAGTGTCCGGCAACCTCGCCTCTGTCAGTGCGCCCCAGGGTGGCTGTGGCTACAATGTAGCTTACCATCACCAGTGTGTGAATGGGTGGATGACTGAATATGTAAAGCGCTTTGGGGTCCTTAGGGACTACTAAAGCGCTATATAAATACAGGCCATTTTAATAGTTTCTGTTTTGCCTGTCACTGTTCCCTGTCTGTTTTCTTACCTGGTTCTTCCTGACCTTGTACTTTCTCCTCACATTCATCTCTTTCCTCTCTCCCTCTTTGGACTGAAAATCATACACAAATAGATTGTATTCAATTAGATGAAAAATTACATTAATATGAAAAAATACTATTAAGATCACTAACAAAAAGTCCTCTCTCAGTTTACTTTCAAGCAAAAGGAAAATAACCAAACCACGTGAACATCTAATAAAAGATATAAATACACATCCAGTCATCCACCCATTCACACACACATTCACACACAACAGGAGTTCTAAGGTTAATGGGCATTCGGTCAGTTAGCTAGTTAGTATCCATTTAAAACAGGACAGTGGTAAAAACAGTAGGCTACGGACAATTTTAAGTTTTAGGTTTTAAATAGCCTGCATACATTTCAATGGGAGCAACAGGACGGTCAAATGTCGCTGATTTTACTACAGTGTAGGACTTGTTGTAGGGTAGCAAACATCGCCTGAAAACAAGTTTTTTTACACCCAGGTTACCTGGGTGTAATGTTTTTCAGCTAAAAAGAAACATGTTCTGACTCCTACCTAACTATATAAAGAGTAACTGAAGGTTAAATGCAGCTAATATGTCCTGTTTTAAGCCAGGCACTAACACCTCCGCTCCGCAGCGTCTCAACCACCATCGCTCTGGCAGCAACGGTGCTAGAGCCAGAGTAGGGGAGAGGCGAGCTGGAACAAACCATTTTGGGAGGGGGGTTCTATACTTTTGTTGTTAAAATGTTATGTCTCAACCAAGTACTGTATGCTTTTTATATTTTTAGCAGTGTGTCACACAAACAACAAATATTGTCAAAAAAAGTAAGAAATCTTTGGGGTGCTTTGATTCATTTTGGGGATGCTGAAGCACCCCCAAAAATGGGCTAAAATCGCCCCTGATTTAAAGTATATTAGAAGCATATAAATTAAAAACTTCCTCAAATAAATGGTATAGATTTTAAATGCTAATATTTGCATATACAGTCGTTCTATTACATTTTATTTACATAGCACCAATTTAGAACACGAGCCACCTTAATGTACTTTATATTGTAAGGTAAAGACCCTACAACACCAGAAAGAAACCCCAACAATTACACGAACCCCTATGAGCAAGCACTTGGCAACTGTGGGAAGGAAAAACTCACTTTTAACAGGAACCAGGCTCAGAGAGGAGGAGCCATCTGTGAACAACTGGAGATTTTAGCAGCTAGCAGTCTTTTTGAGTTTGATTAAATACAGCAATGGTGTATAGACTCACAGAGTGAAAATACGTGAAAGAAACATCAATCGGAAATCATCAATCTGTTTCTAATGATAGAGTTAATGCAAATGTCCGTGGGGAAGCAGAGAGAAGCACAACATAAAAGTAATTTGAACCTCTACTTTAGTGAAGGACTTGAGTAAACATACCACGTTACTTTCCTACTACTTATCCAGGTGTTTTGATCACTGTAAAATTAAGAGTACTAATTAATAGAGGCAGACAGTTGATGCAGGTGCTACTTTGGGGGCAAAAACTTTATTATTGCATGTTTTTCTTCTTTATTCTGCTAGAAGAATGTGACAAATCCATAAGCTGAACAGTAATGTGTTTATTTAGACATACTGTTTAGTGAAAGTCTGCTAAATTTTTACCATGCCTTGACTGTACAGCACAGCAGCTTGTTTAGAACATGTGGGCCAAATGTCAGAGATTTTCACAAATGAGTTACCTTTTGAAATCCTTTAAATAGATGATGTAAGAAACAAACTCTCTGTCATGCCAGTTCCAGCAGTATTGGGATCTATGGCAGTGAAGCATATTTTCAGAGACCATATTCTGCAGCATATCTGTCATACTGAAAGTGAGGACATATTTCAGTAACTCCTTGATGTTTTCATCCCAACCTTATTTCATTTGGCCACTTGGGGGTGCAAAAAGACTGCTTTTATTTCCAGTCATCAAGTTGCTTAAAGTACTACTACTGCTACTTATTTCATATTGTGTAAATCTACTATGCAGTATATGTACATCTATATATGTTAACATAGGCATTGATTATTAATGGATGGCTCATATGAGTGACTGACAGACATGAAAAATGAAAACTTAAGCTATGGGAAGGTGTAAAATATTCAGTTTGTTTTTTATGCTATAATGTGTCTTTCCACGACTTTGTTCACACTATCAGAGGCATTTCTCATAGTCTAGGCTCCCCAGTGATAGGCTAGACTATCTGAGTTATAGTCACCACAACATACAACTGCAAACATTACTATAAAGGTGAATCGATTTCTCTTTTTCAAACAGTTTTAACAGAAACATAACTTTACAAGCAGTAGCGGTGTTTGATACGGGCGACACGGGCGGTTGCCCGGGGCGGCATCGTGGTGGGGGGCGGAATCACGTGCATCGGCAAAAAATAAAAATAAAAAAAATTGCTCGGACCCATGCTGCCCCGATGTCCTGCCAGCGCATATTGGGAATGGTATAGGCACCAATCGGTTTTCTGCCGCCCATTTGCTGGGAGTAAGGGCGCCCTCCGTTTGCGAGGTGCGCCTGCTGCTTGCGGCACAGGGAGGAGAGGGCGGAGCGGCGGTGGATTCTCAGACCGGCTGGAGCAGCATCTTATAACCAACCAAAATAAAACTAAATAAAAACAAACTAACAAACACGAAAACACCAGACATTGTGATACAGACTTATAATTTGCACCGATGTTTTTTCGAAATTCTATACACGAAAAGTGAGCGCGAGAGCCCTCGGTGCGCCTGCTTGCTGCTGAAGTCAAAGTAAACTTTATTGTCATCTCCGCTACATACAGTCCAGTATATAGAGACAAGACGACGAGGCTCCAGTTACAGCAGTGCAAGTAAACAAACAATATATATAAGAAGTTTGATGATTTAAAGTCTCACACACAACCCGTGGAAAGGGGAGTGTTCGCCCAGGACGCCAAATAGGACCACCACTGTTTACAAGCAGTTATTTTGGGGCTGTTTTGTAGGTTTTAGCCACATGCACTGGTCCCAGTAGAACAGCAACAATTTAGTGAATACCGTGTGCATTTCATTTTAATTATGTAAGAATCTCCAAGCTGCCCATTGCTTTCATTTTCAAACGTATTGATTTAGTATCACTGAATTTGAATGTTAATAAACTGCACTTACCTTACATGGTGCTTTTTATTCCTTTTTTTTATCCTACTATCTGATCACTAAAACAACTTTTTATGGTCACTACAATACCTCAAGTTTCGTTTTTAATTTGATTTTTTTTTCTTGGTATACTTTGCATTTATTGCCATCAATAGGATTACTATATCTCATTAAATACTAAAGAAATAGAAAAACAACCTCAAGTAAAAGTAATAATCTGCAAAATCTGCAGGCTATTGAAGCCTCAAAGTAAATGTGGTCAGGCTGCATGTTGCTGGCTCAGGCATTTGACACTAGGGGACTCACTCAATCACGCTCTCATTTACATTTAGACTCAAGTTATCTGCTGTTTTCTCATTTTTACACAGGGTGGCGACAAAGCCATGTCTCATTCTGCCCACAGACCTTTGTGCTCCCTGAGGCAACTCAGCTGGCACGCTCAGAGATGGACACACCATTGTGGTGTAGGTGGGATCCATACACTTAAATAGTCCTAGATTTATGGCACCACTGTGGCAACTGTGGGAATTAATAAGTAAATCCCATTGAACTACATTTAAGTGTATTCATCACATCTGGGTATCTGTTTTGTTTGTTTGACACTGGGAAGAGTGATTTATTACCATGTTTAGTTACTGCTTTGGAGGCCCGCCTGAAACACTCAGTTAGATAAATATTTTCAGATTTGGAAATACTCACATTCTTCCGATGATACAAGATCTGCAGGAAATTATCCGGAAATTTCAGGGGATTGCTTAAGCTTAGCTTGGTGCAATGTCTGCAAACAGGATGAAACTTTTAGCCTGGCTCTGGTAAATGTTAACAAAGACCATCTAACAGCTAAAGCTCAAATGATAGCACAGCATATAATCTTTCACAAAACCATAACCCAATGTTTTCAACATTTGTGTTTAATGCAGTTTAATAAGAACACAGAACATAATAACTGCACAGCTTTGGAGATTATTATAGACAAGCCCTGGACAATAACTAATCTGCTATTTCAGTTTTTTCAAAATATTGTTTGCAAAGTTCTCACACAGCTCAGAATCCTCTTCTTTTGTCGCACTATTAAGATAAAGACCGGTCACTGAGGAAAGTACACAGGCTGGAACTAGCATGCAGTTCCTGAAAACCTGTTGCTGGCAGTAAAAACAGGAACACTGAGAGCTGCTTGTTTTGTTCAGCCAGTTTATGGCGATGCCTCAGCTTAGACAGAGCAGCATAAATCAATTTCCCCACTCTTCCGCTTTTTCCCACCTAATCTCATTTCGTAGGTCACTGCTGATGTCCCTTCCACTATCAACAATTTGTAACAAAGAGTCATCTCGGCTGCTCAATCTAATCTCCAAGCAATGACTCGGATATAAATAGAAGAAAAAACAAGAATACAAATTAATGCTGTTGTACTTTTGTGTTCATAATCTTGTGCTCATAATCAATATGTCAAACACATTGTTACCTGTAGCCGCCTGGCAAAGATCCTTAGAGGAAGATTAATCATTCAAAGTTATAGGATTCTGTGGAAGAAATTTACAGGAAAACTGTAGCCTTTTGGAGCTAAATCAAGAACTACCGTATGGTCTATATACTGTTGCTTTAGAAAAGAATAGCAAGTAAGAAATGTCTAAATGCTAAAATGTAGTAAAGCAAGAACTGAATAATTGAAATGTTATTACTTTTTTTCTCAAGAAATCTAAATGTGGATTTTATGTTTTATAAAATCTGTTATTCAGAAGTTTTTGTAGTAAAATTAATAAATCAATTTACAAATTAAAAGACAGTGTAAGAAAAAAATAATTCAAGTTTATAAGCATGTCTCAGTTCTTGCTTCTTTACTTTACAATCAATGTCTTTTGAAACCAGTCAAAGAACAATTACTCAATAAGTAAGTACTATAAATACTAAAGTGTAAGTGTATCTACTATGATACACTTGCGTATATATGCAAGTTGGTGAAGACTCAGTGGTTTATCCTATCATCTTAAAGAATATTCCTTGCTCCACCTAGAATCAGGGTCATTTATGTCCATTTAGGTATATGTGGAGCTTCTGCAGTGTGACTTCGCGTGGAAGGGACGTTTCTTAGTGTTTCGAACTTTTTAGCTGATTCTGAATATGCAAACTGAAAGACAGAATGGGGTGGAGCTGCATGCACTCAGAGTGGGTTGCATGGACATTCTTGCTGTTGTCTGACACGATGCAACAGAGGCTACAAAAACCTGCTGAAGACCTGCCACCTTTTGATAGTCGGGTAAGATATAATTATGTAAATTTTATTTCTATTTATGAAGTCGTGGGTAAAAAACTTTATAACAAGCTGAACTGGATTATTACCGTAATCAAAGACACAGTCTTTGTGTTTTATTATATCCTTTTCAGTTGCAAGGTGGGATATAAATGTAAGCTTGGCACTGTGCCAGTGTTTCTAACTTTTCTTTAAAAGTAAAGTCCTCACAAGAACAGGGAAACGCGTTACATCTGTCTGCTTCTCTCCTGCTTACTCACATCAGCCAGCTGATTACAAATCCCCGTTCACACACGTTAAAGGACGGCTGTGCTGTGGCTTCGGCTATGTTCACATGTAAAACCAACGCTCATGGAGAAAGACCGAAGCTACAGTCACACTGTTAAACGTTAGTTATCGGTAAGGTAACTAACTTTTCCTCGTTTTCGACTTGACAACCTTCCAGTGTTGTGCCAAAAAGTATTTCCCGGCATTTCCCCCCCAAAACTTAATGAATTTAAACGCTTGATTGAACGAAAATCTTTCAAACAAATCTCTTATGAATGATGTCGTGTCATTTTGAGCAAGAAGGACCATTCCTATCAAAAAGTGAAAGCTTTTTCTGGGCAAAGTGGCTGTTAGATATTATTTATGTATCCATCAAAAGTCTCACTGACATTAAAAGTTTATTTTTAAAGACAGATTTAGCCAAGAGGGCGACAGAAACTGTAGCAACTAAAACTCACAGTTCAATGATCATATTTTAATCGACAAAAAGCAAATCCAAGTTGATTATAATGTAAGTAAAATCATTTTTTGTATATATATATATAGCGAACACTTTCATTAATTCTTCACACTATTTACCAATATGATTATCTACCCTGATATAACATATTAGATCGAATGAAACACATAGAAAGATTGGAAATCAGGTGTTGGCAGACAAAAAATGGAAAGAGGAGAATGAAGAGATGTCGTGTAGCAATACACACATTACAAAAAAAGGATAATGTTTTAAAAAGCATAGAAACACATTGTGTTCGCCCCGCAGCTTGTAAATGGGACCGTTTAAAAGATGGCAGATGTTTTTGTTTTTAAAGTCCCCTGTGGTGAAAAATGTTCTGGTTATCAAGAAAACTTAAAAAAAATAAATAAACTTACGTTTTTAAAATGTTTAGATGCAAATGTGAAAATATTTATTTTACCCCGTATAACACTGATAGCGATGCTCTGTAATGTTTGCCAACACAGATCACATGCTACAGCCTGTAGATTAGTGTGAAATCAAGCTACACAGAACATACGTTTCTGAACTTGGAAAAAACCCCTGTGCATGCGAGACAGTTTACCTCTGCAGGTTGATGCCATGATTTTTCAAGTGAAAATGTTTTTAGATGATAATGTACTCGTATATATGTCTATGTAATTAAAGTACTCGAACAATTAATTCCTCTAAAGCGATAAGAAATTCACTCTAAAACTAAACAACAACAAAAAATTAAATCCAGGAGTGTATTTTAATGTAAAAAAACATTTCGATTCTTATGTTTTCCTTTTCGCTCACAAATAACAGGTCTCCAGGAGATCTGTTGATCTCTGAGCTGATTTTTCAAAATATGAGTATTTACAACTTTACAACATAATGAAATGAAAAAAAATTACTGCGCTTGAAAAGTTGAAAAGAAATTTTATTAAAAAAATAAGAACTTATTTTTGTTTAAAAAGAAATCCTTGTTCATCCGAGGGGCTTTTCCGGCTTTGACCGTCTCAGGGTCCCAGTATATTCACATATTGAGGTCATCTCATGCTGCAGCTTAAAACTTGTAAAATTCAAAAGGAATATTTCTTCATCAAGCAACACTTGCAACACATCTGTTATCTCCAAGATAACTGATAAGTGATTTACTAATAAATCGAGCACTTATCGGGAATATAAGCAATGTGAATCTATTTGGCTGTTGTCAAAAAGAACTTTTATTTCATACAAGAATAACTGCGCCATTACAAACTAATTCTGGGGCTTTTCTGAACTCTGTGGCTAACACTTTAGTGTAATTTGTTTATCTGACAGAGCTAATCTACTTATTTGCTCATAAACTCCAGCGCCTATTATGCAGTAATAACTTCCTCTTTCCTTGCAGGGACCGATGATTGTCATCTAATAAACAGACTGCCAAGACTTACATTTTTAATTTATTGTAGTTAAAAAGAGGACAAGCGGACACATCTCGCCATCTTCAGGACAAACTTCACCTTCACTTTGACAAAATGTCAAACATTGACTTGCACAGACTTGAGCTCTACAAAAGCATCATGAGCAGTTGCGGTTCAGGCACATTCTGTAACAACTCTGAGCTGATTTTTCAAAATATGAGTATTTACAACTGGCTGGAGTTTCCTAATCCTCCCCACTGGCTAAGGATTGTCATCTCTGTGGTCTACTTTATTGTGGCTACAGCTGGAATACTGGGGAACTTGTTAGTAATGTTCCTCCTCTACTCTACTCACACCATCACCACAGGCAATATCAATTTCTTTGTTTTTAACTTAGCTGTGGCTCAGCTAATGTTTTCGCTGGCGTTACCATTTTGGGCTGTTGATACTGCGCTGGACTATAGCTGGCCCTTTGGCTTGGGCACATGTAAGGCCGTGTCCTTATTCACTGGGCTGAATGTGTTTGCTAGTTGCTTTTTCCTCACAGCTATGAGTTTGACTCGTTACTGCTATGTGGCAACTGCTCTCAAACCAGGCGCTTCCTTCTGCAGCAGATCCTGGACTTTCCCGCTGGCCACAGCTTTTATTTGGGCCGGAGCGCTCATTTTGGCCGTACCCCGAGCTGTGTTTGCAGAACTGAAAAATGTGGGCCTTGGCAACGACACAATATGCCTGCTCCGTTTCCCTGTTACAACATGGCTCGAAGTAAACCACCTCCTGCGAGTTGTGCTGGGATTTCTGCTGCCCTACACCATTATCATCCTCTCCTACCTGCTTCTGATGCGCTTCCTCTGTCGGCATAAACTGAAAGGCGGCAACTCTCGGCGAAAGACTGATATTTCAAAGTCGGTGGCAGTGGTGGTGTTCTCCTTCTGGGCCTGCTGGTTCCCATACAACATCCTCACGGTTTGGAGAGCCCTGATTCATTTTGACGTGGTTGATATCAGCCCCTCGTTCTACTCGGCTCAAGCGTACTTTTTCCCTCTGGCCAACTGTCTGGCTTTCACCAGCAGCTGCTTCAACCCCATCATCTACTGCCTGGTTAGAAAAGAGTACCGTGCGGCTCTCCTTAATGTGCTTTTCAAATTAAGTTTAGCCATTACGTCCAAGGTGCCCTATGGTATAAATTCTGAGGCGGGGTCAGGGCAAGCAGGCCAGCTGGGTATTCCAGTCAACAGCATTTTCAGCCACACGTCCCAAACTGACACGAGGAGATACGTCCCTCTGTCAACACTGCCAACTGTAACCTCCACGCTGTGAGGTCACAGAAACACTTACACCTTTATGAAACACGATGGAACAAGGATGGATGCTTTCCGAGGTTTCAGTGTGCAATACGAAGGTTTCCCATCTAAGATTGTGCAAGATACATATTTGAGATATGCTGTGATACTAAAGCTGCACCGAAGCTTTTGTGTCTGCATGAAGCTTTGTGCTTTAGTCTGTAACACTTTGTAAAAATGTATTCACTAATTCAGTATAAATCTAATTAAAAGAGGTCCTGGTAGAGTGCACGCCCCATGTGTGGGGGCTGGGTCCTTCCCGGCTTCCGCCACCAGACCATTTGCAGCCTGTAACCTGTGTACTGTCTCCCCACTTTCCTGTCATGTAACTATCACTATGTAATTAAGGCAAAAAGGGAGGAGATCCTTCCACTGCCTACATTGCTTTGCCAGGTTGATTGCTTAATCTACTAAAATGAAAACTGCTCAGCTGTATATGCAACTACACTCTCATATAGGGTTGAGACGTGATTCCACGCTTAAAATGTCAAGCAACTCTTGTCCTTTTTTAGCATGTAAAACCGCCACCTGCAACAGCTTTCAGCAATCACACGGTAATTGCTCTAAGAATGGCTCTTTCTAGTGTCTTGTCCAATTTCTTTTCACTTGCATCTTCCAGTTGCTTGTACTATTTCTTAAAACACTATACAATAGTTTAAATCTTATGTGTAGATGTATTTGGAACAGTTAGTCAAAATTGTGATTGTGTTGGTTTTACACTGTGCGAGTCATTTGTTTGAATACAAATAAAAAATAAAATCCATCTTAATCTTAAACTCGTGAGTTTGTATTGTGTGTTTGCTCTTCACTCAAGTGGTCCAAATGATGAGGTGGGGAAACAAAATATTGAGCACATCACCAGTTTTCTAGGTTTTCTAATATATTTCTAAATATGAGATTTACATCAAATTCACACCAGATGTCAGTAACAACCCATCCATTCCACACATGCAAAGAAATCACACATGGCAGATCTTGTAAGGTGATGGGAGCAGGCTTGTTTTTCCAGCACATCCTATACTCAAAAACTGACACACTACTGACTGTAGTGTGGGGGAATTTGTAGGCCAATCATCTTGGCCATTTTTGCACATTCTGTGCTTTGTTTCTGGGTGAAATGTGTATATCCCAGGAGAAATTTGCTCTTTTGTTTTTCAGTTCACCTGTCAAATATGGCTGATTTCTGTGTCTCACTTCCTCACTCTCTCGAAAGAAGGATAAAAATGAATATATGTGATTAGTGGTCATAAAGCAGTCTGACACTGGAGTACGCCACTAGATGGCACTATTGTTTTATCTTTAAAACCAGATGAGGCCCAAACTCACAGCATACTAACATTCACATTTCAGAGGAGGCTGTTATCCAGTGAAAATATAAATTTAGTATTTTTTTAAAAATACTTTTTTCAAAGATAGGAAAATATGCTAATTTACTGTCTTGTCTCTTTAACATGTAACAGGTTAGCTTAATAAAAGTAACGGCCTGTTTTACTAATGAAGAAAAGTGTTGATTAAACAAGTAAGGAATAATGCAGTAATAGTGTTACGGTCACTCTGTGGAAGACAGCAGTTGAACAATGCAGCATGACAACAATGTTTGCAACCATGTGCAGTGTACTTGCTTTCAAAGATGGGGACTAGGTGCATGACCAGTTGCAGACAGTTGGCTCTTTAAAGCAACTTTGGTGTTCAACATGTTGATAAAGGGGGTAGTAAGACCGATTCATGTCTGATATCACTTTGCAATTAAATGGGCCAAATGGGGTCAAGTTGGCATCTACGTGCAATCTGTTTGTGATAATGCGGTGATTAAGTGAGATAAATCTGCAAAAATCAGAAATCTGTTGCCATCTGTCGATGTCTACATAGCGAAATCTACCTTTAACAGAAATTCACATTAACTGCTGCCACTCAGAGCCAGACCTTCAAGCTCAAAGGGGGAGCTTGGATTGAAAGTGACTGGACTTGTTTAAGTTAAAGAAGTCTTCGCAAGCTCCTTAGAGTACTATGACCTGGATGACAGAGAACCTGCACAGACATGTCCTCCACAAATAGTGACTTAGTTGTTACAGGATGGCAAGTTAAGAGCAAAATGGCATAGGCACTGGGAAACCTTGCTGTTATATAGGAGTATAACCAGAAAACCACCAGTCTGCAACTAGCTGAGTTGAGCACCCTGTTTAGATGCCTTGGGGCAACTGTTGTTGGGATTTGGTGCTATAAAACTGAACTGAATTGAAGTTATTGGAAAACCTTTGTCAATCTGTCTGACAGTGATTTTGGTCAGTCTGAGTTGGACCATGGCCTCACTTCACGATTCCTTGGAAACAAGTTGCCTGACACCAGGTGAAATGTGCAATCGCTAGGCAACCAACACTTTATTTTTTCTCTCAGTTGCGAGGAAGTTACCATCCTTTTTTTGTTTTTACTTTAATGTGACTGAGGCATTAGAGGTGTGGATTTTATTTCTTTCAGACTGAGCCTGGCTAGCTGCATTTCTCCTCCTCCTAATTGTCCACTTTCTCCTGATTTACGTTTAACACACAGACACGAGAGTGATTTTAATGTAAGGACAAGAAAGCAGGAGAATACTGAAATATCGAGCTATTCCCTTAAGATGCTACATTGAGTCCATTACCTTCTGCATTTAGCTAATCCTCAAGAATGGCCTCAGAAATCCTCATGGTTTTAATTGTATTTTATAAAGCAACTTACCCCGATAAGTAGCTTATGCACGAATTATTTCTGTCAGTTTTTAACGATGCATAGAGAAGTCATCATAAAAAAAGGAGATCTCTCTGTGTTTTCACATTTAAATGAGCTTTATTGACATTGAAAAACATGACTCAATTCACCATGAAGCTGTGGGCTTCTGCAGACATATAAGTGTGGCAATAATTAGCATAAATATATTACAAGCCAACGGGACTTGTGAAGGAGTTGCTGAGAGGAAACCGAAAGAGCAGCAGAAGCTGTGAAACTGATTCACCTTCATTTTCTTGCAGGGTACCAGACATTTGGTTATCTGCAGTCCTTTGGCATCATGCAGATCTCTGATGGAGAGCAGCTGACATCCCATTACCCACTCAGCCATTGAAATGACAAGGGAAAATGCTAAGCCAGGTTGTTACTTGAGGGGATGGATTATGATTAGCCTAGTTGTGACACAAGGAATCTGCGAGTTTGCAGAGGACAAGTTCTGTTGTAGTGCATTTTGACTGAAAATAGTTTGGTCTTTATTCCTTTGTAATGACAAAGAAGCTGGCGAAGCTTCTGGCAGTATATCTGAAAGTTTAAAGCATTAAGAGGTATACATTTGGGAGGTATTATAGCAGCTTGAGTAGCATCAGTAAATATAGATCGACTTTGAGGCCAAGCTTGTCAACATTGGAAGATTTTATGACTTTGCTGAATGCGAAACTAAAATGTTGTTATTGTGGTATTGCACCAAATAAAACACTGAACTCTCATTGTAATTATCTTATACTGTGTCATACCACAGCTGCAGGCAGTTGGCTTAGCACAAAGACTGAAAATAAAAAGCAGCAGCTGGGTCTGCCTAGTACCTCCTTCAGCTGAAAAGCTAATTGATATGTTATATTTGTTTAATTCATACAAAAATTCATTTGTACAATACTATTTTTCATTTTTTTAGAACTTCATTGATTGCCTGGCACCACCAGTCTTTGTGTTGTATAAGAGAACCCAGTTTTCCCAATAACGGAATAAGTGCGCTTCCTAATTTGTAACACTTTTTCTTTAAGAGAAGCATTTGTTTATTCATTTAGCTCCTTACTTGACTACTTTAGGGCATCAAAACAAGATGAAACCATCTGGAATTTTATCGCCCTCTAAAGATGCCACAAAAAACATGTTTAGCACACACATTCAGCAGCATCCAAAATTATCAGGGGTTTGATATCGTTTTTCTTATGTTTATATTAATTCTCCATGTAACTCTGTGTTTGGACTCTCCTGGTGAAATATTTGGCTCTTTTTAGAAGCAACACGGCTGCTGAGAGTGAACCAAAACAGTAAAGCTGTTCAATAGAGAGTAGAGCTATTGGTTGATATTCTCTGTGGGTTTGTCCTTCTGGATGACCTCTTTCACATTTCACTTAGACATTTCGACTGTTTTTACTATGAAATATTGATTGGTACAGCTGTCAAGTTCATTTACTGAATCTTAATTTTGCTTATTTAAGACAAGAAATGGATTCAGACAGAGGACTGGCACCTCCTCCACAATGAGTGGGAGACTAAGAATGATCTGGGGCTGTGCGTGTGGATTTTTAATCAACTGCTTTACTGAAAAGCTCAGAAAATGTACCCCAGGCTGTCCCCATAAAAGTCTCACAGTGACTTTTCTGTCTTTTCAAATGTGCTTTTATGGTTCTTAGATATTGAATCTTACAATTCTCCAAACTGAGCGCACAGTCAATTTCAGTATACATATCAGATGTGAATTCGGGGTTTTTTATGTAGCACCAAACAACAACAACAGTTGCTTCAATAAATTTTCTAAAGTAAAAACTGCAGTTTTGGAGAGAAAACCCCAAAAATCAGACAATCTCCTAGGAGAAACACTTGGTGACGGTGGGAAAGAAAAACTCATCAACAGAAAGAAACTTCTGGTAGAACCAGTTTCAGGGAAAAGAGAAGAGAAAAAAAAAGCACGGGGAGACTGAATAAAACATCCACAGAGAAGATACCGCTTAATGACATGCAGCAGTGGTATATAAACCACCATGTTTATGAAGTTTTTAGGGTCAAATACCGTAACCTCGTTTTTGTCTAAATTTAGAAGTAGGAAATTAGTGGCCATCCAGGCCTTTACATTTTCAAGACACCATAATTTAATTAACCAATTTGCATTATCTGCCTTAACAGATAAATAAAATTGGGTATCATCTGGCTAGCAAAGAAAATATATGCAACATTTCAGATAATACTGCCTAAGGAATGTATGCATAATGTAAAAAGGAGTGGTCCCAGCATAGAACCATGTGGAACTCCATGGGCAACTTTCATGTGTTAAGAAGATTCCCCATTAAGATGGTTGGGATCAAACGTGTTACAGTTCAGTTTAAAAGTAACTTACTCAAGTACTTTAAATAACAGATTCTTGATTAGGGATTTAATAATTTATTTAAATCACTCAGAAAAATCACCTGAAAAATGAATACATTCCCTTTGTTCAAACAAAACAAATCATATCAATCAAGTATACTTACACTAATAATAATAATAATTACAAGCGCAATCATACCTACAATAACTACCATTATAAATAAAACTACCAACATTAAACATCCACCACACAACATCAGGGGACTGGAGGGTATGGCTTATCAATGGGGCATGGCTTATTTCAAAAGAAATGTCAAGTAAATTAAGGTATTACATCCACTAGGCCTAATTCAAGTCAGAAATCCCACTGACTCTATATTTGTGACACATTAGGTCAATTGTGCAGAATAATAGCTGCCAAGAAAAATATTTTGCTTCATTCTAAAATGCTATACATCCATTTTAGAAACATAAATATGTTGATGTTAAGTACCCTTATTTAAAATATACAACATATATAATCTCATTTATTGTCATTTATTATCTTGTGTAGCTGCAGCAAAGCGGCAGTTATTCTCCCTTGGGTCAACAAAGGTTCATACGACGTCTAAAATATGTCATGATTATGTAAAGATAAAGCACTTCTTCAGTAGCATCTTATATAATATTCCTCATCAAGTCTTGTTACAGTGGGGCATTTGTCACATTTTTTTTATTTGGACCAAGAAAATAAACTCCTCTTCCTCTTATGTAACAAACGCTAAAAGGGAAGGTGTAAATTAAACTATTTGTAAGAATGAGATGAGAGCAGAGAGCCAGCCCAGATAAAAGCAGAGCGGTTGCTTTAGCGTTAGCACAAACCCCTCATTTAATGCGCTCTTTGAACTTTGTGTTGCTTCGGCGTTGAAATTTGTAGTTCGCTATTCTGTGCGTCAAATCTCTGTGTTCCTCATAACACCTGAGAGTCAAATACCTGGAACACGCTCAATCTCATCCCACGATTCAAAAAACATTAGTATGACTGCAATGCTAATGGCACTTAAATACAATAGCAAACAGGACAGACTTTAGAAACGGTCCTGCGATGGCAACGGTTTCATACAGGAAATCCAAAAATAGAATTAAGCAATTAAACAAGCAAAATTATAACTAGTTTGTTAGCAGTAGCTTTAAAATAAAAGGAGGATTTTTAGCTTAATGGAATAAAGTACCCTCTCAGGTAACGTTACGAAACAGAAAAACAACCTTAAATTTCAAAGGGAGATGAGGGGAGGATTTCAGAGGTAGCACACTGTACCACTGCAGCTAATACAGAGAAAGTTTTCAATAATACATGGGTATACCATTTTTATATATATATATATATATATATATATATATATATATATATATATATATATATATATATATATATATATATATATTCTTTAAAAACATTTTTCGCAGATTATGGATTGCAGCTTCTTGTAAAGTGAAAACAGAAGTGCAGTATAACATTTCAAAATACTGTATTGCAATGCAGGCCAGATAAATAAACGTATATTTCCAAAAGAAGACTGCTTAAAACTGCAATCCAGCATTTGTTGAAAGCACCACTGCTAGTTTGGTTACACAAAGTAGGCGAGCTATTAAGACGAATCTCTTGTCGTATTTCATCTGGAGCAAAAATGAACTTAATCAGCTGTCGTCCCACGAACGCAGCCGCAGCGCTGCAGTTTCTGGATTGCAGCATTAAGAGTTAGAATAATATAAGAATCAAATTCTTTTTTTAAACCACAACTTCAACATGCCTGAAGGCCTACCCTTGATTCGAATACATTTTACATATAAGAATAGATATACATGAAGCTATTTTATACAGTTCTGGTAACATAAACATTTAACTTTGTATCATTGATATTTATCTTGAAATAAAATGTCTTTTTAAAGGCAAAGAGGTTAGGATAAATGATATCAACCATGAAATTTGCAATGTAAATGTTTCTAACATACAGAGTTAACCAACACACTGCTTATTAATTCATCACCTGACTACAAAAAGAAAAAGACATTTAATATACAAAGTTTACAGCTTTTTTGTATTGGCATTGTTATTTTGGGCCCTGTGGCACAGACTGTAAGGCAGTCAAATCTTATGCACATATACTACATATCCCTGCTTGTAAACGTCTTATTGTTCAGTTGGTTTCACTGTGTCCTCTCTCGTTTCTCGGATTTCTGACCATTTCTCACTATACTCCCATGTTGTATAATGCAAAAGGCTGAATGCCACACTCTTCTGGAAAAAAGCAGAAGAGTCAGCAGGTTGGATTAAAAAAGATGCCTTCCAATTAGAAAGCCGTGTCAAAGTAGTTTTCTTTTTTTTGTAAATTTTGTTTTTTGTACATCAGTATATCTGACAGCAAACCGACTTGCTCGTCCTTGCATTTAAAAAGCACATGCAGAACTGTTGCACACCTATGCTTCAGAGACATTAAACACAACAGATGAGTAACTCACTACTTGTTATATAAGATTTGCGTCCGGGTGCACGTCTCGTTTTAAGACCATGTTTGTTAAATTTTCTTTATTTATATTTCACTTTTCAAACCAGGGTTACAAAGTGTCAAGCAGCAAAATCAACACAAAAAAACCACATTAAAAAAAAGATACACATAAAAAAAAAATACCAGGCATGATAGGCTGGTTTAGGCCAAGTTAGAACCACTATGCTCAATGAAATATTCCTAAAGCCTAAGGTGATGCTTTCAAATGGACATTTTGCATCGCTAAGAGCAAAAAGAAAAACCCAAAATAAATCCAGTTTACTTTGTAAGAGAAGCATCAGCCTAACACTGTTTGATAATCTCATCATGAAAACGGTTGCTGGTTAATTTTGTTAGTTCACTGAATTGCTCATTATTGCAGTTCTACTTGAAAAGAGCACACAGGCAATTAAGGTAACCAATTAAGTTCCTATGAGGTCAGGAAAACTGTGACGAGCTGTGTTAGTGTTATCTTTTCAAGACATTTCTGAAAACATATCATAAACAACAAGAAATTAAGTAGTAACATGACTTAGGATCTGCTGGAAGTTAGCACAACAAACGTCCCAGACCTTTAGGCTGTTTCCGTCTTTATTAAACGTGGGGAGAGGTTAACCTTTGGACCATTAAGTTATAGATCACTTTCTTTAAAATGTTAAACTAAGGCATTGGCCTTGGCCAGGGGAGTTAGGTAGTTATTAGGAAGGAAAAACTGTCATGTCCCCAGTCCCAGTTTGTAGCACAAACCCTGGGAGTCTTCAAAGACCTGTGTTTCAAAGCAGGATTTAGCCTCATCCAGGTAACTTGAGGCTTTGCCCTGGATTTCATTATTACAAAAGGCGCTAGACTTTTAACCCGTGTACATCACCTTGGCAACTTCTGCTGCTGACCTGCAGTCCAGAGCAGGTTATCTTTGAGATCAGAGATCAACAAATACAAAATCAGTAAAGTATCAACCAATTCACTATTCCTGGAAGATCCCTCAGAGCACCTATTTGTACTTGTGGACTTTATACCAAATTATATTTTAATATTTGTTGCTCTTAGACCCTTGAACACCAGCTGCAGGAATAAAAGCTAAAACCATCCTGTAAGCAACAATATTGATTTAATGGCGTATCTATCAGATTTCCCTGTGACTCAGTGACAGAGCACTGATACTGCTTCAGATAGGTTCAACTTTCTAAATACAGCAGGTCTTTCCAGCCTCACTAAAAAAAGCACTTAAAGCGTACACACATTCATGCACTGCTTTTAACACTACTCTACAGCGCCTTTCTACTGTTTTGTCTGCAGCTCTGTTGCTTTACATCTGTATTGTGTTTAGCTCTTCATATTTTTCTAATATTATAGTTTTGCTTACTTTTGTAAAATCAGTCGCTCTGCTGCTAGTGGTCTCATGGCTGCTAATGCCACCCCTTTAACGTAAACGTAGCTAGACGGATAAACTCTGGGTGAACTTATTAAGTTGATAACCACCTTGATGTGACCGCTGAGCCTGACTGCAAATGTTAGGGTAAGTGAAGCCAGATATCCTGGGTATGCTTAACTTGCTCCGTAGCACAGGACTTGGTTCAAGCACAGATGGCATCACTGACAGGATCACTTTCTCTGATCAGCCACACCAAGAAGGCTAACTAGTTCTCTCACACTGTATAAAACTGGTGAAGTGCATCTTTAAACCAAATGTTTACATTCTCCCATAATTTTTCTTTAATGCTGCGTTGAAACACTTTGTAGCACTGTTTTGAAATGTTAGATTTACTGTAGTTTATCACAATTATCACTATTAATAATACTATAAAGTTAATTTAAGCTTATTTTTGTAAAGTATTCGCCGTTATTGCAAAGATTTTAGTAGCTTTACGAAATAATTTTTCTGTACACTGAAAGTCAAGGCTTTACACTGCGTGCCAGGACAAAGTAAACCAACGAGAAGATTCAGATTGTACTTAAACACTTAAGGTGACTGTAGGACTTGTTTGGCATCTTTTTAGATGGAATGCATGGACTAAAAAGGATGCAAAAAATCATGATAACCACCTTTTCTTTTTCTTTTTTTAGTGAAAATACTTTTGCAATGACAATATTTTACTATATGATTTCACCAGAGCCAAATAGTAAAATATGTCTTTGCTTGGGCCCTGCATCAGAGGATAACAGCTGGCAAATGATTCGACGCCTGTCGCTCGTCACAGGCGTCACCATGAAGGGATATTGTGCTTATAAAAAGCCTATTTTACATTTTGTCTGCAGCCACCTTAGCGAGAAGAAACCGTGCTGCGTGTAGGAGGGAACACCGTGAGCACATCTTTATCCCCCAGAGTTTTGCACACCTCTTCTTACTTTTTTCCCGATTAAATAAAGAAACTCAGTAGGTATAGTATTGCCATTGTTGTGGCACTGGCTCATAAGAAGATTCACTTCCCACATTGGTCCTCGTGCTAAGCTGATTGTCAAGTTCTGGTACAGGCTAAGTTTGAATATGTGCAATATTTTTTTTTTTGTCATTATTTATTTAAGAATGTGAGTTGACGCCTCCAGTAGTCCTGCTGGATCCACTGCAGAGCTTTGTCTTGATGGGGGTTGTTAGAGAAGGGTCTGAGTCAGTCTTCTTACACTGAAGTGACCATCATGAACTCTGGTCACTTTGGAACTGGCAGTCAGGATCCATATCCCTGGCTGATAGACTAAAGGGAGAGAAAAAGGGTCAAATTACTACTTTTCTTCATTTAAATCTTCATGAGGGTGGGAAATAGGATTTCCAGCTGAGAGTTAGATGACAAAACTGATACCACACATGTTTGTATAGCATATAAAAAGCTGGTTAGCTTTGTTTAGCACAAAGACTGGTAACAGCTACTGTGGTTCTGTCAAAATCTGTTAGCTGGTAGGCAGTAGGTGCTTTCACAGTGCAGAGACTTTTTCAGAGTCACTGTCAGTCTTTATAACTCAATGTACTCGATTATTATTAGGTCGTTAACACAAAGTAAGTACTTATATTTAATGCACAAGAGTTGCCAAAGCAAAATATAAAATGTTGGTTAGCAATTACCCCTAACTTGCTACTGGCCATCTGCTATAACAAGAGGTTATGTTATGGTATCAGCTGCTCTCAGGTCAATACAGCACTTCAGACCTCCTATTAGTGATGAGAATGCAAATACAGGGAAAAAGACTTCCAGGCTATTTAGTTCACAGGTTGCACTCCACAGTTGGCAGTCACAGTCAGGTGCAGTACTGTGCAAACACATCTTGAGCCACCATTCATTTCTTTATATTTTGCTAGAAAAACTGAGAAAAGGTGCAAACTTATTAAACTTATTAAATGGACATAAACCAAAAACAGAATGTACAGTTCTAATGATCTTTAAAGTCAACACTTGGTAATGACCACCTTCATTTTTCAGCACAGCCTGAACTCTTGTAGTCAGCTATCTTGTAGTTTCTTAAGTAGTCTTCAGGAATTGTTCTCCAGCCTGCGTGAAGGACATTCAAAGATCTTTTTGGGATGTTGGCTGACTTTTGTTCTGTTCATCTTCAAGATGATCTCACATTGCTTCAGTGATGTTGAGGTTCAAGCTCTGTGGAGGCCAATCAGTGACTGAGGGTGTTTTATTGTTGTTCTATCCAGGTATGAATTTACTGCATTGGCAGTGCTGAAAAATAAAGCCGCTGCCAATCAGATGACTTCCAGATGATATTGCACGGTAGATCAAAATTAATATTTTTCTGCACTAATGATTCCATCAAATTTGAAAAGATCCCCAACACAACTAGCTGTAGACACAGACTGTTGTACCTCTCTTCTGACCGCCTCTGTAAACATTGATGATCACTTTCAATCCAGTTCTTGTGTAATTTGTCATACCTCAGTCTTTTCTACCCATTTCCCTTCCTTAAGAATGGCCTCTTGGGTGGCCATCCTTCCATAGACATCATTTCTAATAAGGCTTCAAATGCCTGATGAATCAGCTGAAGGGCCAGATGCATCTCTCAGGTCTTGTCAGGTCTTTGCTGGATTTTTCCTGTTTCTACAAGACATGACTTACTGTTCATCTGCTGTAGGTAGGTTTTTTTTTTTAGGCCTGACACTTGTTTTTTCCCCCTCCACACTACACATCATGCCAAGATTTCAGCTAATAGCTCTTTTGCAATCACCTTGTTGGTATAAAAATACTGTTTTATGCCCATCAAACTGTGTTTTCATTGCCATTTTTTGTAGATTTAACTGAAGAAATTGGCACAAATTGTGTATGTAAAAAAAAACCTCATAAAGAACTGAGGGGTGACTCAAGATTTTGCACAAGACTGTAGCCACCAGAGAGGTTTGGACTGAAAGCAACTATTGCAAAACAACCAGCAGAGGTTCCAGACCAACACATAACCTACTATTCACTTTTAATCTAGAGTAAACCAAAACAATGCAGGCTCAGTTTCATAGATTTTTTTTTTAGTTTGATATTAGCTTTAATCCAAATCTGCTGTTAATACATCAATAATGAGGCTTCTGAGGTGCATGAAAGACACCTTGGAAAAGGCCAGAGTAGCTTTTTTCCCCCCAGTTTCCAGTCTTGGTGTTAAGCTAAGCTAACGTTTGCTAGCAGCAGTTTCAAATCTTCTATAAAGATTTTTTTTCCATCTAATTCCTTTGAAGAAGGCAGACAAACATGTCTTAAACCATTTGTTTAAATTTCAGTTTCGGTCATGAGGAGGCTCATCGTAATTAGCACAACTCCCCCGATCTGAAGGAATAACATTTCTCAACACATTTATTCTTCTTCAGCGAGTATTTACCCCATGACAGCACTTTGAGCTAAAAGACTAATCCTACTTAGCGCTTAGCCCAAATGAAACTGTTTTACTAGGGTCTAAATTTGGTTGCAAGGTTTGATTGTTTTTCCTCATCACTCACATTTGTTTGAGAAGTCTGGTGTAAAAACATTTACAATCTCACAGCAGGCCCATTGAAGATTTCTATGTGTGGTCTGTATTTTCGAGAGGCTATTTTTACTGTTTGCTCCTGACACCGAGAGCTTCAAAAGAAGGTGACAGTATATTTTTAAGTACAGCACATTTCGGCACTAACTCAGCAGCCGCGCGCAGCCTCTTCACCTGTGTCACCATTCAGCCCACATGGTGCATTCATGAAACCAAGCCCTGAAGGATTACTGTGATGCTGCTGGTGAGTCACAGTCAAGGTTTTCTAATGATGAATGCGTGTTTTTGTGGTAAATAACATTCGGTTTCTGTGTTGAAGACGTGCTATTCCTTCACATAGACACACTCAGTACATAAACCCCAGGTGTTGATTTTGAGAATCAGCGCCATTCCCCCTTCAGGCGTGTGCAGTAAATGGTAAGATGTGATTTCAGATGTGACATATGTACTTTTGAAAGATGGGGATAAGCGGCGTGTATGACAGCTGCAAACTTTTCCCCTGCACTGGCTTTGCGGCAAATGCTCTGGATGTGATGCAAGAATGAAGCAAAAGTGTTTTAGGACATGACTGGATTAGCGAATAGGGATGATAAAAGAGGTAGACACAGGCACAAACCTGGTCTGTGAGGATTCGAGGCTTAATATCAGGAATGGCACCCCCTCTCAGCTCATCTTCCACAGCCATGAGTCTGACAACAGGGAAATAGAAACAAACATACCGGTTGACAAAAATAGAATAATGAAGCCGGTGTTCTTCATTTTTACTGTAGGATTATGCGGCCATATGATGATATTAAGGTCTTGACATGTTTGTGGGCACATTCAGCCATCCTCAGAGCTGCCTGAAGCTGAATCAGAGCCTCCGGAGGCTCTGATTCAGCTACTGAGGAAGTTCACATTCAACTGCGGAGATAGAGAATTTGTGAAATGAGTGTGTTTAAGACGGTTAAGTGTACACCCATCTTTTCATATGGTTTCAACCCAATGAGATGACATGTTAGCTTTGTGCATTTTGTAAAAATGTAGCTTTCAGAAAGGAATTTATTGTGGTACACCAGCATCTCATTAGTTATAAACTCAACTTCATTCCAAGTAGTATTTGCCCCAAAGCTATCATCTTTGTTATTCTGGCCTGGTTTCCTCCTCCTTTTAATACTTACTACAGTAAAATCAATGAGTGTTAAATAACTTGACACATAACCACACCAGAAGTGTTTACATTGATATTCTAGTTTAATGGGTGTGAAGTTTCTGGCATTAGTTATATTTAAATGTACCACATTTGGGAATTATGCCTAATTTGCTTTGTGTTTGAAGGTTTGAGATTATCTCGACTCTACTCAGCAAGTAAACGGTACCCTGTGGAAACAAAAGTCTGATGCCATTTAACCAATGTGGAGAAAGGAGAAAAACAAAAATAAAACAAGAACAATAATGATGCTGTGTATGCGAGTCACATCTCAAATGGTGGAAAACTGCAAAAACAAAATTAAAGAAAATACTGGCAGCTCTCAGTGCTTCTCCTCAGCCCCCTGGTAGATGCAATTATGATATCAATTTCAAAATCCTACCTTTTTCTTCATCAAACTCACAAGATTATTAGAAAACTTGACCTCTGTCCTTAAATTTGAGAACACTGAGAATCAAACTCAGAATAATAATGAGTTTTAGTAGATGCACCTATGGTTTCAGTTTTAAACTCTAATGTCACCTCGTTCTGTAGTTATGGCATTCACCAATACCCCATCAGTCTTTTACTGCTGATATATAGCAGCCGGATAGATGTAGTCATACTAAGTGTTAGCAACATCAGGAAGAAGGAACATGAGAAGCCTGAGAAATACCAAGGGCTGAGAGAGGAGCTTGAGAAGATGTGGAGGGTGAAAGTAACAGTGGTCCTAGTAGTAATCGGAGCACTCGGTGTAGTGACTCCCAAACTGGGCGAGTGGCTCCAGCAGATCCCAGGAACAACATCCGAGATCTCTGTCCAGAAGAGCGCAGTCCTAGGAACAGCTAAGATACTGCGCAGGCCTCTGGTAGAGGATAAAAGCTTGAAAGATACTAGGCCACCCACAGGACAAGTGTGTAATTTTTACATATATATTTTTTTCTTTTTTAAGTACTACACTACACTACACTCTTCATACCCTTTCTTGGACTTATTAAACAGAGCCAGCTGCTGATTGGTGAATAAACCTCCGATTACAGGTTATGCACAGCCAATATGAACGGTCTCCCTCGCTGTTAGTTTTTTTAATTTTCCTGCAGTTTTTGTGACGAATGACACATTAGGTGGGAACGGACCATTAAAGTCTAACCACTCGCACAGATGGGATGTTTTAGTCTAATGCACTAGTGGCACATCTATAATAAATCTGTTTCCTTCGTTCTTTAATGCATTTTGTTTCATGCAGTGCTCCCAAAATTTCAGCCTTGCATACTTGTGAATATACAGCATGTATGTATAAGAGTGGCGTGTACATAGGTGGACTACATCTTATGCAGAAGGTGCAATGTGAAACAGATACAACTCTGCAAGGTGGTGTCAGGGGAGCATCGGATGGCAGTGTGTAGGTTGACACACAATCGAGAAGAAGTGAGTAAAGACAAAGATTAAGTGATGGAAGTTGAAGAAGGAAGAATCCTGCACAGTGTTGGATGAAGAGTACAAAGGTGGTTGACATATTTGATGTGGAGATATCTAGGAGAGAGGGCAGAGCATTTATTGACCAGAGTGGTTAACTCGATTTTAGCACATGAGATGTCTAAGGAATGTAGAAGACATGCACTAGAACCAGTTTTAAAGAACAAGGGCGATGAGAAGAGATGTAATAACTACAGGGGGTGGAATAAAGCTCATGAGCCATACCATGAAGATATGGGAAAGAGTTGTTGAAGCTAGGCTGAGAGGAGGCTTGGAGTTGGTGGCACTAACTATAAGACAAGTGGTGGAGGTGGAACAGCTGAAGATAAGATTTTCATTGGAAAGGACCAGAATGGACAAGATTGGAAATGACTACTTCAGAAGGATAGCTCGGGTTGAGCTTTCCAAAGAGGCAAGACTGACATGGTTGGACATGTGCAGAGGGAGGATTGTAGATCCATCGGATAAGAGACGCTGACTATGGAGATGCCAGGCAGGAGGAAAAGAGGAAGACCACAGAGGAAGTTCATGGATGTAGCTGAGGAGGACATGCAGAGTGCTGGGATGAGATGGAGGCAGATGATCCACTGTGGCTAATCCTAATGGGAGCAGCTAAAAGAAGAATACTTGTGATTATACCATACTGTGCATAAGGCTTGAGTGAACCCTCATTTCTTTATCTTTCGCTTTGAAGGAGGCCGACTTTCTTGATTTTTTAAAAAGTGATCTTTATTCAAGCATAACTGAAACATAGAAACTCAAGGGATGAATGAGTGTTGTGTCTACACATCATAGACAACTTATCAAAGAACCAATTTGAAATGGTTTCTTCAGGAACGTTGTTACTAGCAGTGTGTTCTCATTTTTTTCTGTTGAATTTATGAAAAATGCCAAAGATTGCACCGTTTGAGAGGCATAGAATATTATCGTTGAACCACAATGGTGATTCCTAAAAGAGCTTTGAGGAAAATCTCTCCTTGATATCTCCTTGACAAAAAAAAAGAGACGTCAGGCCTAAAAAACATCTACAGCAGATGAACAGTATCTGAAAGTCTCATCCTTAAGACATACGGAAAAAAAAATCCAGCAAAAAACTGACACAGGAAGTGAGAGATGCATCTGGACCTTTGGTCAGTCTATTGTTTGTTCACTCAAGCCTCATCATAAATAATCTGAATAGAAGAGTGGCTGTCAAGAAGCCATTCTTAAGGAAGGTAAGCAGGAAGAAAAGGCTGAGGTATGGCAACAGGTCTTAAGGAGTGATGAATGTAAATTTCAAATTTGAGATAAATGTTTACAGTCATCTATAAATATTCAGAATTTAAGATAGCGTTATTAGAGATCGCATGAAAACTGAGATAGGTAATATTAGTTTTGAGGTGCCATGCAATACTATCTGGACATCATAACAGCAACAGCTTCATTTATTAGCATGACAATGATCCCAAACACACTGCCAATGCAGTAAAAGCCTACCTGGATAGAAAAATACACAGTGGAATGCTATCAGTCATGGATGGGCCTCCCCAGAGCCTGGACCTTAACATTATAAAGCAGTGTGGGATCATGTTGACAGAAAACAGAACAAAAAAAGCAGCCAACATCCAAAGAAGAGCTCTGAATGTCCTTCAAGAAGACTGTAGAACTATTCATGAAGACTACTTAAAGAAATGACATGAAAGCTGCATCAAGGGGTTCAGGCTGTGTTGAAGAATAAAGGGGCGGGGGGGGGGGGTTAAAATTATATTAACTCTGTTAATTGCTACATCTATTTACCATTTTTCCAGGCAAAATATAAAGAAATGAGCAGCGCCTCAAAACATTTGCACAGTGCAGTATCCACTGTATGTGCTGTGTAACATGCGTAAAAATAGGTGGATGAATACACAAAAGGTGACGATCAGTTGATTTTACACAAAAATTCCACAGAGTCAAAGCAGGGGGCGTTTAGCTTGGCGTAAAGAGTTTTCAAAAGTAAGTGAGTAAGTAAGAAATACATAGTGAAATCCTCTGAATCCTATAAAAAAAAAACCAACAGAAATCTAAAAACTAATGCTAACGCTACGGTTAAGCTAATGCTAACTGTCTCCAATCTTCTCTCTAAACTCTCTGCAAGAAAGAAAGAGAACGTTTCCCAAAATGCTGAACAATGATACATGTGGCATGACGCAAGCTGCATTTCAGTACTTAATATTTAGTCATAGTTTGTGAAGGTCTTTGAGTTTAGTTTCGAATGGCATTTAATGCTGCTTCCTCCACTCAGCCGAGCGGTGTTATTCTGAGCTTCAGAACAGCTAGAGGCAATTTCTGGAAACCTAGAGAAGCTGGTGACCATCTTTTAACCACCTTTTAGAGCTTCAGTCTACAGCTCGCAGTGCTTTTAAACAAAATGGACTGCTAATGACAGAAGTCTTTATCTGACCAGGTCCCATGAGTGTTGAGTGTAACCCATGCTAAAAGCACCATTTCTGTTTCATCGCACTCCACTTTACAGTTAGATATTTTATTGTGATGTTGGGCATTATTTTGAAACTTAGTGTTGACTTAAAGTTTTGGTGTGCGAGCCAACTAAAAAAAATGTATATCAGTGTGATAAATCTCATTAGCACGATGAAGCCCGGCAGTAACTGGCACAGCCTCACGTCTACCAGCCTGAGCTTGAACGCCACACTAATCACCTGTTGATGATGCCTTTGATTTGAGAGTCCTTCTCCATTTGCTGCTGCTTCAGGCGGCGCTCGCTGTCTTCCAGGCGGTTCTGATACTGCTGCAGGATCTTGTTGGTCTGTTGTTCCTGCGACAGAAGTCGCTGCTCGTATTCTTCAAGTTTGCGATGAGACATCTTCAGTCGCTCCTTTAACGAGTGAATTTCTTCTTCGTATTCTCTAACCTGAAAGAATGAATGAAATAATTGCACTTCACTCATGTCATTATTGGTATTCCGAAAAAAAAAAATCCTGAATGATGAGTGATTTTATCCATGGAGACGACACTTTGTTGTTCAGTTCTCTTTTATGCTGAGCAACAAGTGGGATAAATGTGAAGTGGAGTAGTGTTGGGCTTTAATGTGCACCAGTTTCAATCTCTTAAGCACTGCATTGTTTCTAAAATAGGCGCAAGTGTGGGAGTTATTCATTATACAAAATGCTTTCTGCCAATACCCCTGCATAATTGTGTTAAAGCTCCAATCTGGAGGCAAGAGAAGCATGCATATGTATAAAAATCAACTGCACTCTTTTTATATTTAGCCAATCTTCCATTTGAGGTCATCTCCTTGTGCACCTCTGGGCTGCTTCCAGCGTGGCTGCTATTTTTACAAGTCCTGTTCTGACCATTTGTGCATATGTGTGATTTCACAAGGGAACTCAAACTTGTGCACAGAGCAAATATCAAATTCTGCATCAGTCTGATTCAACTGATCCACACAGAAATGAAAGATCCTCACACACCAGTTTGTCTTTTTGTTGATTTTTACTGTGTTGTACAATTTGTACCCTCAGGGCCAATCTGTCAACGCAGTATCCTAAACATTATGAGGCATCTGAGGGAGAACATTTGGTTGACGACCTCAGCTGTGACAGATGCCAGCATACGACAGTCCTCCCGCATTCATTGACTTTAAAAAAAAAAGAATTTGCATTTTTTGTGTTTGTTTTATTTTTTAAACACAGCAACACAATATTCAGTCATCACCATGCTTTATAATAATAATAATAATAATAATAATAATAATAATAATGGATTTATATAGCGCTTTTCAAGGCACCCAAAGCGCTTTACAATGCCACTATTCATTCACTCTCGCATTCACACACTGGTGGAGGCAGCTACGGTTGTAGCCACAGCTGCCCTGGGGCAGACTAACAGAAGCGAGGCTGCCATATCGCGCCATCGGCCCCTCTGGCCAACACCAGTAGGCAGTAGGGTAAAGCGTCTTGCCCAAGGACACAACGACCAGGACAGAGAGCCCGGTGACCTTCCGGTTACAGATGCGCTTCCCAACCCCCTGAGCCACGGTCGCCCCAAAATTTCTTTATAAGAAATTTGAATCTGCACAGCTGCTTCTTCTAAATTAAACTTCAGTTAAAGGATCCTGATCAGACACAATGAAGGAGATCCAACACACATCGCAGATGCACAAGTGGTCAGAATGTGACAGCAGTGATCAAAGTGATTCATGGCTACACAAGGATGACACCTTTACAGCCCTATAAAAAACTAAGTACATCTTTAAAGCTTCTATAGGAACTAAGAGGGTAAGCAGAGGGCAGGTGCTGCTAATCAAATGCACTTGATTAACTGATCTTCAACAACTGTGAGCTCTTCTAGAAAAGCAGAAGTTCTGGCAGTTTGCTGGTCTGGGGCATTCAGGTATTAGTAAACACAATGCCACAATCTTCCTCCGAGTGGACGTCCCAGCTATTTCATCCCAAGGTCAAATGGCAAAATGCTCAGTGAAATGACAAAAAATCCGAGAGATACATCTCAGACTTTACAGGCCGCAGTTATCCTGTTAGATGTTAAAGTTTATGACAATAAAATTTGAAAACGACTGAACAAGTACGGTTTGTTTGGAAGGGTTGCCAGAAGAAAGCCTGTTTTCTCTAGAAAGAATAAACCAAAATACTTTCACAACAAAACCCTTTGGACAGACCAGACCAAAGTGCAGATGTCTGGCCATAATGACCAGCACCACGTTTTGCAGGAACCAAACACCAGCACAAAACACCTCATACCAGCTGTCAAGTGGTGGAAGGGTGATAATTTGTGCTGGTTTGCAGCCACAGAGCCTAAACACATTGCATTAACTGAGGCTACGTCCACACGTACACGGGTATTTTTGAAAACGGAGATTTTCCGTTTTCTTTTTAAAAAAATAATCCCGTCCACACGTAAACGCAGAAATGAAGGAAAACGCTGCTAGGAACATGCCAAAGCAACAGGTGGCGATATATTCCTAACCGTGTAGAAATGTTGGCCAATCAGAAGTCTAGAAGCCTCGGTGGGAAATAGTAAACAAGGATGGAGCATAGAAGCAGAACCGAGTGGTATGTGTGGAGGGACAGTAACTGTGTGTATATGTAAGCATTTAAAAACTGCAGAGAGTAGAATTAACAGTAACAGTATTGTAGAAATTCATTTCACCAAAACAATAACGTGGCGCACAGTGTGACGTCAAAAAAGGCGCACACCTTTGATGCTGCGTTTTCTGTTTTTCTCATCCACACGTAAATGCAAAAACTGAGTTTTCAAAAATATCCACCCTGGCCGGAGTTTTTAAAAATCTCCGTTTTCAGTGACCGAAAACGCCGTTTACGTGTGGACGAAAGGTGCAAACGTTATGTGTATTATTTGAAGAGGTGTAGGGGGGGAAAAAATTGCTAACCCTTTCCAGCCGTGACTCATCCATACTCTTTGAGTACTCTTTGAGTTGGCCCTCACGGTCCGGCCGCAGGCTCTCGATGTCAGCAGAGAGATGTGGCATGTTGGACACCCAGGCAACCGTCCGCTCATTCAGGGACGGGGTGTTCAAAGTGGACTGAGAACCCTGAAACAAGCACGTATTGGTCTAAGTAGTTAGATTCTGTCCCATGACATTTAACAGTGATTCTTGTGTATATTTTTGTTGTTTTGAAACTCACCTGCTTATTGACGACTGGCTTGAGCAGATGCTGCTGTGGCGGCTGCAGCTGTGACTGCTGAGGCTTCTTGGTGCTTTTTGTGGGCGTGTCCGTTGCCTCCTCTGCGCCTGCCGGCGGGACTTGGTTCTCTTTGGCGGAGCTCGTCTGGTACGGGAGCCCAGGAGCCGGACTGTCTGTCACCGACAGCTGCCCGTCCTGCTGCGTCTGCACCGTCGGCTGCTGCGTCTGCTGCTGCTGCTGTTGTGGCTGCTGCTGAGCCTGCCGGGATTTTGGCTGACTGCCGCTCGAGTTTGTTTCAGAAGAGTTAAGGAGGAGGTTTCTGCTCTGAGGACGGACCTTTGGAGGCGTGGAAGTGGCCGGGGTGTTAATGGACCGCTGGGACTTGAGGTGCTGGGCGGCGATGGATGTCTGGCGGACAGGATGGACTGTGGTGGGAGGCGTGGCCAAAGATGCAGGCGTGCCTGTGCCTGTGGGTGTCTGAGATGTGACGCCCATCAGGTGCTGCTGCTGAAGAGACTCCTAAGAGAAGAGGAGAATTAAAGGCAAATAATTAATAATACTCACTCAACCTTTCTGACTTATTGAACAGAGGTGCATGTGAAAACACAAAAGCAGCTGATTGGACATCAGCCTGTCTTTAACCTTTACTTTGCTCTGTATTTAATGGCTACTACCTCAGTGCCACACATATTAATTGAAACCCAGGGTTTCTGGGTTCGGCCTTCAGGTGAGTATATAACCACCAAAAGCTGATGTTTCGTTCTGACACTGGAGACATAAACACACCCGCCCCAGTTAACCCGAGAGGTGTGGATGGTCATGAATAGCCATTTAGTGCTAAAACATCAGACGTATGCATATGAATAAACAGATAGATGGAAAGGTAATGAATTCATAAAGCACTCTCCTGATTACACCATCTGCATTAATACGCAGGAGGCTTGTGATGTTTGTTCCATTAAAGCCCCACGCATCAGGACAGAAATAGCTCAACTACATGACACCGTCATTAAACGCTATCATTTTACACAGATGTCATAGTAAACTTGTCACTGTGATGGATCAACAGCCCCAAAAAGCCAAAAAGTTCATTACAAGCCGTTTCATTTACATTTTTTGTAAAATGCGAGAATCTCTAAACTCTATTAAACAAATGGCAGTTTAACTTAATTGCTTTAACTCAAGTTTTCAATCTTACGACACAGACTGATTAATAACTACCCGCGTAGTATCTGCATTTCAACACTTTTTCCTGCCCTATTGACCGACCGCGAGTATCCAGCTCCGTCGAAATGAGGACACAGTGTGTGATGGATGTCAAGCGCTCTATAAAGTTCAGCAGAGCAGGCGAGTGAATGATACTTCAGTGCGTTGTCTGTAGCCTGTCAAGTACCCTTAGGTTTCTGTCGCATTTGCATATCATGCAGCTCAGGAAAGGGCCATTTAAAAAAACAAAACAAAAAAACATTTGAGCTTTATATGAAATCTGACAACCAGTCTCAACACAGCGAAAACAAAAGTGCAAGGAGGACCTAATGGACTCCAACTGCTAATCTGAATTCAGTGACTCAGTCGAGGTGTTAAACTCACACTAAGAATAAATGGCAAGTATGTTAGGCAATTTGGCTGGGAATTACAAAAAAAACAACCAAAACAATACAGATCTTTTTTAACAGAGCTTGGCTGTGGCCGTCCTCATCACAACATGCAAAAGACGCAGTAGTGATATTTTAAATCATATATTTAGGGAATTAAAAAAAAAAACAAAAAAACTTGTGCAACTGTTCTGAATCACCTCCTGTTGCTCTATATTTGCTAGGAAAGTGGGAAATTGGCGAAGCATTTATTCAAACATGGAAATACATGGAAATGCAATATATGAGGTAAAAACTGCTATATAATTCTAATGAGCTTAAAAGTCAGTGTTCGGTATGACCATGGTTATTCTTCAATGCAGCCTTAACTAACTGACAAAGCTTTATTATAATTTCTTTAAGTAATCGGCATGAATAGTTCTCCAGGTTTCTTGATGGACATTCACGGCTCTTTTTGGATATCTGCTGCCTTTTATTCTGTTTTATGCCAAGATCCATGACTGACAGTGTGCCATTGTGAGTTTTTCTATCCAGGTATGCTTTTACTGCATTGGCAGTGCATTTGGGATCATGCTGAAAAATAAGGCTGGTTCCCAGATAACATTGCATGTCTATCAATTTTAACCAAATCTGCAACACCAGTGGCAGAAATGTAGCCTCAAACCATGACAGAGCCTCCACCATGTTTTACAGATGACTGTAGACCCTCATGGTTGTCACTCCCCTGAGCTCGTCCATATATAATGATGATAACTTGAACCAAAAAATTACAAATTTTTTACTCAATCGGACCTGTTGTCATTGATTTTCAGTCCAGTTGTGTAATCTGGCATACCGAAGTCTTTTTTCCATGCTTCCTTTCTTTAATAATGGCTTCTTCACAGTCACCCTTCCACTGAAACTATTTCTGATGAACAGTAGTTAAACTGAAGGCCCAGATACTTCCTTCAGGTCCTGTGTTAGCTCTCTGCTGGATATTTTCCCCGTTTCTTCAGATACTGTTCATTTTTTGCAAATAATTTTTTAGGCCTACCGCTTCTTTTTCTGTTGTCCTCTTGTTCAGTTTCCTCAGATTTTTTTTAAGGACGCACTGCACACCAAGCTAAGATATGCCAAGGTTACAGCTAATCAGTCTTTGGGAATCACCTTGTTGTTGCAAAAATATTTTGCTTTTGGGCCTGACAAATTGCGTTATCTTTGGCATTTTTCATTGATTTAAATACAGGGAACAAATGATGTGTCTATAAAAACAAAGTAACAAAATGGCAAAATATAACATTTAAATTATTTTTTTGCTAAGTTATATGTTGTGTGTAGAAAACACTGGTTTATCCCTTGAGTAAGGTGCCTTTTTATGCCTTAATGATTCATAGTTTAGAGTTAAGTGAATCACAAAAACCAAACAAAACACTCCTCCGGTTTCTTTTTCACTCATTTTCAGTTCAGTCCTTGTACCTGACCATTTTCAAAGTCCAAAGAAAGCCTGATGAAGTACCGTTCAAGACCATTTTTGAGAAAAAGTGAAAAAAAAATGAAAGTCTGGCTCCTTGGAAGCAAAAATATAAAGAAACAAAGTGTTACTCCAGACATTTGCACATTGCTGTATTACAACACAAAATGATACCCGTTTTAACAAAAATAGCCAGCATAAATGCATTGTTTATATAACTTTTATAATATAATTTTTTTAATTAATATATTCTTTTAAGAAACAAAGGGGTGCAGTACTATTTAATGCTTTAAATCTACTCTGACATCTCCAAGGAGAGCAGACGCAAAACATGCATGTAAAACAATGAAAACACTGATGACAACAGATAAAGATGGCATGAAAGGAGGAGGTTGCAAAGTGGCTTGCAGATACAACTGTTGTCAGGCTAAAGCAGCTTAAATAGTAAGTCCTCTAAGAGATTTGCTTCATATGAGATCAGAAAAATCAAAAAGCATCAGATGAGCCACCATATAATTTTTGAAAACTCAAAAAAATCCTCATATTTAAAAATTTTCCAGTCTAATTTTTTTGATGTATAGAAATGGCTGCAAATTCCTAAACAGTTAATGACATACATTTGTTAAATCCCTTGAATTAAAGCCCAAACTCTGGACTTAAATCACGTATTATGGATTGTTTAATTTAAAATCCACTGTAGCTGTCTTCAGAAGCAAACTGCAAAAATGTAGTCACTGTCCCTATACATATGAGCCTAACTGTATATGTTTTGCTGTTATTTATGAAACCCAAAGAAACATCAAACTTTCTTATTCTATGTGTCAGGAAAAATTAGACTCCTACCTGAACCTGCAGCGACAGCTGGTGCCAGGCATAGTCATTGCTCTGATTCTGCCGGGTGAAATCATCACTGTAGCTGTGTGAGTGGACGATGCTCGGCTGTACCAGACTGCTCTGTGACCGCAGGGCGGACAAGTCCTCGCTGCGAGAGAAAGCACTGTTGCCAAAGGCCGGTGGGTAGTCGTGATGGCCATTCTCAGGCTCAGGGGCGAGGAGAAGAGGAGGGGGAGGCTGGGCCGACTGAGCCGGGGAGTTCTGGGCGGCCAGATGGAATAGTGGGTTCTGGAAAGACAGGGGGAAGTGCATAGCTGCTGCTGCCTGCTGCTGTTGCTGAGAGATGGATTCGGTCGGGCCCCCTACATGACCCATCTGGCTTATTCTCAGACCAGAGCCCGCTGAACCACTCGGCAAATGCCCGCCCATACGAAGAGGACCGCCGAGGTTCCCAAAGCTGTGGCCGAGACCTGCGATGGAGGCCTGAGAGGAGGTGAGCATGTCTCCCACAGAGTTCAGGTTGGAAATGCTGTTCATACGAGAGTCCTGAAGGTCCATCATAGACACACTTTTGTTTACACTGTGGACCTGAGAGACAGAAGAAAACAATACAGCACCAAAGAGAAGCATAGATACTAATAAATAGCTTTTTTTGGCTCATGGCAAAGAAAATATATGCCTATATGTTGTTTTTAGGATGACCATCTGTCAAGATGGGAAAAACAGCTCTGGGACCAATCTGAAGCTCATAGATATGGTTACTAATGTGGACTGTCCCTTTTAAATAACGAACAACCAACCAATTTGTTGTCCGACATGGGACGCCACTGACTGTTAACAGGGTCTGAATTTCTCAGACTCTAATAGAGTCATTAGTGGTTTGTTGTTTATCCTGGGTGGTATGAACAAGTGTGGCAGTCTGGCATCCATGAAAAAAAAGATTTTTGAAATTTATCACACATGCAAGGTGACTGACCCACAGTACCTTCGGATCAGGTTCTGTGATGTCCGAGCTGCTCGTGCAGTACGCAGGGCTTGATCGAGCCAGGGGTGGGCGGGTCACATAGAACACTTCCCTCGACGAACGAAGGTCGCGTTCAGCGTGCCGCCTCATGTTCAGGTTAGACGTGAGGGATTCTACAGCTGACACTCCAGTAGTGGGGGACGGCAGGCGAGAGATGTCTATTGAACTAAAGAAAAAATAAACAGACACCTTACCAAAGAGCTCCATCAAGATATTTCTGCTCATTATCTTCGATTATCCCATTTGATTGTCATGTGGCTTTGGCTCAGGTGGTAGAGCAGTTCAGCAGTCCAGCAACTGCAGAGCTGGCAATTTTTTTTCCTTGATACAAAGGAGGTATTTTAATATTGTAACCCCTGTTTATTGCTTGTATTGATTTAAACTGATATATATATATATATATATATATATATATATATATATATATATATATATATATAAATAAATCTGAATAATCAGATAAATAGCTTAAATTTTTTCCAAAGTGTAGCAGTCGAATTTGAAATCGCACATTTGAAACTAAATAAAAGTGCGTTTTTCAGTAGTGAGTGATCCAGCAGGGTAGAATGGGTGACACACAAAATGAACTCTATAACCATAATTTCCACACCCCATCTGAAGTACAAAAAAAATAAATAAATAAAAACTGTATACGTAGGGAGTATTTATGGGAAAAGTCTTAGTTTTCGATTTTGGCGGACTGATTTTATTTTCCTACTAGACACTAGAGGCCTTGTAGCAAGTAATGCATTACAACTATGAGAGTACAGTATACACTATAGAAAAAAAAACAATTATCTAATCCGACGAATGATTTCTGTCAGTGTGATACCTCTTGGAGTTAACGCCGGCAGGTGTGTCATTCCTGATGTTGACTTTCCAGGTGTTTCATCACTGTCCTCTTAAATTTGCAATGAGCAGATTTTAAATGAATTTTTACAGTTTTAGTTCTGGTCTCGTCCCTAACAAATAAAATGTTTGGTAAGGTGAATTTAATTGCAGTCATTGTGGAGGAATTTGGGCCCACTCTTTTGAAGTTTGCAGGCATTTCTTCATGCACGGCTCTTTTAAGGTCTCATCACAGCATTTCAGTCTGATTAAGGTCTGGACTCTCTTAGAGATTCACTGCTCTGCTTAGTGTTCATTGTTATGTTGCATGACCCAATTTCGTTTTCAAATCTAGAATATTTTGGTATACAGACGAGTTCATGGTTGATTCACTGACTGCAAGGTGCCCAGGACATGTGTCCACAGGACAAACCCAAATCATCACCACTCCACTGTCGTGCTTAACAGTTGGTATGAGGTTCTTTTTGCAGAGATGCTGTGTTTGGTTTTCTCCAAATGTGGGGCTGTGCATTACATTTAAACATCTCATTCTGGTCTCATCAGTCAAAAGGACATTTTCTTGTTCTTGCTCAATCTTTTTCTAATTGTACTGTCATGAATTTTAACATTTGACATGCTAACTGAGGCCTGTAGACACTAAGATGTAACTTTTTGTTTTGTTCTTTGTGCAGAGAAACTAAAAATAAGTTTCCAGCATTGCGTTTAACACACACCTGAATGCTCCAGACCAACAAACTTTCATAAAGCTGATCACACTTGCTGATAATCAGTCAATCAGGTACCTTTGATTAGCAGCAGCTGACTGCTACTTACCCTCCTGTGTAAGCAGTAAGGGTGTACTTATTGCACAGTCATGTGCAAATGTTCTTTTCACATGACTGCACTTTGCGTTTAACAAACACAAAATATGCGCCACAAAATGTAATCACTGTTATTCACGTTAAAGGGCCATTTAGACAGGCAGTCATGGCACAACAGTCTCTTGACAATCTGACAGCGCTAGCATGAATGAAAGCACACAGGGAAAAAAGCTTAGGCAGGAGAGTCTGGGAACAGATGGTGCCCACATTTACTGATTGATAAAATACTTTAAAAGCCTGAAGAGGTGCATTAGCATTAGCATTAGAGGCTCTTAGAAATACACCCGTGTAGTCCTGAGCTAATAAAAACTCTCTTATTATGTATTCTTGGCCTTTTTATGTGTTGTCGCTAATTACACCCTTGTGAAACTGTCTTTATGTGGGTTGAGTGAGCATAATATATATTGTCTTGATAGAGTCACAGCAGGGACTGATCCTGCTGTGGCTTTGTTCCCTTTGGGTGTATGCAAATATATTTTCATGTCCAGAATCGCTGGCAAGAAAAAACACAAACACAAGAAGGTACCTGTTTAAGTCACGCATCATAAGACTTTGGAAATCAGAGGACATAAGACGATTGAAGGACGGGCGGGAGAAGAGTCTGTCCTTCGGTCGGTCCGGCTGGTGATTTGTCGGCATGTGAAGCTGCGGGTTCCTCAGAGCGACGCTGATGTCGTTCAGCAGTCGAGGCAGGGGTCCAAGTTTGAGTATAGCATCCTGCAGAACGGACAGGTTTTCAAAATCAAGAATAGACAAAAAGCTCAAATGGTTGCAAACAGCAGTTCCCACACTCTTTTTTATTTTCCCGCTGCAGGCTATTTTATTGACTATGTTTTAGCAGCACTGCCAACTGGGAGAAAGATCCAACCGGAAAAAAGACGAGATAAAAAGGTAAAAGGAATTATCTTGTGTATTGATGAGCTAGGTTTTAATTCATTATACTGCTGGTTAAGGCTTGACAGGGAGTGATTTTAAAAAAGGGCGCAGAGACAGGAAATTGCCATACAAATATCTTAAAGCTATAATAAATATTTATTAGAGATTCAATGAAACTGACTCATATTCTACTTTATTAAACATGCAGCCAGTCCACACATCACATCAGTCTTTTGGGGGTTTTTAATCGTGTGTTCCAGCTTTCATTTATAACTTGCATCCTTTCACTCAGGGGTCTTATTGACAGCTCCATTCAGCTAGCTAACTATCAGGAAATTGAGCATTGCACAATTCCTGACATGTTTACGGATTCAGAGGGCCACCACAGGGCGAGAGGTGGACAGATGACAAGTCTTGTAGGGCTAACACACAAAGATAGACAACAATTCATGCTCATATTCACACATATGGCCAGTTCACTTAACCCGATGCATGTCTGTGGACTGTGAGAGGAAGTTGGAGTTTAATTATAAAACCAATTATATCTCAGTTTTTAGAAAGCTGATTGCTCTCCTGTGTTTGTCAGAAAACTATGGTTCACTTTCCACTAACAACAACTTTCAAACAGACACCAAATGTTTATTTGAACTCATCGAGTTATTCCACCTACCTTGCTAAGCTGGCCCATGACTTCCCACAGTAAGCTGTGGAGCATGGATAACTCTCTTCCGAGGTCAATGTAGCCCTCGAACCCTCCTGCGTTTCCTCCAGTGTCCAAATTGGAAATCTCATAGAGAAACTGCTGCATGGAGCCCCACTCCATTTCCAGGAACTCATTCATGAAATACATGTATTCCTCCTTGGGTCCAAATCTGCACACACATCACAGGCAACATTTGTAGGACACGTGAAGACAAGAGATGAATTTGGAAACACGCTGCGCGCTCTGTTAGCGGATCTAAAGCGTAGGGTTTGAGCTGTTACAGTTTTATATGAAATACACTCAAAAGGCTTGTTGACTTTCTTGTTGTTCTGTAATTCTGATATTATGAGTGTGTTACAGCACGCTGCACCAAATAATGCGCAAATCACTTAACTCTAATGTTTAAATAAATGCAAATGTTGTATTTTATGTTTGCAACATGTGTCAAAAGAGCCAGGACAGGGGTATGTTTACCACTACATTGCATCACTTTTTTCTTATAACGGCACACTGTGAGCATTTGCTAACCATTTTCCTATTCTTGCTTGATGTAGGAATTCAGCTGCTCAGCAAGTCAGAGCACCTTTGTAGCATTTTTCATTTTGAAATGCATCAAATGTTCTCAGCGGGTGACGAGTCTGGACTGCAATCACCGGTTTTGCAACTGGATTCTTGTACTACAGAGCCATGCTGCTCTAATGCTCTAATACATGCTTAATGTGTTTTGTCATTGTCTTATTGTAAAAAAAATAAATTAATAATATTCAAACAAACAAAAACTAGACCTTCCCTAAAAAGATTATATCTGAATGGTAGCATGGGTTTGCTCCCAAAAGCTGCATGTAGCATTCAGGAAGCTTTTACAGAAGTGTACTATTTCACCCCCATACCATCACGGATGCTGGCTTTTTAACTTTATACCAAAACCAAGACTCTCTCTTTTGGCTTCTTTCATAGTTTCCAAAAAAAAGTTTTTAATCAGACCACATGACAGTTTTCTTCTTTGTCTCATTTATGTTTTCCCTTTAATTGGTGCAGTTAATGACGGATTAAGACACCTCAACATGTGTATCAATAAAGATGTGGTTTAACGACCATTGCAATTGGTTCCGAGTTTTTCCGAGCGTAGCTTCAGTAAGTAAACTGGAAGTTCTGGAAGTGGGCCGGAAACCCCTCCCTTCAGGAAAGAAAAAAAAGGGTTACCCTTAATAGGCAACCAAGCGGGAAAGAGCTAACATGTGTTTGTGGATGCATAGATGTTTAGAGCAGGGGTATCAAACATAAGGCCCGAGGGCCAGAATTGGCCCAGCACAGGCTGAAATCCAGCCCACTGGGCACTGATGGAAAATGTCAAGGAAAGCATAAATTTTGGACTTTTACATGTATTTTAATAGGTTTTACAGCTTTATCCACTGATAGAGACCATCCCAGGGTCTCAGAGTGATTTAGTAGAGGTAAAAAATTAAATGAGAGAAAAGTCCAAAAATTTAAATAAAAAATTTCCCGGAGGTCTTTTGTTTTATTTTGTATTTTACAGTGTGTCCACTTTTTTTTCTTTTAAGTGATTTTTAAATTTTCTGTTTCATAATTATAGGGCAGTCTGGGGAATTAACTACTAAAGCTTTTTCTGTAATTTTTCATATTTATTTCTTTAATTTTAAGCCCAAACAAGCATACTGATTTATTTTAATTTACTACAGCAGCATCTCGTTATCGTGTAGAAAAACTGAGATGTGCTGTTGAAATTGCAGTGCTTGTTCTTATATCAAGATATATCAGGGATTAAATCTGTAGTTAAACTTCATTACACTGACAGAAAGGGGAGTTTTACTGGTCTTGAATGAAAGTGTGCTGTATGTGGCGCACGATATAAAATGAATTAGACATCCCTGGTTGTTGAGTGTAGTGACAGAATCACAGTTTTTAATGTTGCATTAGTTGGTGACCTTAAACCTCACAGAAGGAGATTTCCCTTGTTTCTCTGAACCTTTTAAAACATTTTATACAGTAGACATATTAAATACCTAAATTCTTATTTTAACTCAACAAACACTACTGTTAAATGATTTTACTTTGTATCTTATTACAAAAGTGTTCTGATCCAGCTTTGTTTAAACCATGTTGCTGGCATCAAATTTTAATAAGTACAAGAACTGAAGATATTCTGCTTGATCGCCTGATTTTCAGTACGCTCGGTCCAGACTGGTCAGCCTTACGTATGTCGTATTACGAGCCTGCCTGTTTCATGGATGCACAACAAAGCACAGCAGGCAAATAGTCGCTCACACACCCACAGCCACACGCTATAAGCAGCCAGGTGTTGTTACAGTTTGGCTGTAGCCATTAGCACGTTCTTCACTCTGAGCGAGAAGTTCAGTAAGCAAGTAAACAGCGAGGGATCATCATAAAAATGTTCAAAACAACAAACATAATTACACACCTAATCAAACCCCCGGTGAACTTAGACATCTTAAAGACACTAATGAAGGCAAAGCAGCTAAAGCTAATGCTATCCAGAGCATTAGCTTTAGCTAAGGCAGCCACAAGCTAGCACTCTCGGTATGAGCGAAGGATCAAAGCAGTTTTGAAGAAAATTATGGAGGCAAGTGAGGAGGAGAAAAGGGTGGATTTTTATTGTTATATGAATATGTTGCACACACACTTTAAAAACTTATAACAGGAATCCTAGTGTGCACTTTAAGACACTCCAAATTAATGGCCCGCAATTTTCTGATCAAGTTCACCTGAAAATATTTGTACTGGATTAGTTCATAACTAAGGTCTCTTCAAAGATACTCTTTTATATAAAATGTGATTGGCTACTTTTGATGTTTTATTATATGTACGTGTGGAATTAAAAACTCAGAGTATGACTGGAAGAAATTACTTTCATTATCTCAGTGTCACCAAAGTGAGTCTCTTTTATCAGAGTGTTGTTTTGATTTTTTTTCTGTAACTTGTTTGACAAAAAAGTGCCCATCCAGAAGGTTAAGTTTAATCAGTTAATTGTTTCAGGTCTGTAACTGTTAGAAGGGATAATTAAGAATAAGCCTGAGTTTCATCTTAAAAGTTATTTTTGGTATAACAGGTGTGACCTTGAGAGCACATCCTAAACAGTTCTTTAAAGCCGTCAAATAAATTACCACTGTGTGCGATTTTGATGTCCTAATCACAGGGGCCTAGTTACACCAGGGGAATTCGTTATGATGTTCAAGACAATTCTTTGAGTGCAGAGCGGTGGCTCAGAGTTCAACGTCGGTGAGTAACAGCTTATAACACCCCTCCCCCACCCATCACCTTCACTCAATACCAGGTTGAGATGCAAATGAGGAGACTTCACTCAGGCAAGTCTGCTGGACCAGACGGAGTGAGTCCCCTTGTCCTCAAGGCCTGTGCCCCCCAGCTGTGTGGAGTCTTTCATAAACTGTTTATGCTGAGTCTGAGTCTGCAGAGGGTCCCGGTGATGTGGAAGACATCATGCCTCGTCCCTGTACCAAAGACGCCTCGTCCCAGTGGCCCCCAGGATTACAGGCCCGTGGCACTGACCTCCCACATCATGAAGACCCTGGAAAGGCTCATCCTGGACCAGCTGCGACCCATAGTAAGACCACATCTGGATCCCCTTCAGTTCGCTTATCAGCCTCGTCTCGGAACAGAGGACGCCATCATCTACCTGCTCAATCGTGTCTACACCCATCTGGACCAGCCGGCGAGCACTGTGAGGGTCATGTTTTTTGACTTTTCCAGTGCTTTCAACACCATCAGGCCGACCCTCCTGGGTGATAAGTTAGCAGCGATGCAGGTGGATGCTTCTCTGGTGTCCTGGATTGTTGATTACCTGACAGGAAGACCACAATATGTACGTCTCCCACAGTGTGTGTCTGACAAGGTGATTAGCAACACAGGGGCACCACAGGGGACTGTCCTCTCCCCCTTCCTCTTCACCCTCTACACCACAGACTTCAGCCACTGCACAGAGACCTGCCATCTTCAGAAGTTTTCTGATGACTCTGCGGTGGTTGGATGCATCAGCAGGGATGATGAGACAGAGTACCGGGCTGTGGTCGACTCCTTTGTCACGTGGTGTGAGCAGAATCATCTGCAGCTCAACGTGGCAAAGACCAAGGAACTGATCGTGGACTTCAGGAAGACCAGGAAACACTTGACCCCTGTTTCAATCCAGGGGGTCAGTGTTGACATTGTGGAGGACTATAAATACCTTGGAGTACACATTGACAATAAACTGGACTGGGCTAAAAACACCACAGCACTTTACAGGAAGGGCCAGAGTCGTCTCTATTTTTTGAGGCGACTGAGGTCCTTCAACATCTGCCAGAAAATGCTGAGGATTTTCTATGAGTCTGTGGTGGCCAGTGCGATCCTCTATGCTGTTGCATGCTGGGGGAGCAGGCTGAGGGTCGCAGATGCCAACAGACTTAATAAACTGATCCGTAAGGCCAGCAATGTTGTGGGGATGGAGCTGGACTCCCTCAAGGTGGTGTCGGAGAGGCGGATGCTGTCCAAGATAAAGACAATGTTGGATAACACCTCCCACCCACTCCATGACATGCTGGTCAGTCACAGGAGCTCGTTCAGTGAGAGACTGAGATTACCGAAAAGCACCACTGAACGACACAGGAAATCATTCCTGCCTGTGGCCATCTCCCTGTACAACGCATCCACTTAACACACTGTTTGCTGCTACAACTACACATGTTTCTTTTCCAAATATTTATTTATAAGTGACTTATGTATGTATGTATGTATATATATGTATATATTGTACTATTCTTAGTTAGCGTATTGTCTGTCTTGTCTTAATGTTGGTTTAAAATGGAGCACTGTAACAAAAAAATAATTTCCCCCAGGGATCAATAAAGTATTCTGATTCTGATTCTGATTCTGATAACCTGGCAGTCAAAACTGCAAATCTCTATTTGCGTGATGTCAGTCTGTGACACCCATCCCACCTAGCACAAGTGTCAGACGCCTGCAGATTTAAAACTGAACTGAATCAAATGAGTGTAATGTCACAGCTGGCGTAAGAGGGCAGGTGAATACAGACACTCACTTGCTGAAGCTGGCCAGGTTCTGCATCACCTTGGCTATGAGCGTGAGTGTGCGGGACGTGCGTTCAGCGGGATACTCCTGCATTAAGTTGAACAGGGAGGGTGACATGATGGCTGGGCACATGAAGCGAAGAAACAGAGAGGAGCTGATGAGGCTGTCAGCGAGATCCTCTCTTCCGCGCTCAGCACATCTGGCTCTCCATGAGGCAAAAACTTCTTTCAGCTCCCGGGGAAATATGCTGAAACAAGAACATGATTTTATTTCCCACTGTCAGGGAGAACAGCAAGACAAAATGCTATAGCTTATGCGAAACCCTTGGGAATTCAAGGTCAGGAGACTTAAAACATACAGAAAAGAGCAGTTTTCCTTGCTCAAAACAATGTATTTGTTCAGGGTTTATTTTAATAATTCAGTTTCTTTTCCTCAGTTTAAAAAATGTTTAATATCCTTTTTAACTGACTTCTACTTAATTCTGCAGCTTTCAAGGAAATTGAGAACATGACTCGTCTGGGCAAAATGTACGGCAGACTGAAAGTTTCAGTCCTCTGTTACTTTCAGGCACCAATTAATATGCAATGAGAACAGTTCTGCACATACAGAGCTTTCTGAGGGCACAAGACTGACCAGAGAGAGTTGATAATCTTGCAGAGTAGGAGCTCGCAGCACATTCGAAGGTTGGCTTGATGGTCAGCGAGGACTGATGGTGGGACACGCATGGGGTCCACCTCGCAGTTCTCCTCAGACTCATATAAGGCTCGAATAAAGTCACCTACAAAATGTAGATTACGTAGTCTTTACTTTTATAGGAAAAAAAAACTATATACAAAAAGAAGCTGCAATGACAACTGAACCTGCACACAACTGCACATACTGTACATTTGTTTCCTTTTCCCTAGAAAATGGCGCAACTAAAGTAAATAAATGTAAAACTGTGAATATAACACTGCTTTAATAATGGCTGAATCTTAAAAACATAAATATAAAATATGCATAGTTTTTACTTTACAGATTGTTTTATAAATGCAGAGGAGTATTTCAAGGATTAATAAAAGTGGTGCTGCACGCACACACAGAGATGCACAGCTTAAATTCTCACCATTCTTCATTTAAATAATGAAAAATAGGATGAAAGTGGAGATGTCTAAATGTGTTTGATTTTAGCTAGTTTTTATAAAAAGAAAATCAGCTAGTCTAACTAGACTTGCATTAGTTACACTTGTCTTACACCGGACACCCCATTCATTTGTATTTTGAGATGTAAGCTAACAAAAAAGACATTTGCATTTAATGTTGTGCCACAGAAATCCTATTAAAATATAATTTGTCTCTGCTGATGCGACAGACTATTTTTCATAGAGACTGCATTTCTGAAATTGAGCCACGACAAACGGGAGTAATTGTGCATGTCACAAAAACAAGCACAACATCAAACAATGGCACAATCGGTTACACTAAATGCCAGATGCTACTTATGCATGAACTTGGCCTATTTTAGTAAGAAGTAAAAAGGTATTTACTTAGAGCTTCAAGCACACACACCTTCATTCAGTCAGCAGGGCACTGATAAAGCAGCCTTACCTATAGCCTCCTTGAGGTATCTGTGACCTATCAGTTTGAGGTACTCTTCCACGGCCTTTGTAGCGAGTGTGTTTTCCCGAAAGATCAAGTGCTCTCGCTCCATGAATCGATCCACCTCACACATCGCCATGTCTGACAGGAACTCCTGAGAAGAGATTACACTTACAGTGCAGCTGAGTACACATACAGTTAAGTCTATAAGACACTTTTGTTTCGTAGTTTTGCCTCTGTACACCACCACAGCAGATCTGAAATCAAACAATCATACTGTGCATGCATTGAAAATTAAGCTTTAATTCAAGGAGTTTAACAAAAGTATTGCTTGTCAATTAATGATCTAATTACTTTTTAGGCTCTGAAAATGCCTCATATGCCAAGCAGGCATAACATTATGACCACCTGCCTAATATTGTGTTGGTCCCCATTTTACTGTCAAAACTGCCTTAACCCATTGAAGCATAGATTTCGCTAGACCCCTAAAGGTGTGCTGTGAAATCTGGCACCAAGATATTAGCAACAGATCCTTTCAGTCCTTTAGGTAGCGAGATGGGGCCTCCATGGATTGTCCTTATTTCTCCAGCACACACCCACAGATCTTGGATCTTTTGAGGCTAGGTGAACACCTCAAACCATTCCTGAACCATTGTTGCTTTGTGGCAGGGTGCACATCCTACTGAAAGAGCCATCAAGAAATACCATTTCCTTGAAAGAGTGTACATGGTCTGCAACAATGCTTAGGTAGGCGGTACATCCACGTGGATGGGACGACCCAAGGTTTTCCACCAGAACATTGCCTAAAGCAGGGGTCGGCAACCTGCGGCTCTTTAGTCCTTATACTGCGGCTCCGCGTGGTTTGGGAAAATAAATGACAAGTATTTAGCTGAAGTGTATTTTTTGTATTAGTTCTTTTTAAACTTGTAGTTCTAAATTGGAAGATTATTGTGATACTGAAATATAAAAATAAAATTATATTTTATTATTTTTCGTCGCTCAAAATAAGCGTCACACTCGCGGAAGCCGGTGTACCCGCCGAAACGCTGTGCATTTACTGAGACTTTCAACCCCAGGTAGGCCAATTATGGATCTTTGGATCCACATTATGTCAGCAGCTCCACCGCGAACTATGTTAAAAACAAACACCGCTCACGCCTCACAGATGACAGCTTACAGTTCTGCGTAAAGATGAAAGTGACTTCACTGTGCGCAGAGGTTCAGGAGCAGAAGTCCCATTGTAAACATATCACGGCAGACCCGACGATGTTTCCATGAACATGCTTTTCAGCATCTCTTTATTGACCACTTTTCACACACGGTTGCTGTACGCATAAAGCCGGCTGTAGCTTTTCAGCTCACAGCCCAACAACACAACAGCAAAGAGAGCACAGACTTTAAGGTGGCGAGGCGTGATTGCGGGTGCCGCTCAGGTGCGTCCGACTCCCATGCAGCGGCACTGCAAACTAAGCCTCGCCACACACATTTACCATGTAAAATAAATATAAGTAAATAAATAAATAAATATTTATGCAGAATTTTGCAAATATTTATTTTTCAATTTTTTAGTAGCAGAGTGCTTTACACCAATTATTTTTTTAATTGAGGTCAAGGCTCTGCTACGCTCCAAAAGCTCAAAGGCGATATAAGGGTGGCAGTACACAAGTTTTTCTTTGCTACATGGATCATTTTAGTTCAGCTGGGTGTCTTTCCTTTTTATTATATTTCTTTAAGAGTTCAAAATGTGTTCATTGCATAAATAAAATGTAATTTTCTCTTTAGCACTTCATAGATTTCATAAGCAACACTCTTTATTTGTTCACACAAAGCATAAAGGTAAAAAACAATATATACAGGATCTTCATTTTAGATGTCAAAAAGTATTTGCGGCTCCCAGTGTTTTGTTTTGCGTGGAAACCGGGCCCAAATGGCTCTTTGGTTGCTGACCCCTGGCCTAAAGCATCACATTGCTTCAGCTGGCCAGGTAAAAGACCACACGCACCTGGTCATACACATGAGGTGAAAGAACACATGACTCATCAGACCAGGGCACGCTCTTCCATTGCTCCGTGGTCGAGTTCTGATGCTAACATGCCCATTGTTGGCGTTTCAACAGTGGACAGGGGTCAGCATGGGTACCCTGACTGGTCTGTGGTTATACAGTGTATCCTAGAAATGTATTATCAGAACCAACATCAACATTAACATTACAAATAACTGACCCTTGGCTGCCCATGAACCTGCCGCTGGTTCATCACTGTTCTTTCTTGGCCCACTTCTGTAGATATTGACCACTGCAGACTAGGAACACCTCACAAGTGCTGCAGCTCTGGAAATGCTCTGACCCACTCATCTAGCCAAAACAGTTTGGCCACAGTTTGTCAAACTTGCTCAAATCCTTATGCTTGCTCATTTTTGGAGCTTCTAACACACGTAACAACTAAAGTAAATAAGCACAGTGTGCTTTGAGGTAGGAGCCAAAAAGGGTGTAGTTTGTGTGTGTGAGCACCCGTGTGTACACCTGTGAGCATGAGCGCGCTTGTATTTAAAAGGTTCCTTCATGTAATGATCTGCTAGAGGGTGTGGGGGGCCACAGCCCCGTCCTCCTGGGCATGAAGCACGCATGGAGGAGATCAAGACTCCAGACATCCAGAGGCCCCAAGAGCAAAGGAGACCAAGGGAGGGGCAACCGTGCCACTATCCTGGAAAGAGCTGAGGAGAGCCCCAGATGAGGGGTCGCTCAGCAACCGCGGAGCAGAAGCCAGGGGGGGTTGCAGTGACGTGCCCGTGAGCTCCGCCGGCAGCCAGCTGTGCCAGAGTGACCGAGCCCCAGGCCGAGAGGCCGAGGGCACCCCACCCCCGAAGGAGCCAGAGCGAGCCCCAGGCTCCAGGCCCCGACAAGCAGCCACCAGGAGTGAGCCGGTGGGTACCTGGACGCCCATCCCCGGACACAAAGAACCACCAATGCACCGATGTCTGAGGGCATCTGCAACTGGCAGGGGAAGTGGTGGGGGGAGATAGGCCTCCATACCTTGGAGGGCCTGAGATGTCCCCAGAGAGGTGGCGTCTGATACCCAACCTAACACATAGACACAAACCAACAGGCACACACAGATACAAACATCCATTCCCACCCTCATGCTCTCATATGCAATTACTCAGCACTCACCCAACGTGGAGACAGACATAAATAGACACTGTACACACAAACACACTGTAATATCTGTAATTCCTAAATTGTTCATTTAAATCTTTTTTTTTATAAAATCCCTTGAATTAAAGCTCAAAGTCTGCAGTCTTGATTGTTGCTTGATTTAAAATCCACTGAGCTGTTGTAAAGAGGAAAAAACACAATAAAATGTGCCACTGTCCAGAAACCTTTGGACCTAACCGTACTTCTGTAAAATTCTTGCAAATTAAAAAACACAAATCAAACAGAAAAGAGGGAGACAAGAAAATAAATTATTTAAGATACACCAACAAGCCATAATTTGACCTCTCTTTACCTTTGTCTTCCCCGTGCTTTGAAGGATGTGCACCAGTGCAAATGCCACCTCCTCTTTGCTCTTCACACTCAACAGAGGCTCCAGAACCCCACACAGTGTTCGGTAGTTGTTGGTAATGTACTCCGCAAACTCCTTGTACAGCTCCATCGGGAGGATGTTCATTGTCTGGTAGCGAGACTTGATGCGTAGTGAGGCGTTGATAACTTTGGTACTTCCAACACCGCCACTTTTGGCCAGAACACTGGACTGAATCACCGGGTACCACTGCTCGACGAACTGCCTGCCGGTGATGCTGGATATGGGGATGCTAACAAGGCCAATGTATGTGCTTTTTTCCTAGATTTTTAAGAAAAAACATGTTTATTTCACGTATTTATTGCAAATGTTTAGGCGAAAAGCATTAAAAATGACTTCACGAGACACTTCCGTTACCTTGCGTCTTTTTTTGTCCGTTTCCTTGTAGAGGTGCAAACGAAGGCTACGAATGGTAGGCAAATTGTTAAATTCAAAATGCTCGCCCCAGAAGACGGTGTCGGTGCGGGGCTTGCTGGTGGTGCGTGCATACAGCATGTCATCCAGACACAGCTCACAATAATAGCGTTTCTTAGCTGGAAGGTCTCGCGCTTCGATGATCCACAACTTAAGGACATTATCCACCCGTCTGCTGTTATCCTGGAAGTGAAACGAGGAGTTCTGTTACTGCATTATAACAGTCCTTACTTAAAACTGTCTCATAATGTTGCAATGTAGTCGATCCTTTTCAGTGAGAGTGTAATACTAGGATGAAATATAATCTGTTCTACTGAATCTACCTTGTTGGGCTTGATAGCTCGTTGCAGGTTTTCGATCCATTTGTCTCTTTCTGAAGCTGAACGGCAGGCAAAACATTTTGTCCCTGAACTAGTCGTTACCTGTGGATAAAACATATCACTTTTTTGCGTTCATGATCAAGAAAGATTCCTTAGAAAACTATAGTTAACAATGATTTTTATTTTTGATCATCTTTAGTGTTTTTCAATTAACTTAGTTCAGCTCATAGGACTTTTTGTTGGAATCTGTAACAGTATTTGTCATCAAGAAAGGGGAAAAAAACATTGTCAAGGCCACCAGTTGGGCACCCTCTTTCACTGGTGTTCCACTGACAGCGCCATGACACCACCAGAAAGCTCAACTGCAATACCTGGCACCCCAGGTATATGCCCGTTCTGCTTTTACCCCCCATGGCAGACATTTCTTAGCCCAGTTAGAGTCCTTCCTCTTCTTCCAAAGCCTTTTGCTGCTTTGCTCAGTTGCCTCTGAGTGACTTGATAACTTGTTGGAAGGCCTGTCCTTGATCCCCCTCATGCTCTTCAGAAAAGTGGCTCACCTCATGGCCAGAGTTCCTCTGCATCCCACCTCTACAGGGGACACCTGAGTACGCCAGCTGTGTTGTTCTGCCTAGTTACCTCTCAGTGTTTCAGGTTTTTAGCCACATTTCTACACTAAGATTAGCCCAAAGTACATAAAAGTCTCTGCATGCGCACACACTGAGCTCTGCAACATCACAAATGGACTTTTGTGTCATTTTCTTATATTATTATTTTTTTTACTTCTCTCTAGTAACAGTTTTATTACATAACAAACTGAAATAAAGACAACTATGTCAATCAGGTTTCACTAATTCTAATTTGGGATTTTGCAAAAACTGCCTATATTTGGCTTTTTAATACATAGCTGCACCCCCACATGGTCTTACTTGCACATTATTAGCAGCTTTATAAACATCTAGAGTGGCCAAGACCATAAGGTAAATAATATGTGTTCAGGTTCTACACGAAGGTCAGCTGCTATATGCTGATTTCAGGTTTATACGTCTATAATGAAGCAGTCTTTTCTCTGAGTACGTTCTGCTATCTAAGCTGAGGTCTAACATCTAGGCTGTCTGATTTATCCATAAACAGATGCTACATCTTACACAGTCTCCATCACTTTCTAATAGTAAAGTTAGCCCTCGTATCAAAACATATCGATTCTCCTGCAGCTGAACTGGCATGCTGTTGATGGAGAGAAAAACTTGCGCAGATCTGATCATTTCTGACTCACTAATTTGTGCTGCTCTTACATCATATATCGCATCGGGTCACTTGTGAAAAGTATTTGCTGCCCATGCTTATAGATCACTTGCAGAACCTTACACTCCATTGGCACATTTTTGCAGCCTCGAGGTACTTAGTCCAGTTAGTAAATCTGGTCCTGTGTCTTCAAATTACTTCTTTTTTTTGTGCTTTTTGGTAACTCCGAACAGACCAAACTCTATCAATTCTCAGTTTCCAATTTTATATAATTAACTCAATTATTAAAGCACTAATTCCATAAACCACTGGGTCACCTCATTTATTTTTCAAGTGAGGTGTGAAGTGGCTTTGTAGTGGCACCTGAATTGCAACATAAATACAGTGAGATAAAACAAATCCAGCAGCAGGGAGGTGAAACCACGGAGAGGGAAAAGGTTAAACAACCGCAACGCACCTCAAAGCAGTACTCTTGTCCTAAAATGCTAGAATGGACGGGTTTGATTATGGCGTCTTCATCCAAAACTAGGTCCAAAGCCTCTGCGGCACTGCTAGGAGAAAGGAGGGACTCATGGGAGTGGGATTCTTTGAAGCTCTGCATCAAGCGAGTCCTAGAGAAGAAGAGGAAGATATTGACTTACTTTCAGAATTCAGATGTGATTATGGTGGTGTTTTCACACAATATGAGTCACTGTAGCTCAAACATCCTCATGTGTCACTCCTGCAATTTCAACACAATTATTTTAGATGTGATCCTTTTATAATGAGTTTATGGAAAAAGTAAACCACACCAGATTTTCAGTTCTTGCGTTTTCAGTTTGGTGTATTGACTTTGCTCATGTGACTCATAATGTGTATTAGGAAACGGCCTATACCAGCCCAGCTCGTGGTGTCGTCTGAAAATGCAAATATACCTTTAACTAAACTACAGTAACAAAAACTGAATTTAAAGGTCGATATTACCGTCTAGTAATGTAAATTCAAGTGCTGAGAAGCAGCTCAGCAGTGTGCACTCTAGTGCAGGTATAAAAACGCAGGGAGGATTATGGCTTGATCATGGAATAACCTTTGAAGAGGGCAGCTCTGTCAAAGAACAGAAAAAGTGGTGGAACTGAACGCAGAAATGTGAAAGAAGCTGTCTTTAACAGGCAACAGAACTGGGAAAAAATGGAGCAAGGAAAGGGATTTTGTTGCTCACAGTAATGGGAAAAGGAGGAAACCTAAATATAAACTATTGTTTAACTTGCTGTGTGTGTTACCATCTCAACTAGTGAGTGGGCGCCTGTCCTTTTGGTTTAACTGTAGCTTTTCAGGCTGCAGCAAACAGAGACTGAATGAGAACCATTAAATTGATTTGCTGGCAGACAGACATTAGAGATGTAGAGGGCTATGGGCTGCTCTATAGTCACGACTGGAGGCTCAGTTTAGACTGAATGGTTAAAAATTTTATTTTTAAATTCTGTAATTAAAAATAACACTCCTCGCTTTCTAGTTAGACGAGAACTGGAATTAACGGCTGATTCCAAAGATATGGAAATAGATTACCCAAAATGTCAGTCTATTCCTATAATGTTTTCCAAAACTGGCTTTAATGAAAGAAAAAAAAAAAGGAACATACAGTGTTTATAAAATCTTATTAAGCAAACACCTAGCTGTTCTCCTAACAAACAAAATCCTCGAAGGCTCGGTCATTAACCCTTTATATACTCCATGCAAGAAATAAGAAAAATACAGTGATTTTGAATGTTTTTGAGCTTTAGATGTTCCTGCAAGCCAAAGCAACGTTAACCAGCTAGTGAAAACTGAGATTTAGTCTTGCGATTTTTAAAGGTGTGTTCCTTTATCACCTTTTTTTCCTCTTAGATATCGTAGTATTGTGTCACTGTTTGTAGGCTTTTGACTGATAAACATTTCTGTACGGTTAAGGTTATATCGCCACATCAAGTATGTTGTTGTGGCATTTGCATTTTGATGTAGACAGGGATCTTTTAAAAAAGAATGGGGAAAAATAATGTATTTGTGAACAAACCTTGGTCAGAAAGTGATCAAGCAAATTTCTCACAATGGAAGCTTTTCAAAATTAACTTTAAAGTACGATTAGCAAAAGAATATGGGGTCTAATTGCACCAAAAGTATGACTCAGCATGTAGTGGTGCTTTGAATGCACATACTTAGCGCAGCATCAGTTACGCAGGTCACACACATTTCATTTGATAGCTGTTATTGCAGTTACTACACATCTGCAAGCCACTTTACAACCCACCTACATCCCAGCTTTTCTTTCATGTTGTATCTGGCCTAATCAATGTCATATCTGTAGTAACTGATGCCTGGAGTAGCAGTAACTGGTCCATGCACATTATATACCCTTATGATGATCCCAGAGCAGAATCACGCTGCTATAAATATAAATTACTGCAACAGGAAGTAACAATCTTCTGACTATCCTGGTCCTGACTGAATGGATAATGATGCAGTAAAAGGAGAAGAGAAATTTAAGGCTGCATTTTAATACTGATCAGAAGACGAGTGAATCATCATGTTAAGGGAGCTGACGGTGCCATCGCAGAACGCAGGACATGGTAAACCGACTTGGCAGCAAAGGCCGAGCAGCTGCGTTGGAAAGCTAGAGTGTGAAGTTGAATGCTGTGGGTTTATTGCAAAGTCAACTTAACACTACTGAGTGAATTAAGCGTGTGTGGGCAGAACGCGGAGCAGGCTGTGAAGGCAGCTGTCTGAGGCAGCGGTGAACGGCTGTGGTTAGAGGGGAAAGGCAGATCGACCAAGGCAGACTTTAACCCCATCGCCGTTTAGCTCCCGCCACCACCTCCTCCTCCTTCACTGCTGCCCCCACAGAAACCCTCGGGTTAATGCAAAACTTGCTTTAACATCTGAACCGGCAATCTGAATTTTACAACAGAGGATTTCTACGCGCTTTGCAAAAATGACACACTGATTACTTCCAGGATCGGTCAGCCACACCTGCCCTAAATGCGTCTGTTACAGCATCTCCTGTAGTGAGGGCAAAGTGTAGTGTCAGCATTAGATTTTTACCTTCTCCCTCTCTACATCTTTGTACTTCCCATATGTGCATCGTGACTGGATTGTGTGAGGACTGCATAAAATTTTGATCACAATGCAAGCGAGAATCCATCGGGATGTGACCTCAGTTCAGAATGCAAAACAAGAAAAAGCTGCGGTGAAAGCCTCTAGAGCTGCAAGCTATTGCATCCCGACAAGAAAAATCACACTAGTGTCTCCACTGCAATGCCCAACGGATTTCAACACTACACTCATTTCAGCTCTATTTTCCTGACTTTGTGCTGATGAAAACCAGTGATTCTAATTGTATATATGTGCAGGCTTCTCATACAGACATCTCAATAAAAAATACATGAGTATGAGTACATATTTAAATAAATGTGCATCTAATTAAGCTGCTATTGTTTAATCTTTTTGTGCAGACATAAAACAAACTGAAGTAACAAACCTTTTCCGTGTTGTGATAATACAAGCCTTCACCCCCTATTTATTTTCTGTTCATCTGTAATAAATCGCAGCTCAGAGAGCATCGTTGCAATGATTGGATAGACTGCTCTTCTATTAATATCACTCAAATGAAGATCTTTCGTCACTGGCTGAAACCATCTGTGAAGGTATCGCTAAAGGCAGCGTCCTTCTTTCAACGGGGCTCTGCTTTTGTGGCTGATAAGGAGCTACAGTGGGAGCGAAGGCTGTCATGAGCTCCTCGGAGATTCATACACATTCTGCTTGAGCCACTTGAGGACAAACGTGTCCCTTTAAAAGCACAAAATAGATTTGTGATGAAAGGATTAATGCATATCTCTAATCACGGTAACACAAATCTTAATGATTGCATGTGAGCATGACATGTGAGTAATAATCCGAAGCGCAGGTACGGTTGATTTAAAGACACCGTTTAAAGAAACGCCCTAAGAGAAGAAAAGAGCATTTCAATCAGTGATAATGGATTTAATATTATCATGCATAGAGACCTATCATAGAATAGCCAAATAATGATGTCAGCATTGATGTAGCCAGTTCAGTGTTTATACACTTTTTGTCACCATTAAAGTTAAAACAGTCCCTTTTTTACCCATGTTGCCTAAGCTATATTTGGAAGCTTTAAAGCCAGCGTGCAGACCCGTTACTTTTTTCTTTTATTGATCTGTTGTCCTCCATAGGCCTTTTTCACAGCAGACATCACAGCTGGAAAAGTGCAAATACAAAAAAATGAAAATTAATAAGTGGCACACTTGAATAGAAAAGAGTCAAAGTTAATCTTACTGGAAATAACACCGACTTCTCCAGCTGTGATAAGTCAGATGTTTGCTGCAAAAAAGGTCCGTATAGATTAATCATTTACAGACGAATGGTTCTGGATGAGTGTTCGGACCAGGCGCCTGACAATAAAATGTATTTTCTGTTGGTTAGAGCTTGCTAACATTTTGGCAACTGGTCATTCATACCAGAGTAAGTAGGGCTGTAACAACAAAATCCCTGAGTTTACTGAAATGAATCAGCTTGTCAGTCGGCTTGTAACAGGCAATCTTAACTGATTGCCTCTCTACTCTACTGACATTAGCAACTCAACGAAAAGAAGGGGAAAAAAAACCTCACGGCTTTCAGGAAAAAAGTTAAGAGGTTTTGCCATTGTGATGTGAAGTAGCCACTGAAATAACACACAGTGCACAAAAACAGAATTGTCAGACACCCAAGAAAGAACAGATTCTGATTGCTGATGGTTTAGCTCCCAAGCTCGGTGCATAAATGGACTGTATCCACTATCTTAGTGATGGCTATGATACAATTGAGCTCGTTATAACCAGGACGTTACTAATTCCACACCTGCTGGCGATATCTGCAGTCTAATTTTTCCAGCTTACATCAGCTAGCAGAAAACAATGTTAATGTTTACAGCCTCTGGTTCTTTATATTCAGTTGCGGTTTGTCTGTGTATCTTCTGCATACTTTAACTTCCTTCAGCATTCAAATTCATGCTCTAATCTTTTTTTTTATCTTTTGTTTTTGTCATAAAATCAGTGAAATGGCAAAGCAGTAACTTTCCAGGTTGCCTTTTGTCTCTGGATTACAGACCATTACCATATCAAAAATTCTCTTTCAAACTGCAGCCATGGCCTCCTCTGACTTATTATGAATATTGGATGAACTGTGAGCACATTGTCGCTCTGAGGTAATAATATTTAAAATCTGGAATGGAGAGCAATGGACAGATCACAAACTGGAAATATATATTATGATTACTTACCTTTCTTGGTCAGCACTACGAAACCGGGGCAAAATCATCTGTCTGAAGCTGCTGGTCCGGTCAAGTTTGGGCTGACTTTTTGCCCTCTTGATGGAACCCTTCAACCTTCGATTGAGAAAGCTCTAAAAATTAAAAAAAACAAAAAAACAGGAGGAAAATAAGTTATGGTTTTACAGTGGGAAGTTTACAGAGGAGCTAGCTACCCTATGGGGTTTTCTACACAAGCATAAAGCTTACATCACATACTTGAGCGTGCATTGTATGGTTTTATTGTACTTACCGGCTGTCTGAAAGGCTGTGGGGTCGTATTGGGAGGAGTTTCCATGCTTGACTGTCTTGCAGAGGCAAAACTTGCCCTGCGAGATTGGTCTATGAAGAAAAAGTGCCAAACAAAAGCAGCAAGAATAACAGAGTTAAACAAATAAGAAATGGAAAAGACTGAAACCTTCAAAAATGCAGGAGCATAACTCGAACACAATAATTATTAAACGCTGAGACTTTGTGGGGATATCAGGGATTGAAACCAGTAAGAATTTTGTAATTTTAAACTTACATCTACTTAGTTCAAGCCATTTAAATTTATCATTTATTGTGTCTTTAAATTGGGTTGTATTTACATACACATTCAGTTCAATATTTATGTCAACCAATGTTAAGGCAACTCCAGCTAGTACAATCTGGCAGCCAGCTCTTTATTGTTACATTTTGTTTCATTCTCTCTGAGGTCACAATACAGTTAGTTTTCCATTAGTTAGAAATGTTTTACTGCTTTCACAACAAACGTCCTACTCATAGCTTGCGTCATTACCTTGCAGCTGCCACTTCAGTCCCATCAAGAAAGGAAAACATCATCAGAAAACACTGACAGAACACACATTATTAGCAGGCCAGATACCAGCACAGAGAAGTTCAAGCTGAAGAACACCAGCAACAAGAACATACATCTACAGCCCCCCGAGAAAAACACAAAAAACAACACAGTGTCTGAAAAAAAACTGCATGCCCAAACAGATATTCGTCATCAGAAGGGAAAACTTTTTATATCTAATGCCAGTGGAAAATGACGCAAAAAAAGAAAAAGAAACCCTGATGTGAGAACTATATTCGGAGGAAGACCCACACTCTGATGAGTCATCTTGAAACCCATGGTCTTGGTTTGACTTTAGGCTAGTAGCAACTGAGTAAACATGGTGATGGATCTATCTTTGAGACTTTCTCTGCACGAGTGTGTGTGTGTGTCTATGTGGTGACCTGGAAGGCAATTCCAGCGCAGAGGAGCGTGAGGGTCACAGAGTACGAATATATCCATCCCACATTATCCCCATCTTTAAATATGAACGACAGAAATCTAAGAGAGGTATTCATTAACTGTTCAAGTTCCTCAAACACCAAGTTAAAATAGTAACTGTGGGAAAAACTGGAACACTGATCTCACGATAACACTCACATAACACAGAATCAATAACCAGTTTGTTGGATTTCATCAGACCGCAAGGCCAAAATGTTTCTGTGTTTGCTGACACGGTCAGATTAAACTGGTTAAATTAAGATGCGTCAACTTTTTCCTTTACTTATGTCCAACTAATACCAGTTTACCATTAGGACTATATGGAGCTATATGATATTGGTTTTAGCACCACAAATAAATGCACTCTCTCCAGAGATTATAATTAATGATATAACACCTTACCACCCACCATAAAATGTGATGCAGCATTAAAAAAAAAAAAAAGCCAGTCAAGGACACAGATCGAGAATCCCAGCTGTGCACAAAAACAGCCAAGCAATGAGGCAATGAAGAACAACCAGACTTTCCAATATTTCCTCTATTTGCTCTTTCTTTTACTGACTGCAGAATCTCAATCAAATTACATCTAGCTAACCTAGCTAGTACCTAGCTGTTCCTGTAACACATTTTCTATAGTTAACATGATAATGTCACCATCTTTAATTCCATTGGCCACTGTAATCATACATAGAAAATCTAATGTCTTGACTGCCCTATCTGTAAGTAAATATCAGGCAATGGCCTATAACTGTTTAGCTTTAGCTAAAAGAAATAAAACAAGGTCGCTCTAGTCTAAGGTTACAGGCCATAGCTAGCAAATACTCTGGAACATAAACATCAATAGAAACCACAACATTCAGTTTTTAAAATGTAAACAAATTACTTAATCTATATTTTGTTAATCTGATCCCAAATGTACCTTCGCCAACTTCGCTAACATCTTCAAAGCTATTTTAAGGCAGAATAAAGCTAGCATGTTTCCCTCTCTCTGAGTCAAGCAGATGCTAATCACCTCCTGGCTATTGCAACAATCACATCATACATATGATATCACTTTATATATATATAGTCTTCAGATAATAGGCTGCTTGTGTACCTTTATGTGCAAACCTATGGGAGCACAATCTATATTTAGCCTTTCCTCATGTCCCCAAGAATGAAGGTTTTTCTTAAAAAAAGTTTTATTTTTTAAAAAGCAATCACATTTTCAGCTACACACTGTTCAGCCTTTCACAAGTGGGAATGTGCCATGTCAAAAGCTACAATACGGCCCGCAAGTGAGCCCAGGTTGTGCAATACGGTCATATTCCCTTTTATATGCATGCATTCTTTTAAGCTAGCTTCAGAGCGTCCATATGTTTCACAGCACATAAGGAAACGTGATCGTGTTTCATGTTCACAGTCGCTCTGCTGTTCTATTTTTGTCTCTGATTGATCTGCTGGAGCATTTTATTTATTTATTTATTTTTCCTTTAGAAGTTACCCATTACCCACGGGAGCCCTTTTTTCTTCCCTTTGCAATGCAGAATCAAGACACTCTGTCATCCTATGATTTCCTCACTCCCAAAGCCTCTAAATAGGCGACTCTCCAGGTTCTATTCTGAATCCCAGCTAATTGTTTGGTATCCATGGAAACAACTCCAAGGGCTTCTACTTGAACTGCAGAAGATACGGGCACACAACTGCACAGTAAAGATGATGAAACACACCAACACGCAGCACAACGCATCTGTTTCTCCCGACAGACGCGTGAGAAAAATGCTCAGACCTGTCGGCCCGACCACGAGGGATGGGCGGGAGCGGAAATCTTCCTCGATCGTTGTGGGGCTGAATCCCAACTCTGCCTCGTGTCTCAGCGCGAGAGCAAATGGATCAAATGACCAAGCAGACAAATATTTAGGTTGTATTTTCACCTGCCACTGAGAAAGTCACTTGCAGCATGCAGTGATCTAAGGAAACGTGACATATCAGAACACATGGATACGTTCGCATCGGCTATTCTGAATGTAAATTGCTGTCAGGACTGAGTGCGTGGGTGGCAACAGCCTCTAGCTAACTGTGATACAGAGAGAGAAAACAGAAAGAGGAAGACTGTGAGTGGGTGTTGGAGAAACATACTCAACCTTTAGCATGTATATCTCTATTAATACATATCTGGAAACTTTGCTTTTATAGAATCATTTGAATAAAATCATTTTCAGGTAATAATCCCCCCCCATCCTCAATCAGGTGCGAAAGCTGATGTATATAATAATGAGTTATCCTTGAAACTGACTGATCACGACAGCAATTTAACAATTATGATTTTTCTGCAGATGTCTACAAAAAAAAAAAAAAGATCAAAACTCTGTTGATTCCAGAAAACACACTTGTGAAATCTACAAAAAACACTAATAACCCACCAGTTCACCAAATCTACCAAATAAGCATTAGCTGAACCAATGATGCCGTCACAACAGGCAACCTCACTAATCCTGCGTCTCATGCCACCTTACATAATAGGACACTTCAAAAAACACTGGACCGTAGCATTACTGGTGCTCAACAAGACTGAGGGGCTGCAGCCATGCCAGAGCCTCTAATTCTCCACAGAAGGTGATTTGAGGTAAACACTAACATTAGCACGCTTTCACTCATAATGACAATGCTATCTTGTCAGATGTTTGCATCCTAGGATGATAATATTAGCTATAATGAGAACTCTAATTAGACACTAGACAACTGTTTTCCCCTCACTTAATCTGTTTTCTTGCTTTTAGCCTAAATAGAGGATGGGATACATACAGACACACACACAACTTACTCGCTGCTAATTAGAGCTAACTCCAATATACAGTGAAGCTCATTAGTTTTAAAGGTATTTGATCATAAACCTTTCTATTTCTGATGATGATACCTGCATGAAAAGTTAGGGGACTGTCAGAGTTTAGTAGTCACTTCCCTTAGATGAAGAAAAAAGAAAATTCAGAGGATCACCAAAGGCAGCTGCAGTAATTACAGTCTGTGGAGCTCAAATCTTCACAGCAATCAGTGTAATGAGAGGCATAGTGCTAGCATGTTAGCTGAAGGCTGGTATCAGATCTGCAGGTACCCTGAGATGAGGTATTCAATCAGTATCAAGCAAAAAACTGAGTCTTTACCTAAAATAATACCATAATTAGTTCTTGGATTTTGGCTGTAATCAAACAAAAAAAGAAAAAAAAAAGACAGTCCTAAGACTCAACGTGAGCAGGTTTTCACACATATTATAAAAGCTGTTAATAGCCCCTCGCAGTTTTATTCGCTCATAATGTTATTTTAGAGTTTGTGTCTCTGAAGCGCACAACTATGACTCAAAAAGAAATAAATAAACAAGTAAAAGTATGGCTCAAATTCCCACAGACCATAGCAGAGGAAAATGTAGGTTTCAGGGTTATTTAGTCGAATGTAAACACAATGCAGAAAACATATTGTGCTCGATTTATGTAGGTTAAATAAAGTCAATAGGTTTATAAAACGGCGTCCTCTTTGTTATAAAAGTTTTTAAAAATCAGTTTAAGACAATTAAAGTGCTTTTACTTTTAACACCTTTCCATAGTTTCTCCCTCTGACATAGTACAGTACATAATCGCTTCTGTTTGTTTGTTTGTTAGCAGTCCCCGCAATTTTTTAACTTCACAACAATATACCAGGTCTTAGGGGACACGAGTACCTAGGTTGGCTAAGCTTGACCTTCATTGTTAGCACCCAATGAAGGTCACCTTGAAAAAAAGCATTTCTTGAAACCATATCAAGTAATATGTCATATGGAAGGGCTTGGAGAGAGCTGTGCAACACACTTTTTATTTTTTCAATATGACGCCCTACAACGTCACAATATCAGCATAACAGGCCACGGTGAGCATGCTGTAATAAAAACATAAAATAGTATAGCTCTTGGCCTTCAGGGAGAGTTGCTCTCTCTCTCTTGTTACTGCATCTCTATTTTCAAGCAGGATAAAAATCCACATTCATGCTGCTATGTTAGACGGCCTTTGAGGCCTACGTCCGGTTTGTCCCGGAGTGACAGTGTTTCCAGTTCACACGCACCAAATCTCGTTATGTGTGGTCTGAAGCATATGACAACAAGGAGGCTCCGGTGACTCACAGACCAGGCCTGCTGGGGCAGATGTTGTTTTCATGTCATATGGAAGTCTCCGTAATTGCCATATTCCAACGAGTAAATACTGCCATGTCAACAACCAACCCGTGATTATGCCATGGGAAGTTGCTCTTTTTATGACAGCTCCGAGTACCCATAAAGTAAGCCAAACTGTCAAGGTAGCGGCAGTTAATCCTACCCTAATGGTAATGTAACAATAGGCTCAGCAAACTATGGATTAAGATTTCATCACTGTCTATTCGGGCTGCACGATTAATCGTTAGAAAATCGCGATCTCGATTCATACTTATGTGCGATCTCATTTCCAAATGACAACGATTTAAAAAAAAGACGACGACAACGATTGCACCGCATTTTGATCCGGGACGTAATCTGCATGAAAACAAGCGCTCACTCTTCCTGCTTGACAAATGACAAGGGAGGAGCCTTATACCACGTGATACAGAAGCTGTGCCGTGTGATGCTAACATTAGCAGGGGAAAAAACAACAGAGAGCACGTCAGGGATGACGAGAAAGTGACAGGAGAAAATCCGTCCCGGTCAACCACCCAAACATCAATAACGGGAAATTTATACAGCGCTTCCCTATACCCGTCGAACTTCCGCAGGCACAAAGAAATTACGGAGGCTATTACTTATCACCTGACCAAAGATATGGCTCCCATCAACACTGTGCAAAACAAGGGATTTAGGAAAATGATCAACACCCTAGACAAACGCTACGCAGTGCCGTCCCACAACTATTTTTCTATTGTTGCACTACCTGCTCTATACATGCAGTGTCGAGCAACGGTGGAGACGGAATTTCAAGCAGTACAACATTTTGCGGCAACCACAAAACGTGAGACATTTGTTGTTTTTATGTTTATTTATTGTTTTTATGTTCAGTCTCAACTGTTACGAAGTTGATGTGCAGTTAATAAGTGCAACAAATATTTATACTGGAAAAGAAAATCGTGAGAGAATCGTGATCTCAATTCTAAGCCAAAAAAAATCGTGATTCTCATTTTATGCAAAATCGTGCAGCCCTACTGGATATTAAGTTCAAGTGAATAGAAGTTTTGTACATTTAATAACTTATAATAACCAAATATATGTTTTACAATGTCTGACAGTTAACCCTTTAGACAGGTCATGACTTTCACTATCATAAGCTCTGAAATGGTTTAGATTGTCTATAATATGATACACAACTTCATAATTCAGTGAAACAGCTGGCTGGTATTTTATTACAGGGTGAGCATGCTGATTGGCTGAGGTCTTTCTGTGTGGCATTTCTATGTTCTCCCTGCGCCTGTGTGGGTGCCTCCTCCCCAAGACGTGCATGACAGGTGAACTTGTGAATCTGTACTGGCCGTAGGTGGGGATGTGAGAGCGTGCGCTTGCCTGTCATTCTGAGTTAGCCCTTCATGAAGTATCCTGGCTCTATGACAGCTGGGACAGGCTCCAAGGAAGAAACAGTCTGGATGTCGTTGCATGTCCCGTACATTTATATGCATATTGGATTTTCCAGCTACATCAGTGATAACCTTTAATCCAGGTTACAGTGAGATTTGCACATACACAAGCATATTCAGTACAGTGCATAAGTCTTGAGCCATCCCTCATTTCTTTACATTTTAACTTTGTCGTAGTTTTTTTAAAGTTTCTCTTTTGACACCTGACCATTTTCAGATTAATTATTTTTTTGTTGGCGTTTAGAAGGCATCTGACTCAAGAAATGAACCAGTGTTGTGTTGAAACAAACTTAAAAGAACCTATTTTAAATTGTATCTTTACGCACTTTGTTACAATTAGCCTTTTTTTTCCTTTTTAAACACGTCTTAGGCGAATATAAGAAAAATGTCAAGTTTGACAAGCATCAATTTTCACCAACAAGGTGATTCTCAGAGAGCCATTATCTGAAAACTTGGTGTGTGTCAGAATGGTGTGCAGTGTGTCCATAAATCAATTCAGATAACTGGACAAAGAGGACAAAAGAAGAACTGTCAGGCCTAAAAAAAAAAAAAAAAACAACCCTAATCTTTAGCAGATCTGAGACATAGATCTGGACCTTCCAATTGAGCCATGTACTGTTCACCGAAGCCTCATCAGACATGGTCTCAGTGAAACGATGGCTGTGAAGAATCCATTCTTAAAGAAGGGAAACCAGGAAAAAAGGCTGAGGTGTGCCAAATTTGACAACAACTGGACTGAAAATCCACGAGAACAGGTCTGATGGAGTGGTTCAAATCTACATCAATACAAACAGAAGAGCTCAGAAAAGGCGCAACAATGAGTGTCTACAGTCCTGTGTAAAAAGGTGGAGGCTCTGTCATGGTTTGGGACTGCATTTAAGCCAGCGGTGTTGGGGATCTTATTAAAATTGATGGCACCCAAAAAAGTGCTGTCAGATTTTGATCCAACATGCAGATCAAAATCTCCCCAGAGCCTGAACCTCAGGATTATTGAAGCAGTGTGGGACCATCTTGATTAAGAACAGAACAAAAGTTCTTTATACCACAACGCTTAGAAATTTGTTACGAAAGATTTTAGAGATGTTTTTAAAAATAAACTTTTTAAAAAGTGTATTCAAATGTTCAACTGGTGAAATGCATCTCCCTCTACATCACAGTTTAGGGCAAGGGTTTGTGATTCTAGTGAGAAAACAACATTCTAATACAATTATGTCGATTTTTTTTGTTTAAACTAGTAAACTGGTCAAATATAAACTAAAAAGGATTAAAATCACATTTGAAACATGCAGCCTCATTAAAGTGTGTAATTTAAGAACGAGTCAAAGTGTTGATGTATCTGAGATTCTCTCTGCGCCCGTATGATGAAAGTAAACGCAACTTTGTTCATGATGGCAGAAAAACTTCACTTTGTTTTTTTTAATCACTTCATTACACTCTTGTTTCAAGTGTCAGACTATAGTGTTTAATCCAGTAGTATTTATGGCTTTTTCCAGAAAAAATAGGCAACTGAATAGGCCATGGGCATAAAGGCATTCACTATAATCTATAAGAAGAAATAGAGAAATATAAGAAAACTGCTTGCACGGCTCATTAACACAAGAAGCAAGTGAGAAATGTATTTTAATGTATTTTAATTTATTTTGTGTTCATTTGTATGAACTGACTCTTCAGAGCCAGAGTTTAACATCTAAACGCCAAGTACGACCCATGGTTCATCCACCATTGTGAATTCGAGCAGCGTCACAGGTGCTGAAAAGCAAACGCAGACGGTGTAATGAGTGTAGAAAGTTAAGGCCATTCATTTACAGCAAGCTGTCCAAACAATCATCCTGCATGACTGACAGAAGCAAAACCTCGCAGCATCAACTCCGTGGCTCTTTGACAGCCCGGCAGCCTTGCCCCAGGAGGTTTGACACGGTTTAAGTGTGAGCAGTGATTTACCAAACACAGAATGACACGGGAGATGGCGAGCGCAGAGAGGTACAAACTGCTGGCATTTAGAGAATCAGATAAAGTATAAAGTCCTGAAGTGCCCGCTGCATTTAAATTTGAAGTGAGAAAACATTAGGGCTGTTTAGGAGACTTAAAAACCCTTTCGAGCGAGGACCCAAAGATGACGGTCTTACTAGCTCGGTTTCATGAGCCCAGCACATACACCCAAAAGACCGAGATGCTTTAAATTCAACACGCCTCACAAAAATGTGGACAGCTGGCTTTATTCTAAGTAGAAAAGCGACACCTCTGACTCTTCGGAGCCACTCTGCTTCTAAGTTTAGAAGCAGCACTGTAATCAAGGAGAAGTAAAACGCACAGAAGAGCTGCAGGATGAGAGAGGAGAGGTGGGTGGAGGGGTTGAGGAAGCAGGGGCAGTATGGGAGCGAGGGAGCCACGGGGAAGAACCTGCGATCGGCTTGAAAACTGGCAGATATTTCTGGAGAAACACTGAGTATTCTGCAGTGTAACCGCTACTTCTGAAGGCCAAGACAGTACTGTATAAAAATGGCCTCTGAGCGGAGGAAGACACAAGAACAGTAACCCGAATAAACAATCTAAAGTTGCTCTCCATCACGTGTGTGTTTTCTGTCTCTCTCCTGCCTTGTTCCTCCCTCTGTGTGTGTGTGTGTGTGTGTGCGCGTGCGTGCGTGCGTGCGTGTACGTACTAGCCAGGGGAAGTGTGGCCTAGTTACCATAGGAACATGTTCGCAGCTTGTGCACTGCTCTCTATCCAACTACCTCCGTTTTTGCTAATGTATTTAGAAGCTCTAATGCTATGCTTGTAGATGAGCAGATCCAAATTAAAGAGCTGAGAACGAAGATCAAGAAGCAATGTGGATACCGCTCTTGATATCGACCCCGCTAAGATATTATATTATTTCGTGAAAGCACACATCAAAAATGAGGCGATTCTCAAAAACCATCCCCCCTACAGTCGCCTCTGACCGCCCCTTGTTTGTTTTGTTTCTAACATGTTTTTTTGTAGGCCTTAATGTCGAAAGCAAAGACAACAGCTTTACACACTGCGCCGACTAATAAAATGATTTCTCTCCCCGTCCCTGAAGGGAAAAGAAATGACTGCTTTCATCTGGGGAGGTAAAGGGAGCACAGTGAGGAGGAAGGAGGAATGAATCAAAGCCGAGTAAAAAGGCAAATGGCGCTATCAAACCTAGAGGATGTCAAAATAAAACTCGGAGCGCGGCTCTGACGGTGAGTGATGCTCCAGTGGAGGATCGAGTGGTTTAAAAAAATAAAAAATGAAATCATCAATGTGCTGAGGTACTTTTGTAAATCTTTATAATGCTGAAAAGGATTGGGAAACCATGGCAGAGGGAGGAAAAGGAAAAAAAAAAAAAGCAGGGCGGCATATCTGAGGCTAGTGCATGTTAAACCCTTCATTAACCACTAGCAACAGCAGTGTTGATGCATTTCAGAAAGAACAGAAGACTAAGGGGGAGGAGGGGGGACATAGAAAAACATATATAACAGATAAAAACCTTACTGGACCATGACAGACTGGAGAAGAGGCTAAGAAATGACAATACGCAAAGCTGACGACGGAGAAAAAAAAGGAGACTTTGACTGGGTCTTGGCTAAACTGACTCACTTGGGGTTAAAACTCCAGGTCCACCACCACAGCAAGCCTCCGCTTGACCAACCAACCCAAACTGACTCTGATGGGGCAGCCACGTCTTTGAAGATGTGTCCATGCAGCTATATGGCACAGACACAAGTAGAGTTTTCCCTTTAGTTTTTGACATCAGTGAACTAACAATCCCCCAACCCCCAAAAACACAACAATGACAAAAAGTTTTAAAAACAACCAGAGGAAAAAACGTGAACCTGTTATTGTGCCTGAAAATAACGGTAAAGCAACATTAATAGAGAGAATGTGTCAAACTGTACAAATCAAATGAAAGAGAAATGTAATTTTATAGATAGTAGTAAACAGCGCTGAACGTGGAGTTGAAATGACTTTTTACTGTGCAGTAGGTGGAATCGTTCTTCATCTGCATGGTATGAATGTCTTTGAGGTTTCTGTTGATAAAATGTTGCTGTAGACAAACAGCAGCGGGAAATTATCTTTCAGGAAAAAAAGAAAAGAAACAGATGTTTAGCTGTATGACTCAAATGCAGTAATATGAGAGGTACCATCTGGGGCTGCTGTGGAGCATGCGAACACACAAACTTGTCCATGTCATTAAAAAGATATCAGTTTTTGGGCTGCAAAGCACGGCATGAGCTTCTTCTTCATCCACCCCATCAGATCTGCCCTTTTTTTTTAGATCTGCTAGCTAAATGTCACGATGCTGCAGAGCCACAAGCAGCTTCCATGATTAATTGATAAGCGTTCCTACAGACATGGATCCCCTCCAGGTGTGGTGGAAGAAGTATAAAAATATCCTGCTTTGAATGATGATTTGTTTGTGATATGATTTCTCCAACAAAAAGTTCAATTTCCTGCTTTTAAATTCCCTAAAAGGACATTTACGGTAGCTGCCTCTTAAAAAAAAAAAATCAAGTATCAATGAATATGCTAATGTGCTTTTTTGTTTTGTTTAAAAGGTTAAAAAATACTTGATATTACACATCATATTTTCAGTATTTAACAAATGAAGGCTTCAGATTTTCGCATTATACTCAATTTAAGATGCTTACCGGAGCAGGGTTGACCTCCAAATTACACAGAGAAAGAAGCTTAAACACACAATTTTAGCCGAACCCACCTTAAGCAGATGGATGTGAAAGAAAAAAAGCCCTGAAGCTACACTTTTCTGTACAGTGACAGTTTGTCATCCAAGAGATTAAAAAAAAAAAAAGTGAGTGGATGGGGTTAGCACACTTTTTTTTAATTTTTTTTTTAAAATTCCTGGTTCTTAAAATAAAACTCACATTACAGGTGAGATTTTTGCAGTCATTTTGAAAGCTTTAAATAAATATTCTATGACATCAGGAGAGTCCTAATCAGGGCATCTGACTGATTCGTAAAATACAGCTGTATGAGATGCTAACAAGGGAGACTACCCACAGAAATCTGAGGTGGGTTATGGCTTTAGTCACACTAGAGCAAAAACAGAATGGCAACCAAAAATAAATCTCTGGTTCTTTAGTGATTGCGTTGCATTTTTTCTACATTCGGCACCCAGTTGCATGCAGTTGCAGTTACTAACGGACCACCGTGCAACAACCTCGATCCCTGGGTGACCACGTTGGATTGCAAGGTGAGGCAACCTGTTTCTGAATAATTTTGATCTGACTGCAATCACTCCCAGATTGTCAAACGTTTGCAGATAATCACCGTTTAATCTATAAGCACAGACCTTTCTCACTCACTGTGTTTATACACCTCTCTGCATTTAATTATCAGTTATTATTGATCTCTGGCTCTCTTCCACAGCACGTCCTCACCGCCAACCGGTCGCAGCAGATGGCCGCCGCTCCCTGAACCTGGTTCTGCTGGAGCTTTCTTCTTGTTAAAAAGGAGTTTTTCCTTCCCACTGTCGCCAAAGCGCTTGTTTATAGGGGATCATATGATTGTTGGGGTTCTCTATGTTTTCTCTGTACTATTTATAGGGTCTACCACACAATATAAAACACTTTAAGGCAACTGCTGTTGTGATTTGGCGCTATATAAATAAAAATGACTTGAATAGATTGGCAATGTGTTGCAATCAATGTGAGTCAGTGTGAGCCGATGAGCATCTGTGCAATAGGGGACAAAACTGGTTGCCAGCTGATTGTTTTTATATAGGAATATATGGTAAAAGGCCTGTATTTATATAGCGCTTTTCTAGTCCCTAAGGACCCCAAAGCGCTTTACATATCCAGTCATCCACCCATTCACACACACATTCACACACTGGTGATGGCAAGCTACATTGTAGCCACAGCCACCCTGGGGCGCACTGACAGAGGCGAGGCTGCCGGACACTGGCGCCACCGGGCCCTCTGACCACCACCAGTAGGCAACGGGTGAAGTGTCTTGCCCAAGGACACAACGACCGAGACTGTCCAAGCCGGGGCTCGAACCGGCAACCTTCCGATTACAAGGCGAACTCCTAACTCTTGAGCCACGATCGCCCCACCAGAACACAATGTTGCTGAGCACCTGTGTCAGTTCACAGCTACTTTATGTGTTTCTACATGAATTTCTACATGTCTGTTTCAAATCTTCACCAAGTTAATTACCCCATTATCACAAACAGATTGCATTTAATTGCCAACTTGACCTCATTCAACTGCAAATTGAAAGCAGACTGAGTCCATCTCATTGCTATTTCCTTCCCACCCTTGATGTAACAAAGTCACTTTGAAGACTGGTCGCAGACTGGTCAACGTCTTCAGAGCAACCATTGCAAAGGCAACAATATTGCAGGCGATTGCACACGGTTGCAATAAGTTGTCGTGTCGCAGTTTCCAACTACTGTTTCCCCTAGTGTGACTATAGCATGCCTCCAGTGGCTGTAAGAGAAGAGATTAAGAGGAGAAAAATGTGGGGACAGAGTTGAGGGGCAGCTCTGCGAGAGCAAACTGATGAGTATTATAAGGTATTACGTTGTCAGACCGTGTTAAGTTGGAGGAGAGGCTCAGGATAGGAAAGAATTACCAGAACTACAAAAATATCTCCACTTTTTTCTGTTAGCTGGCTGAAAAAAAGAAGAGGATGAGAAATAAATCCATGGCCTGAGGCAAAAGAAAACAATTTGAGAAAATTGCAGGACAGGATCTCATTGACAAGACTCCCAACTTTTTTTTTTTTTTTCAGAGAACATTCAGCTAGACTGTCAAAGCCTTGCTGTCCTTGGCAGCAAGAAGAAGCCCCCTCTGTGCATTGTATTGAAGATGGCTGAAGAACAGCAGAATTACGACGGAAACTTGGTACTGGAGCAGAATCAGCTCTTTGCCGGCTGCCGGGCTCCCAGCTGACAACTGTGACAGAGTGGCAAGGAGTCCAGATTCTCAACAGTTCATGAGAAATTGAGAAAGATTAATAGACGTCCGTGATTCACGCCTTTCTATTTCAGCTAAACTAACAAAATAATTTCTGGAGGAGATGTAGGAGATAGGCGTTTCTTATGAAGATACCCATTTCATATGGAGGAGGATGAGGAAATCCTGCGAGGGACAATGAGTCAGACTGAGCCAAACTTATCTTGTTCCATCAAGTGTGCAGCCTTAGACATTTCATTAACTGAAGCACTGCTGTCTCCACTACAGTATGCTTTTTGGTTAGGATGGGGAACGGTTTAAAAAGAGCCTACTGAGTGCAGAGACGGTGTGACATAATGGACCATGAAGATGGTGGTCATTCACTGTCCCAACATCAATCCGTTGCCAGTAGAGATGGAGGAATACCAGCAATAAATGAAATCACTCATGCGTAGTTTGGCAAATCATCTATTGCTCCCAACTACACATACTGAACCCAGTACAAAGTCCAGTGAAACTGGGACACTTGCTGGCAAAAGCCATTTTGGCCTAATAATAGATATTCACTAACACCAGTGCTGTTATGTAACGAAACGAAACCTTGCCAAAGTTCTTGTTGTCATAGTAAACTGACTACCTGACAGGGCTAAAATAACCCAGTTAAATGATTTTGTTTTTTTCTATCTTTTAAAAAAATAAAGACTGAGCTCTTTAAACTATCATTATGGATAACCTGCATCCTCTCCACAGTCCATGCAGGTGTTCAATGTGCAACACCCACAGATAGCTCATTAAGAAACTACAGGTGTCAGTGAAATTAGTGCAAGCAAAGTCTCGCTGACTCTGAAGTAGCTGACTGCCAAGAGAGAGCAGCAGGTTTGTGCATTGATTAAGATGGAAGTTCCCCTTAAAATAAAGTAAATTAATGAATCTTGTTTTTCTTAGCGTGGGGCACAAAGTGTTGAATGCAGCTGAGATGCATTAGTACTGCAAAAAGAAAAAAAAAAGTGCCTCTGGGGAAAATCTCTAAAAACATGAGCTATGACATTTAAACACTTATGAATAGTTTTTTTTTCTACATTACATGTTATGAATGATTTTCTTTCTACCAATCAGGAGGCTTCCTGGGCAAAACTACTGTCATATTTAGTCTTGTTCCCTACAAACAACATAGCAAACACTGAGAAGTTTGTACGTGCAAACCATAGACTGTATACAAAAGATGGACACAGTCTCTGGGTCTGTGAAGTGAAGCCAGCAGGGGGAGACTCAGCAAGAACATCTGGTTATATAGAAGTCAATGGGAATAGAACCTTTTGTCTCTCTTGATCTTTGACTACAGTAAATATTTTTCCAATGAGCACACTGGCTCAGTTAAGACTTTTACCTATTAATGAATAAACATGATGTTCTTCTGCTCCAAACAATGCCTCTATTAGAATGGAGGATAAAGCAGCGCATGCCTTAGGGCTTGTGAATGACAAGTTGCTACCAAATTAGCATGGAGCGTTTCTCCAATTTCTCAGCCAGATCCACCGCTCACTCCTCGTGTTCATACCACCAGGGTAGTGATGGCAAAAATGCTCAGGCATCGCGACAGATCACTAACAACCAGGAGGCAACACTGAGCTTTTATATACAGTCTGTGGTGGCACAATAAGTGGGTACTAGGGATACTGACAGCATGTTGCTAATTTAGAAGGTGGTGTACTACATGTAGCGCTTTAGCCTTAGCTTATACTTTGAGTAGTCCCTAACCGCTGTGAATACCAGCGGTTAGGGACCACAACTGCCATTGAATACCTGAAATACGCAAATACTTGAGACCCCCCTCAAAAACACTTAAAAACACCAAACATACCTTAAGCTATCGTCTTAATGAAAATAATTGGCGAATATTTTAGATATGCTCTATGAAAAAAAATCCACAAATAGGAAAATTTTCTGCAAATTTTCTCTAATCCAAACCAGAGGGTGAGGGTGGCACGTTTTTTTTTTTTGTTTTTTTTTTTTGGGGGGGGGGGGGGGGGGGGGGGGAGAGTTTACAGTCATTTACTTAAAATCACCTGAACAGCTTTAATATTTTGAGAAGAATTTCTAACAATAAACTGAAAAAGCAAAAATACACACATATACAGCACCAGGTTTTGTGTAAAACTGTTTTACATCAGGCGTGATGTCACACCTTGGCTGAACCCTTCACAGGTCACGCATCCTGTAAAGCATGACCTTAAAAACGAGTTCAGTGAGACAGGCTGAACCAGGACACCTGCCTGCTGTGTGCAGGTCTGCTGAGTTTCACTTCTGTATGAACAGCTGGTGCAGACCCTCCTGTCTTTGCTGAAGATATGCAGGCTGTGAGGTGGGCTAGCATCACCATACCAGCTGTCACTAACACTAGGTGAATACTTCACAGGGAGATCAATGAAATACTGTGCATTCACACAGATCCCTAAGTTCCACAACATGACATTTTCCATCTGTCCACACTTGAGAATAACACTTACCCAAAATTATAGGACTTCCTTAAGAAGAAATCTTAGTTACATCTGTGGATGCAGACTGTATCCGGTGGGCTTTGCAGGGCACTTGGGAGTGGGGGAGCGGGAGGCTGAGGTTGCAGGTTTACTTTCTTTTTGGGATGAAGGTAGAATCAGTTTGTGCAGACCTGAGAGACGGTTTCCAAATGAAAGCCCGATGCTGTCCTCTTTGAGAGAGAGTTGTGTTTTAATCATGAGGCCAACTGGCAGAGCTCCTCTTGTCCCTCACCTGTGCTGCAATGTGTCCATACGTGCTTCTGTCCAGAGCGAAGGCTTCGGGGGGAAACGTGAAGCCGACTGTCATAGGGATCCCTTCAACTTCAGCTCAGTCCACCACTGAAGCCAAATCCTGCCCCTCAGCAGCGGCTCCGGTGTGCGGCTCGGCAGCTCTCATCTGCTTCTCCTCCCTCTCTTCTCCCTCTGCTGCTCCCTGTCCTCCAACTCTATTACGATCCAGAAACTGTGATGTGATAAGAATGCGGCTTCCTCGGCAATAAAGACAATCTCTACTGGGGAGCGTTTTTGTCATCTTAATTGTTTGTCCCGGGCGCATGTGACTCCAAACAGCCCCTGCGTCGCGGTTTTTTCTTTTATTTAATTTTTTATTTTTTTTATTTTTCAAATCTGTGGATAACGTGAACTCCTGTTAACGCATTTGTGTCTACCGATCAACACAGCCAATTATTTCATCATTTGTCGCTTGTATTTACGTTAAAAACGGCGGATTGGTTACGGTTAAAGCCACGGAGGTCTGCGCATCACTTACATTTAAAAGAATGATTATTAAGGTTGATGTCTGTGGGGCTATGCCAACTCTAAGCAGCAGCAACAACCACGGTGCTGCACATTGCGCGCACTAAAAGAAAAAGAAACGCACAGAAGCATTAAAATAAATATCCTGGCGTATTTACAGGCGAGATCACTGAAATGTGTAGCAGCACTGGAACAAAGTCTGATTCATGCACATTGTTTCTGGCGTGCTCCATGTTTCTAGCTAATCTTGGAAAGCGTCTGTAGATAACCCTGCGTGGCTCAGCGACGTCCCCATAATCCAGAAATTGATTACGAGGAGGAGGAGGAAAAAATTAGGGGGAATCCGGTACCAAATTGACGCGGTGTCCTTTGCGCTCCTGCAGTCCGTCAGCCCCTAATTGTAATTTAACTCCAGTGCGCGTAAAAAGGTGCTCGGTAAACGGAGGAGTCTCTCCCCAGAGGGCGGAGATAGAGCGTAAGATAGGCATACAGCGAAACCACCGCCTCCAGAGGCAGCAGAGTCCGCCCTGCGCTGCACCATCTCTGGAGTTTGCAATCGCCACAAAACGCAACGAAACGATGACGGTCGGCAGCCCACTGTTCCGCCTGTTATCGACGAAAACGGTACGAGTTGGAAAGTTCAGCGGAGTTACTTCTTGAATATGCAGAGTTAGTGTTTGCAGTGGGGCTCACACGAGAGTAGGGATGCTGCACTTCAAGTTTTTGCATCTGAAAATATTTCAATGAACTTATTTTATTTATTTATTTTTTGCTTTAATAGCTGCTGTGACGAGTCCTGTAAAAAAACATTTTACTGAATCGGTGCAGCTCAGAAGGCAAAAAGACAGAGAGCCCTCAGGGACTGTGGAAATTGGTTTGTGGTAACTTAATTTCACCTGTGGCATCTGGCGTAAGCACTACAACAACTGACTAGATGATTTGGTGCATTAGTGTCCAATCTTTACAGAAACCCCCCAAAAAGATGTAATTGAACAGCAATTAAACACAACACATTCCCAAATTAACCTGTAACCCAGTGTTAATCTGGCTACTGATGATTCACATAGCACGGAGGTGTCTGCTCAAAGAAGCAACATATTAAAAGGAGAGGTTTGAATTTTAAGAAGCCTTTAACAATGCTCACATGCCAGCTCAGGGACAAAGTTAGAGAGGCGAGGCTGAGATGGCTTGATCGTATACAGAGGAGGGATGGTGGATATATTAGTCAAAGGATGTTCACTCTGGAGCTGCCAGGCAGGAGGAAAAGAGGAAGACCTCAAAGGATGTTCATGTAGTGAAGGAGGACATGCAGAGTTAAGATGTTAAGACATCAGGCTAAAATCTAAAATGTAGAGAATCCTGATTACAGCATTATTTTCCCAAAATTGGAAAGCTTCACAAATAGTCTCAACAAATTATGCAATAGCCTCCACAGGCTGAGTAGCACTCCACAGGACAGATAAGCTGAGCAGCTCAGTGCCTGTTTATGCCAAATTTTAGGATTCAGTTAGCCAAATAAAGGTGGTATTTTCCAGTGTTTGATATTTTTTTTTAGTAGCTCAGTGTCCAGACAATGGTTCATCACTGAAATGGAGAGGAGTTTTAGCAACTCAATTCAGTCTTTTTTTTCTTCTTCGTGTACAGAGAGTGTAAATTTGGGCTGTTTAACTGCTAACCACTGGACAGCAGAAAGATGGGGACTGGGTGAGGTTTGTTGATTTTGTCCCCAGCTTCTTAAATTTGTATTGACTTGTTTCACATCCAGAAACTTACAATATAGACTCATTAGTTACATCTACTCAACTGCTTGTCAAAGCAAACATCTAATAAGCCAATGACATGGCAGCAATTCAAATCAATTAGGCACACAGACATAGTCAGGATGACCTGTTGAAGTTCAAACTGAGCATCAGAATGAAGAAGAAAGGTGATTTATATGACTGTGAATGTGGCATAGTTGTTGGTGCAAGACAGGGAGGCCATCTCACAGAGAAAATCAGAAACCCGGTGAGCGGCAGTTTTCATGGTGAAAATACCTTGTCGAACCCATAGGTCACGTGAGAATGGCCAGACAGCTTCAAAATGATAGTAAGGCAACAGTTACTATCAAGTTAAGCAGAAGAGTGTCTCTAAAGAGAGCTACAGCAGCAGAAGACCCCGGCTCGCACCAGGAGCCACTTGTGCCAGTTAGGTAAATGAAACTGAGGCTACAGTTCACACAAACTCTTCAAAACGGGACAATCAAAGATTAGAAAACCACTTCATTGTTTGATGAGTCTTGATTTGTGTTGCTACATTAAGATGGTAGAATCCGAATTTATGAGCACAATGGGTACGTTCTGCAGGATAACGCATCGTGTCTCAAAACTCAGATTATCCCAAACTGGTTTCTTGAACATGACAATGAGTTCACTGTACTCAGATGGCCTCCATATTCAGTAGTGCAGCCTTCAGACTCGATGGAACAGAAAATTCACATCATGAACAACTCCGCAGCAACTTTGTGATGCTGTCACATCGATATGGAGAACAATCTCTGGGGAATGTTTCCAGGACCTTGTTGGATCTGTGTCATGGAAAGTACTAGCAAGATGTAACAAATAAAGTAACCAGTATACAGGGAGTGCAGAATTATTAGGCAAGTTGTATTTTTGAGGAATAATTTTATTATTGAACAACAACCATGTTCTCAATGAACCCAAAAAACTCATTAATATCAAAGCTGAATGTTTTTGGAAGTAGTTTTTAGTTTGTTTTTAGTTTTAGCTATTTTAGGGGGATATCTGTGTGTGCAGGTGACTATTACTGTGCACAATTATTAGGCAACTTAACAAAAAACAAATATATACCCATTTCAATTATTTATTTTTACCAGTGAAACCAATATAACCTCTCCACATTCACAAATATACATTTCTGACATTCAAAAACAAAACAAAAACAAATCAGCGACCAATATAGCCACCTTTCTTTGCAAGGACACTCAAAAGCCTGCCATTCATGGATTCTGTCAGTGTTTTGATCTGTTCACCATCAACATTGCGTGCAGCAGCAACCACAGCCTCCCAGACACTGTTCAGAGAGGTGTACTGTTTTCCCTCCTTGTAAATCTCACATTTGATGATGGACCACAGGTTCTCAATGGGGTTCAGATCAGGTGAACAAGGAGGCCATGTCATTAGTTTTTCACCCTTTCTTGCCAGCCACGCTGTGGAGTACTTGGACGCGTGTGATGGAGCATTGTCCTGCATGAAATCATGTTTTTCTTGAAGGATGCAGACTTCTTCCTGTACCACTGCTTGAAGGTGTCTTCCAGAAACTGGCAGTAGGACTGGGAGTTGAGCTTGACTCCATCCTCAACCCGAAAAGGCCCCACAAGCTCATCTTTGATGATACCAGCCCAAACCAGTACTCCACCTCCACCTTGCTGGCGTCTGAGTCGGACTGGAGCTCTCTGCCCTTTACCAATCCAGCCACGGGCCCATCCATCTGGCCCATCAAGACTCACTCTCATTTCATCAGTCCATAAAACCTTAGAAAAACCAGTCTTGAGATATTTCTTGGCCCAGTCTTGACGTTTCAGCTTGTGTGTCTTGTTCAGTGGTGGTCGTCTTTCAGCCTTTCTTACCTTGGCCATGTCTCTGAGTATTGCACACCTTGTGCTTTTGGGCACTCCAGTGATGTTGCAGCTCTGAAATATGGCCAAACTGGTGGCAAGTGGCATCTTTGCAGCTGCACGCTTGACTTTTCTCAGTTCATGGGCAGTTATTTTGCGCCTTGGTTTTTCCACACGCTTCTTGCGACCCTGTTGACTATTTTGAATGAAACGCTTGATTGTTCGATGATCACGCTTCAGAAGCTTTGCAATTTTGAGACTGCTGCATCCCTCTGCAAGATATCTCACTATTTTTGACTTTTCTGAGCCTGTCAAGTCCTTCTTTTGACCCATTTTGCCAAAGGAAAGGACGTTGCCTAATAATTATGCACACCTGATATAGGGTGTTGATGTCATTAGACCACACCCCTTCTCATTACAGAGATGCACATCACCTAATATGCTTAATTGGTAGTAGGCTTTCGAGCCTATACAGCTTGGAGTAAGACAACATGCATGAAGAGGATGCTATGGACAAAATACTCATTTGCCTAATAATTCTGCACTCCCTGTATGTTTAAGACAGACATTTATTTTAGAAAAAAGTGAAACTGCCCTGTAAAGACCACCGTGATGTTTTGTTTGCCTTCACAATAACCAGTAGTCCAAACAACAGTAAAATCAATGTCTGCATGTGACTCATTTGGATTTTAATAGCCTGTAATGTGTTATTCTGATCACTGGGAAAGGGGAAAAAAGCCAATCCATCAAACCTCTCCATATAGGTCCAGACATGTGGAGGCAACAATTGTTAGGATTTTTTTCCTTTTGAATCTGCGATGTAAACATGTTACATAAATATGTATTGCTAATTGTTAAATCCTGAATGTGTCATAGATCATTTCGTGGGCATATATAAATACTGTGTTACATAAATCCTGAAAAAGAATTTTAACCCAGTTAGGTTTTTTTTCCCCCCTCTCTACACCACAAGAACGAGGCTGGTGGCAAACTGGGAATACAAAACAATAATTATTTTTCCTAATCATAATTAACGTTTGAATGAATCAGCAAAAGTTTGATCGGCTCCAAATACGACAACAAAGATGATGAAACCTTTGCGTTAACATAGACTCGCACAGCAGCACTATGTGAAATATCTCTACATTTTTATTGGGATTTAAAGTGTAATGCATCTGTAGCAAACACAAGACAAGTACAAGAAGCAGGAAACAAAAATCATTGACGCTGCTGAACGTCTATCTCGGGACACCGGACGGGACACACCGTCTTCCAAATTACACTAAAACAACAACCGGGGGGGAAAAAAGCCCTTCGAAGTGGAAGTGACACATCCTTACTCTTTCACTCTCAACCCTTCCTCAATCACTCACATGCACAAACACATCTCCATGGAAACTGTTAAAAGAATAGGTGGTGTGCAAAAAGACTGACAAAGCATAACATATACTAGAACTGGGGCGGTCAGCGTGAAAAACATTTATAGGTAGGGGGGGGAAAAAGGGAAACTTTTATAGGATCTAAGCAGAGAGGGTTCATTAAATGGGAAGGAAACACAAAATTAGGCCAGCTGTAATGTATAATAATTACATAATTTAAGTAGCTTGTCCATTTCAGACTGTGTGTTTGATTTAGATGGTGGGGGGGGGGGGGGGAAGGCATAAAGCATCGATACACGACAAACAGCAGAAGCCTTCTGAGTAAACACGAACAAATGAAAGTTACTCGGATGTTGCGGATAGCAGAACAGAGGCGGTGGGCATTAGAAGAGGGGAGAGGACAAGAGAAGCAGTACAGCAGAGTACAGCACAGTACACCACCTACACTCGTCTCCATGGCAACTACCACACTAGAACGAGTGATAATGCAGTTCCCTCTCTTCCTATTCTGAAAACTGTTCAATTGGTACCATATGCCCTGTGCAGTATGTGGGAGACAAAGCTTTCGCTCGTGCGCTGTTGCAGATAATACGAGGAACGGTTAGAAGTGTTAAACTGCGACGCTGTAAAATAAAATATGAAACAACAACACTAAAGGCTAAAAATCTTAACTGCATAGATTACATCGGTCTATCCACCAGAGACGCTGGCTTAGCCCGACACTGAATTCATCATCATGGTCGCTTTAAGGGATAACTTGTTATTCTTGAATAAATGTGTTAGGTTGTTGTTTTTTTTCTTTTCTTCACCAATGTAAGTGGCAGTGTGTGGGCAGACGCCGCTTTCAAAGAGCAAGCATTGAGGTTGATAGAATTGGAAAAAGCACAATAAAATGACTTTATTTTTTTTTCCTGTCTCCCCGACTGTGTTGGTTCCTGCTGTTGGTGTTAATGTGAAGTGACATTTTTCGTGCAACGTCATCGTTGAAATTTGCATCCTCAGAAAGTGCTGAATGCAGTTCGGCTCGGGGTGTTACTGCAAAACTTTGTGGCAACAATGCGAATATGACAATGCACAAAGCGTGCACACACATGGTGTGCTTGGTTATGATTTGGGTTTAAGCAGAAAATAACTAGGGACATTACTTCATACACCGAATCCTCGCTCTGCCTTGCTGAATATCCCTCTTGTGGACTCATTTTGTTTTCTCAAAACTGGCTGGTTACCTCCCAAAGCAGTACAGCTGAAAAACATGAATCAATTTGTTGTTTCCTCACATCAGTTTAGAGGGATCTTTTTTTTTTGGTTTACTCTCATGATTAATGCAAGGTACAGTAAGTCTGTCAGCTCAGCATATGACAAACACAGGGCGAGTAAGCCTGGCTGTCGGATGGCCTGCTAGGAGAACTTACAGATGGCTGATCTGCTTCTGCTTCCTCACTTTGCATGCGACATTGTTTGCATCTCGACTGAGAGCATCTGAACAATGGAGGAGCTTTTATCTTTTTTGACTCGTTTCTACGGTGACTTGACTCTCTTCGCTCCTCTCTTTGTAAATGTGACATTTTGGTCTTAATGGCAACTTTAAATCAGCATTCATGTGTATGTAAATGACATTTAAGTAATGAATTATTCACTTCAGTAGATCACTGCCTTAATAAATGCACCATCTTTCATCAGGTGACGGTAATTTTAAAAAGGTCTCAGTTTACACAAGTGTTTCCGATCAGTTAACACATCCAAGGGGGGGGGGAGGGGATATTTGGAAAGGTGACATCCTTGTTCTCATTTCCAATACATACTTATGAGTATGCACAATGTACTTTTATAGGCACTCTTTTTCTTCTTGTTCACTTTATAAACCAATTATTTATTTATTGTTCCCTCAATGTGTTTCATTTTTCCAGCTCTAAGCAGCTTCTTTTGGAGGCTGAGCTTCATTATGTAGATCTATTCAACTGCTCGTTTACAAGTATAAGCCAACCAGTGCATTTAGACATGTAGACAGACATGTCTAGGATTTCTAGAGAGTGGTCCAAAAAGGACAAAATATCCACGTGTTGACGCCAGAGGTCAAAGCAGAATGGTCACACTGTTTTTGAATCAATAGGAAGGCAGCAGTAACTCACAACCACTCGTGACATCCAAGGAATGCAGAAGAGCATCTCTGAATGCACGCTGAGGCAGCAGAGGACCACACTAGCTGCCATTTCTTTCAGCTAAAGAACAGGAAACTAAGGCTAGAATTCACACAGCTTAGCAAATTCTAACAAGTCACCCGATCTCGGTCCAACAGAGAACATTTGGGATTTAGTGGAACAGGAGATTCACATCATAGATGTGCAGCCAACAAATCTGCAGTAACTGTGTGATTTTGTCATGTCAACATGGACCAAAATCTCTGAGGAATGTTTCCAGCATCTTGTTGAATCTATGCCAAAAAGAATTAAAGCAAAGGGGGGGCAGGATGGTGGTGGGGGTCAAACCAGCACTGGCAATGTGTACCAAATAAAGTGTTGTTAGAGTGTGTAATATTAGAACACAGCATTTAATACTTACAGTGGTAGAATTTGGCTCTGTCACGTTATCTAGATAACTAAGGTTCTGCTTTTAGATTATTAAAATTTTGAAACATTTTTATAATGAATGTCATCAGGCGATTAAAGATTTACACATTCTGAACTATCAGTACCTCATAGGTTCACAGGTTACTCTAATGCGTCAGTACAGAAGCAAATGAATGAGTTTTGTTGTCAGTGGTTTTCAAACTTACACACAAATGACCCACAGCTTGAGACTGGGAGTAGACAAACCAAGTCTAAGGGGTAGGACGCTAGTGTATTCCTAGTGCCAGCTTCAAGCCCAGATAAATGGATGTGTAGCTTTGTGAAGGGCATTTGGTGTAAAATCTACGCCAAATCAAATATGCAGTAATATCTGCTGTGCAGAGTTGAGATGAGCTGAAAACAAAGAAGCCTGGTTACTTATGCACCAGAACACAGACTGTTCAGAGATGCTGTGCTCAACATCATCAGGGCATTTACTGGAAACACAGGTAAGAATCTGCTTGAAACAAACAAGTTTTCCTGCAAAGGCAAAGCATCTGCCTGAACCTGAAACTCCAAACGAGATCAGAGACGGCTTCACCAGTCATCGATTCTGCTCCCAGGTGAAGGCTGAATGTAAATCTCCTGTGATACAGCTAAAAAACAAAACAAATTGCTGTTTCTAATAAAATAAATGTGAAACCTTTGATTATCTGAGGCCTTGAAACTTAACTAGAAAAATTTGCATTTCCTGCGAAAATGCAGTGTGGATGCTTAAAGCTGAAGCTGTATGCAAAAAGTAGCTGAAAAAGCTGAAAAGTTGCAGAAATTGTAAAAACTTTGCAGAAGCAAAAGAAGTTTGCTAAAATGGAATAACTTAGCAGAACTGCAATATCTTAGAGGAAACATAATACTTGGCAGAAATACAATAGCAGAGCAGAACTTAGCAGAAATATTGTAACTTACCAGAAACATGATAACTTCTCAAAAATACAAGAATTTAGGAGAAATAGTATAAGATAACAGAAAGAATATATTTAGCCAAAAATACTTAAACATTACAGAAACACTATGATTTAGAAAAATAGTACAACAGAGCAGAAATATTGTGATTTACCAGAGACACTGTGATGAACTATGAATATTGTAATTTTAAATTAAGACTATGTTTTAGCACAAATATTATAATTTGGCAGAAATACTATCATTTAGCAGAATTACTATATTAAGCACAAATCCTATAAAAAGCAGAAATGGTATGATTAAGCATAAATACTACATTTAGTAGAAATACTTTGTTTTAGCACAAATCCCATAAAAAGCAGAAATACTGTACTATGATTTAGTAGAAAAACTATAATTAATCAGAAATACTAAATTTAGCAGAAATACTATATTAAGCACAAATCCTATGAAAAGCAGAAATAGTATGATTAAGCATAAATACTACATTTAGCAGAAATACTATATTAAGCACAAATCCTATAAAAGCAGAAATAGTATATTAAGCACAAATCCTATAAAAAGCAGAAATACTATATTAAGCACAAATCCTATTAAAAGCAGAAATAGTATGATTTAGCACAATAGTAATAAGTTAAACAGAAAAATCGGAAAAGCAAAATGGACAACTGAAAAAATGCTGAACATGCTGAGGGTCCCTCAAATATACTTGTTAAATGAAAAAAATCAGCAAAAAAAATATATAACAGCCACACAATCAGAAATATGTACACATAAGGAAACACACATGCACAGAGAGACACACACACAAGATCCAATTCAGTCAACCAGTCTAAATATATTGAATTTGAATCTTAGAATGAGATCATCCCATTAAAAGCTTTTCTCTCTCTCTCTCTCTCTCTCTCTCTCTCTCTGTCACACACACACACACACACACACACACACACACACACACACACACACACAGGGAGAGAGAAGTAAGTTTCTAGGTCAGCCTGGGAGCTGCTGAATTTGAATCCACCAATCAGAGAGCCTGTGGACTTTTTCCCGCCAAAACAGGTGCTTCTGTTTACACACGCAGCACAGAGACACACAGGATTTTTGCAGTCTATTTCTCATAGTGACGACTCCCCTCAAACAAATGACCATAATTTCCTAACTGTAGGGGCTAGAAGGGTCATTCTTACACCGTTTTGTTCAGAAGAGATGGGGGAATCTTCAAGTGTTGACAATTTATCATTAAAATATGAATTTTTAGAGATATATGACATGGATGACTTGTTGACTTAGAAGCCACGAATTCCCCAATATGCAAATTTGAATGCCTGGAGCCCACATACATGATTGGCTGGCTGGGAAGCTGTGCAGGCCCTGATTTGTGGATTTGAATTCCTCAGCCCTCAGATATGATTGGCTGGCTTAGAAGCCATGAAGGCCCCAATATGCAAATTTGAATGCCTCAGGACACATATGTGATTGGCTGGGAAACCGTGCAGGCCCTGATTTGAAAATTTTAATGTCTAAGTCCTCACAGAGGATTGGCTGCCTGGGGACCTGGCAGAAATATATAGAAATAGTATGATTAAGCATAAATACTACATTTAGTAGAAATACTATGTTTTAGCACAAATACTATAAAAAGCAGAAATACTATAATTTAGCAGAAATACTATATTAGGCACAAATCTTATAAAAAGCAGAAATACTATAATTTAGCAGAAATACTATGTTAGGCACAAATCCTATAAAAAGCAGAAATACTATAATTTAGCAGAAATACTATATTAGGCATAAATCCTATGAAAAGCAGAAATAGTATGATTTAGCAGAAATACTGTATTTAGCACAAGTACCGAAAAGTACCAGATTTAGCAGAATAGTAATAACTTATTGAAACACAAATGCACAGAGGGACACACAAACACAGGCTCTAATCCAGTCAACCAGTCTAACGATGTTCAATTTAAATGCTACAATGACATGCTGCCAAATATGGGTAGGGTTCTCTCTCTCCCACTAAACACACACACACACACACACACACACACACACACACACACACACACACACACACACACACACACACACACACACACACACACAGACACAGAGGGAGAGAGCTGCCGAATTTAAATCCACCAATCAGAGTGGCTGTTTACGTTTTCCCGCCAAAAAAAGTGCATCTTTTTACACACGCAGCACAGAGAGGCACAGGATTATTGCAGTCTATTTCTCATAGTGACGACTCCCCTCAAACAAATGACCATAATTTCCTAACCGTAGGGGCTAGAGCGGTCATTCTTACACCGTTTTGTTCAGAAGAGATGGGGGAATCTTCAAGTGTTGACAATTTATCATTAAAATATGAATTTTTAGAGATATATGACATGGATGACTTGTTGACTTAGAAGCCACGAATTCCCCAATATGCAAATTTGAATGCCTGAGGCCACATATATGATTGGCTGGCTGGGAAGCCGTGCAGGCCCTGATTTGTGGATTTGAATTCCTCAGCCCTCAGATATGATTGGCTGGCTTAGAAGCCATGAAGGCCCCAATATGCAAATTTGAATGCCTCAGGACACTTATATGATTGGCTGGGAAACCGTGCAGGCCCTGATTTGAAAATTTGAATGTCTCAGTCCTCACAGAGGATTGGCTGCCTGGGGACCTGGCAGAAATATATAGAAATAGTATGATTAAGCATAAATACTACATTTAGTAGAAATACTATGTTAGGCACAAATCCTATAAAAAGCAGAAATACTATAATTTAGCAGAAATACTATATTAAGCACAAATCCTATAAAAAGCAGAAATACTATATTAGGCACAAATAGTATAAAAAGCAGAAATAGTATAATTTAGCAGAAATACTATGTTAGGCACAAATCCTATAAAAAGCAGAAATACTATAATTTAGCAGAAATACTATATTAGGAACAAATCTTATGAAAAGCAGAAATAGTATGATTTAGCAGAAATACTGTATTTAGCACAAGTACCGAAAAGTACCAGAAATACTATGATTTAGCAGAATAGTAATAACTTATTGAAACACAAATGCACAGAGGGACACACAAACACAGGCTCTAATCCAGTCAACCAGTCTAACTATGTTCAATTTAAATCCTACAATGACATGCTGCCAAATATGGGCAGGGTTCTCTCTCTCCCACTAAACACACACACACACACACACACACACACACACACACACACACACACACACACACACACACACACACACACACACACACACACAGGGAGAGAGAAGCAAGTTTCTAGGTCAGCCTGGGAGCTGCTAAATTTGAATCCACCAATCAGAGTGGCTGTTTATGTTTTCCCGCCAAAAAAGGTGCATCTTTTTACACACGCAGCACAGAGAGGCACAGGATTATTGCAGTCTATTTCTCATAGTGACGACTCCCCTCAAACAAATGACCATAATTTCCTAACCGTAGGGGCTAGAACGGTCATTCTTACACCGTTTTGTTCAGAAGAGATGGGGGAATCTTCCAGTGTTAACAATTTATCATTAAAATATGAATTATTAAAGATATTTGACTTCTAATGCACCATAACTGAGTAGAGCGAAGCAAAAACTGCCTTGACTTGCCCTCAAACAACGCTTTGTAACTCGAAATCTATTTGGAGTATCGATATCATTCTTTCACCGTAAGAGACAGCAGGCTTTGGTGAACAGTCATGGAAATGTTCAGGTCTCTGTGGAAATCCAAAAAAAAGTTATGACGAGAGAAAAAAGTGGTTCATTTCCAGGGTTTGAAATCTGAAGAAATCTGAGCGAAGGACAAATTTCCTACCCTCAAACAAGTCCAACTCATTTCAGAACGGTAATAGGTGAGAAAGAAATTCTTGAATTGTGAGCGTCAGGGGTGTCTGAAGATATTCGGGGACAAGCCTCATGTCTTAACTTTGCTTCGTTAAGGAGATATGACGATTCGAATATGCCTCTCATTACAGAAATGCAGCGGTGATTTTGAACAAACTCTCCATTGACTTTATATGGAGAGTTTTCTGACATTGTGTTGGTCTGAGGAGATTTGCGAAAGTTCTATGAATACCACAACAATGATAGTGACATTTCCTGAAAGCCAGCAAAAATAACTACGTTTTGATGTATAATTTGTGGAAGTTGAGTGAAAATTGAGCAAGTAGCAAACAGTTGTTCGGACATGAAGAGAAGACTGCAAAAGCTTCAGTGTCACACTGGAAGCCAAGAGCATAGCAACCATAACAACGCATGTATTTTGTGAAAAATCACAATTTTGCAACCCAAAACTTTAAGAGGCATAAAAGTAAAACAGTAAAAGATTTGAAAAAGCTGAATCATACCTGAATAGCCCAATAATTTGTGAACATTTTAAAGTTTGAATGGTTGTTCTAGGTGAAAATATGAGGAAGTAGTTAAGTTTCAAAAACAAGCAAATTTTAGCAGAATTGCAGAAGTTTCCCATTCATTTCAATGGGACAAATTAAAGGAAAAAAGTGGAATATTTTAAAAAGTATAATAGTTAAAAAATAGCAAAAGTCATAGCCGGCATTAACAAAAATAGCTGAATAGTTTAAAGTTTGAACGGTGAAAATAGCACAAAAATTGTGGAAGTAGTTCCACGGCGAAAAGTGTACGGAAGTCCTAAGAATAATAAAGAATAAAGAGAAACAGGAACTCAATAGTGTGGATGCTTAAAGCATCCACACAATTAATTGTATTTGGGGGGTTTAAGAGTGCTGGGACTATGGGACATTGTGCAGGGGAGTAGTTCGGTGTAGAAGGGGTCAAAGGTTTCACACTAGTCAAGCACTCAGCTGTGTTAAGGGCTTACTCTGTCTCTCTGTGATTACACACAGAGAATAAATATAGAAAAGCTAATTTAAGGTCCCAAAGGGATCAGCAAAGCAGTATTGTTCGAGACTGAAGCTCAAGCAATTTTCTGCCATTAACAATTCAGAGAGGAGAAAAAATTTTTTTTATAAAAGCCTCACAATGAACTAGAATATACTCTGAATGCTCGATGAGACAGCCCTGTCTGCATAGAGGCAGATAGAGGAAATAAAATAAAATTTAAACTATCAGACTACACATTAAGAAAGAACCAGGAGATAAATGTGGAAGAAACTGCCTCGCTCTCACCCATAAAAGAGAATATCTTATGCTTGCTTCTGTGTTAAAAATTAAAATGTATAACAGGAGGGAGGATTTAAAGCTTTGATCAATTAAAAGTGTCTCAGTGATTTGTCAGACGCAGACAATTAATTAAACTCCAGGGCCCAGGTTTTCCAAAACAGTCTGATGTTTTTTTAGTTACGGTGCTGGACTGAAAATTAAAAACCAAAACATGACATTTAGTTCTTTGCCTTCTATCACTCAAAAACAAAAAAAAAAACAAATACTAAACTGTAAATTAAGACGGGCATGACAGATTAAATGGATTTTAGCCTGGTGAAAACAAAGATGATTTTATGATGATGGGCTTATTTTCCCAGTTTTTCCTGTGGTTCCCGCTGTGCAGACGTCCCATTTTTTATTATAAAGCAGAACTCGTTTAACTCTCAATTATTACAAGTTCCCAAAATTTATTTTTTTGATGAGAACATTTGCAAACACAAAAGTAAAAAAAAACCCATAAATCTAAAACAAACAAACTAAATAAAAAGAACAATCACAGCTGCCACTGTGCAGATGCACGCCTTTTTCAGCTGATTTCCACACAGACTTCACAAATAAGACTTTTTACATTTTAAGGCCATGCGGCAGCTGTTTTGGTTCTACTACTGTTTGTTTTTTTTCCTTTTAGCAGCTCAGTGACAGCTCAAACCCAAAATGTCAGTTTTTTCCACTAGACTCCTCGTGAGCTGTAAGGACAGAAATAAAAACAGTGTTTTCGATCATTTCACTGAGAATTTCAAACAGAAACCAATCCTTTATCCTCTTTTTGAAACTAATCTATGTAGCAGCCGCACTCTGTTTCATAACCATTTTCTGCCGGGCGCCCTTTGCTGCTGAAGAGTCAAGTACCGTCGACCCTCCTGAAGTGTTCGGAAATCCATGAGCGGCCACGTATTTGCGGTATGCTTCCCGGATGATGCGGAAGGCTCGTGCGTTAGCGTACGGTATATCTGTGACTGGGTCTCGGTACAGCGCGGCCTTGTGGGTAACAGGACAAACCTCCTGGATGGGCACTTGAGGACTCGTCTGGGAGCTTGGCGGGAAGGCGACCTCAAACGCTTCGTCGTCACTGAATGTTATATAAGTGCGGGAGCACAGGCCTCCGGCAGACTGCTGGGAAGGTGTGGTGGGATTCTGCGGTGCAGTCTGGGGAACGTCCTGGTCCAACCTTTGGGAATATGACAAAACCAAGAATATATGTTTTTAAACATAATTATCAGACAGTTGTGCTCATAAGTCTACATGTCCTGGCAGAATTTATGATTTTCGGCCATTTTTCAGAGAATACGAATTATAATACAAAAACTTTTTTTTCCACTCATAGTTAGTGGTTGGGTGAAGCCATTTATTATCAAGCTGTTGTGTTTGCCCTTTTTATATGAAAAGAACGACAGAAAATACCCAACTGACCCCGTTCGGTCAATGTTTAAGCAGCAGATTACTCCAAAACAGAATCAAAAGAAAAACCAGGTAGCATCGAGTTTCTACGTACCCCTCAACATCAACATTTTCTTCTTTAAGGACTGGGTTTGAGACGAGGGGCATAAGGACTGAATGGTAACGGATGGTTGGTCCTTCAAAACGCCGCTTCTTGTGGACTTGTTTCTTCTTGTCTGCCTCCAGACGTTCGTAGTTTTCTGAAGACGTGAAGTAAAAATCAGCAACACTGATGTGTTTTGTTATACCGCACAAACAGCTTTAGGTAAAGTATTGGTGGAACTATACTGATTTACATTACAATCACGGGCTCTTCCAATCCTGATTAATAGATAATTATAATGTTCAGCTTACATAACTGGCAACGTGATACTCAGTACTCGCACATCCTGGAGTGCTTAACAGGATGCTTTCTGTCTGGTATCATTTCTGTTTTCTATGTTTCTGCTAAGACACACTAATCTCGACATTGGTTCTCTCTTTGCATAACAGGAAAGATAACCAAGAGTCCTGAATTACCCAAAGTTTGTGCAGATATTTAAAGAGTAACTCTCCAACATGTTCTCACCAAGTGATCGAATGTTGATCTCGGCTGTTATTTTCGCCTCAGCCAGCAGCTCTTCCTGGGTGAGGGGTCGGTCACGATGAGCGCCTCGTCGCCTTCGCGGGGCGTCCTGGCGTTCTTGTAAGCGCAGATTCGTCTTTCGTGTATGTTCACTGGTGGACTGTCGGACAGACTTCCGAGCTACACAAGAATTAAGAAATGCAGTGTTAAAAAAAAACAGCTGAATAAAACTTTTTAAACATGTTTGTAACTTTCCCACAATATTATGATCCATTCACTGAATGCACACAACTGGGAGGTTTATGCATCCTTCTTTTCAAATAAAAGGAAAACACTATGGAAGCATTAGTAGGAGGTTTAGAGAAATCTTACTCTCTGCAAAATCTTGGAATTCTTGTGGAATCCTCCTTTTTGGCTCCACTTTAGTTTTCTCCGTCTTCTTCTGCTCCTCTGTTCTTTTAGGTTTGGGTTTTGGCACTTTTATTGGTTCCTTGGATTAAACAAAGACAGAGAGCATTTTCAATTCGCATCTGTTTCACTGACATTCAGTTTGAGGAAGAAGATGAAAAACATTAAATGTTATGCTATAATCACACATTAAACATGTTCATGCCAGGAAATAAAAAATATATTAATATTAAAAACAATGCAAACTGTTATGTTAAAGGATTTTTTTTAAATCAGTTTGTTTTTAACAAATGTTAATACATGTCATTTGACAACCAGTGGCTTCTGTGGAGCTGCAGAGCAGTTTTAACCTTCGGCTGACTGACTGAGGTCATTTATATGTGTCAGTATGACATTTTTAAATCAAAAATCTTTCCTACAATGATTTTGTCCTTCAGCTCTTCATAGATTTTTAAAGGATTTGGCCCATCTGTGAGCCAAGGATAATGTACTGTTTAGATACCACTTTTCTAATCTCACTGAGTACTCCGATTCACTGCTGCAGAAGCCTTGAGGCAGATACTTAATGCCAATATGATGTGGAAAACAGCGAAACTGACAGAGATAAGAGGCTTAACTCCTTTTACCATAAAAATATAAAACATCATTAATTATATGTTAGAATATCTGGCACAGATAAAGGAAACAGCAAAGGTGAAACAGGCACAAACAGAAACAGAGCCACTTAAAAGAGTATTTCTGTGTAAAATATAATGGGGACATTAGTGGTCCGACTTGGCCATTAGTTGCTAAAAAGCTTGTTCACCTGAGGGATAAGGAGCACATGTGTGCAACTGTACCCATGTGGGGCTGAAGGACAACACAGCGATTAAAAAAAGGTGGTAAATAGTACTTTTCCTTTTCCTTTTCTTTTAAAGGGAAAAACAAATAGTTTCCATCTTTGTTTTTCAAGTCCGCTGCAAAGTGATACATGATGACACAAGGTATTAGGGCAATTAAATTCAGCTTAGCTCAAAGTTTGATTGGTCCTGCATTACCTTGTAAGCTTTGGTGACAACCCGACTTTTCCTTCGAGGTGCGTCCTCCTCCTGGTCACTGTCCGGCTCGTCACCCTCATCGATGTCGAAGTCACTGTCAACCTCGTCCTCTGTGTCTGAATGTTCTCCGTGATACTCATCATCTCCCGATTCCTGAACGACAAACAAATGGAGCAATAAATAAAAATCAGGAAAAGAAAAGAACAGCAGAACAAACCATCTGCAAGTAATCCGAGACATACCAGCAAAGACACCAAACACCAAATTTCCTCTGCATTTTTTCTAAGTGTAGTCTTCAGGCCTATTGATTAAAATCTTACACTTTTGTATCTGGCAAGTGTGTAGCTATGTATGCAAAGTCACATCCCATTAAGAGATTCAGTAATAAACAGATTATTTATTTTTAATAAAGATGTTTCCCCTCATTGTCAAAGCTACATCACAAAACTCAAACAAGCAGCCTTAAGCCCAAACCAGGTGCAAAGATAAATAAAATAACACAAATGCATTATGTGCACTAACAATGTGAATTTTCACATTTCTTAAAATAAATGTGGGTCATTTTGAAACCCAACATCCAACGACAGTAAAGATTTAGAAAGCAGCACAAGACAAAAATATCCCTGAAAACTGAACAGATAAAGGAAGCGTTTGCACACACAGGCACGTTCACAGTGCTTTATCAAAGTCCCAGCAGAGATGACTGAGGCATCTCAGGATCTGTTTGTGATTTTTTTATGAAGCCACTCTTGTCAGAACTGCCAGAGCTGCCGCTGCCAAATCCCCCTACACAAGGTGACCCCTGAACCAGCAGCTGTTTGAAGAAAATTAGCCACACTGTAAATTGAGGAAACAAATTAGCATCTTCAAAAGCAAACCATAACGTGTGAGATTGCTACAGCATCAAATGTTCTGACAAACAATATCACACAACTTTCTTCTCTCTTCAAGCGTGAAGCGGGAAAAGCTGGCATCATCTAAGCTCTGTTTACAGCTGGTGTTCAAACTATAATTGTAAGGCCAGCTCTAAACTAAGTCACGGTCACCATTTCGAATGAACAGTGGTAAGACGCACTCATTTTTAGATGTGTCCTTTTAATTCACCTCATTTCTCTTATAGTTCCAAAACTGTACTCTCAGATGTGAGAACCCCAGCCTGATGAAGAGCTTTCTCCATCTATCTTTCCATTTTGTGCTGCTAATCCATGTCCAGGTCATAGGCACAGCAGTCTAAGTAGAGAAGCCCCAGACCTCCCTCTACTGGGTCTGCTCCAGGGCTACCTCCTGCTAATACACACTCAAAACACCTCCCCTGGGAGGCATCATATTCCAATTCTTGACCCACCCCAACCGGCTCCTTCTGATATGTAAAGTAGACGCTATACTCAAATCACTGAGCTCCTCATTCTTTCTCTAAAGCCGAGCCCAGACACCATTTGGAGGAAACTGATTTCTGACGCTTGCATTTGCAATCTCGTTCTTACCCACAGCTCGTGGTCATAGCGAGGGTAGGAACACAGATCGAGTGGTAAAATCGACAGCTTCGCTTTCACACTCAGTTTTCGCTCTTGTCAAAATCCAAAATCTGATGAGATTGTTTTTCAACATTACTACGGAAATGATGGCAGGAATGGTTACTGTTAAAAATCACAATCAAACACGACTCCCCAATTACCAGTGAGAGTTAATCAACTTTTAAACCACAACCTCAGCCTAGTAGAGAGGAAGTAAGTGCTTTCAGCAATGCACTACTAAATTTATGATACAAGACCCAATAAACCCCAACAAATATAAATAAATAAACATTTTATTGATCTGCCCTAACAAGAACATGATAAAACTAAAATAGCTTTTAAAATTGCTGTTTACATGATGCACATAACCCTTTAGTCAAGAGCTTCCTGACAAACTCTTTAAAAGTATTGAAGTATAATGCAGCGGCCCTGCCATATATGATACTCTCATTAGGATTTAATACTAAAATAAACGTGTGAAGATGTGCTGGCTTGTCTAAAAGGTCCGGATCGTGTAATGCTGTGAGAGTCTGATTTATATCAGTGAGACCCACTCCCAGTCATGTCAGTCTCAAAATAGTGAGAGATGTCTCCTGTACTAGTGCATGGTCAGTAGCCTGGCAGAAACTAAATTCTTCCGTTGTATTAATGTGTAAATAATATAAATAAGTGAGTTGGCTGCCGGCTTCATTGTCGGGCAGCAAATAGGTATGAACCAATTTCCCCAAAATTGAGCAGCAGTATTTCAGGCATTGCAAAAAACAATAAACTTTGTTTTTTGCAGGCTCTAGTTATTAACACTGGAGCCGGCTAATGCTAACTCTTTATTATCGCGCTCTGTTTATCAGTTTGGTTACTCACATCGTTGAAGCCTCCGTAAGTGGTCTTGTAGAACTCATCCTCTTCTTCAGCATCCAGTAGTTTGGACATACGGTTTCCCGCAGTCTTTCTGGGTTCGCGGCCAACTGCGAGGCTCATGATTGTGGTTTCAAAATATGCTAATCAATGCTAAGCTACTTAGCTCGTTATGTTACGCTAAAAGATATAGATCGTTTTGCGGGAACCTCTTTGACCTCGTCGTTACTCAGTATATTTGCTTAATTTTATGTTGGTGCCCATATTTTTTAGACCCTTTTAAATTCAAGGGATACTTTATAATTTTTCTTATAAGAGACGATAAACACTGACAAATGAAATGTACAACTGACCGCTAGCTCTCGTTTAGCAAGCAACCATATCCGGGACTGTTGATCTACTTCCGGGCTAGCGGGCGGACTAAAAGTTTATTTTAGTTGTTTGGCTTGACATAGGAAAATATAATCAATTACACAGTTAATGCGAAGCTTCTATTAGAAAATATTCTATTCAAAAATTGTATAACTGTTTCATGAAACCGAGGTCTTCTTTTGCGCCGAGAAACGTATGCGTTGTCATGGCAACTCTGTAATTTTAGCGCACGATAATGACTGCACTACTCAGCAGTCTCTATCTACTGTTAAAGTCATTTATTTATTACGCATTTATTTATTATATTTGTTTATTGTTATATCCACCCCTTACCGTTTTAGCTGTCAGTTAATGCAGCCAGCTCCACTCACCGGTGAAGGTAAGATAAGTACGGTCTACTCGCCCACAATGTAAGTACAAAACTGCTTATGGAGATTTTTTTAAACCTTGCAGTTCACATCTAGACGCATTAAACCAAGTGCTGTGTGTGCTGCTCCTCACTGGATGCTGTAGTGCTGTAAATTTTTAAGTAAGTACACCAAATTTGTGAAAGCATAATCACTTTAATTTTTGTAAGTTCTTGGATAGAAAAATGTAAAAAACAAAAAACAACCAACTTGCATTTCACACATTTATTAAATAATAAACAGTGCAGAAATTAATCAAGAAAAGATCACATGCTACAGAAAAGAAGCTGCATAATAAACTGCACATTAACCTTAATATAAGGTTAATACCGCTATTGTTAGATTCTCCATATCTCATCAGTCCAAATAGTCCACCTGAAGTCCAATGTAATTGTTATTTTAAGTTTACTCTTTAATTTATTTTATCCTCATTTCCTTATTTTTTTGTGTTGCAAGATAAACATGATCATGGTTTGTCAGGTCACATTTCTTAAATGCAATTTAAAATATTATTAATTAAGACAACATGCTCATTATTATCAGATTCAAGCAAAAAACAAATAAATTGAAGCATCTTGCAGTTTATTCACTGATACCTACTAATATCAGGTGAATATATTCTTTGCTTATTGACTCATAACAGCTTCATGGTAAACCTCCCCGTTTCCATATAGCTGCTTGTCCCTCCATTACTGCTCGACATGGCGCTTCGTGGCACATACGCGATTGTGGCTGTGTGTTTTATCTGACCTTTGCCCTTACTCCAGAAGAACATGAAAATGAAACAAACACTCACAGAGCTGAAAAACGAGAGAAACCCTATGGTTGCTGCTATCAGTAGGGTCTTTACATCAAAATTGAGTTTCTGATTTCCGTTCACACCTGGAGCAGCAGATGGAAAGGCAGACCAACCTTTAAGACGAAATGGTTTCTTAGAAGATGATGGAAAGGTTTGGACATGAAGGCTAATGGGCAGGCTGTCGTTTCCCGCTGCGTTTGATGCCACACAGAGATACTTGCCACTATCTTGAGGCTGAGCATAGCGAACCTCCAGCGAGCCATTGGACAGAGCTCGTACTCTGCCGATGGGTGATAAAGATCTTAGCTGTGGGTTTAGCCATCTGACAGATGGCAGAGGGTCACCTTCGGCACTGCAGTGAAACACCACTGTGTGTCCCTGATCTACTTTCATCACCTGAGCTTTGCGGTTAAGAATTCGAGGTGGCCGACAGGTAAGCAAATCCGGCAGCTCAACCTCAGGGAAATCCAGAAAATTCCAGCCCTGCAGCTGGACTGAGGTAATGCAAGTTGGCGGACTTTCACCAAAGTCCATGTATAGTCGCCTTTGCACCACCCAAAGCAAACGGCAGTCACATGCCAGTGGGTTGTTATCAAGCCCCAGAGTTCTTAGGGTGTCCACTGAATAAAAAGCTCCAACCTCAAGTGTGGTAAGACGGTTTCTGGATGCATTCAGCAATCTGAAGTGGGCCAAACCCCTGAATGCTCCGATTTCAATCCTAAGCAGCGATCCCCCAACAAGATGTAACTCTTGGAGCCGGAGCAAGTCTCCGAGAAGGTTTGCATGAATGTAGGTGATGGGGTTAAAAGAAAGGTCAAGGTATACGAGATATACAAGGTGATGTAAGGGGATGTAGGGGAAGGCACTTAGGTTGCCGTGTTTAATGGTTAGTGATGTGAGGTTTAAGCCAAAGAGACTGTTCCCTGACAGACTCTCCAGCCAGGGGCAATGAGAAATGACAAGTTCCTTTAGGTGGACTAGGTGGCGGAAAGAGTAGTTTGGCAGCGTAGTGAGGCCCAGTCGGTGAAAACTAAGGCTTCTCAGCACGCTAAGTTGTGTGAGCGCTTCCATTGGCATAGCAGTAAGGTTGCAGCCATCAAGGTGCAGCTCCTGCAGACTGATTAGTCCTGTAAAAGCTTGATGAGAGACATAAACCAAGTCATTATCTGCAGCTTTCATGAACCGCAGGGAAGTTAATTCACTGAAAGTAAAGTCGAGGAAAACAAGAAGCTGATTGCTGCTTACATCCAGTAACTGGAGGTTTGTTAAGCCAGCAAACGCTCCCACTGGGATAATCTTCAGGTGATTGCGACAAAGGCGCAGAGTTCTCAGACTCTGCAAGCCAAGAAAGGCTTCCACTTCAATTATTACCAAAAGATTGTCACTTAAATCCAAGTCCGACAGCTGTGTCAACGTGTGGAACTGCTGACGCACCAAAGTCTTAAGCGTGTTGTGGGTTAAGTTTAGCAGCCTGGCTTCCTGTGAGAGACCATCAGGAACTCTGGTAAGTTGGCCACCAGAGCAGTTGACTTCCAGCACCGTAGCATTACAGTGGCAGGATGGCGGACACAGCCAACGCGTCTCAGATGTCAGTGCCACCCCTGCTGCCAACAGGTAGAGAGCTCCCCAGCACAGCCGTTGGTGGACAGCGCTCCTCTCGAACATCTGGTGACCTGTGTGCACGAGTGAGGGGATAGATAAAGTGAATCACAGGTGAAAGGAGTCACGGGTCTTTCTGTATACATTTCTTTACTCGTAAATGATTATTTTTGTATCACCACTGCCAGTTAGGAATAGAGCAAAGAGGAATTGGGTGTCAACTTGTCAGATGGATGGTGGCAGAGATCCATTGATGGGGTTAAATTAACTTTATCTAATGCCTGTCTGACTTTAAATCTGTTTAAACTCTACATACAATACACTTTAATTTACAAAACCTGTTTAACACAAGCGATGAATGTGGCAGATGTTAATTTGATCCTCATTCTTTGATTTACTCTCTAAAGCTCCCGAGGCCCTTTGAGATCTATGTGCCTGGAGAATTTACACCAACAAGGAAAGTATTAAAGTGCCCCACTTCAGTGGAAGGAGACAAAGCTTCCCCACTCTCATAATTCCATGGCTAAAAGATTTAACGTTGTTCCTACACAACATTAAGTATAGTGTCAGGCGGGCTCCAACAGTTTTTGTGTTTTTGTTGTTTGTGTGTGTGTGTGTTTTTAATAAAACTTGATATTCAGCTCTTTCTCTGCTCATCTCCATTCCAGCTCCCTCTCTAGAAGATTAACTAAATGGCTCTAATTAGGATAAACAGCAAATGTGAATATTTGATTCAGTCACAATGCTGAAAGAAGCCACTTATCCTCAGTTAAGTGGCAATATGGTTGCCAAGCACTTATTAATTTGCTTGTCTAAGCGTTTTAGACACCACCACCGTCTCCCCCCCCCCCCCCCCCCCCCCCTTCCCCCAAATATGAAGAGAACACAATTAATACGATTTGTGGTCTTCTATGGGAAAAATGATCTCTCCTGCATGATCATGCATTTTGACTAGATAAGCCAAAAAAGATGAATGTGGAGAAAAAGATTTATAATTTTAAATCCAAGCCATAATAACATTAAACAAAGACCTTTAATGTATATAGAAAAATAACAATTTCTTACACGTGGCAAAAGTTTGTTGAATCATAACTAAACCCACTATTTAATAATGTGATCCTTTTGCTTGACAAACAGGAGGTGTATATGGAAACAGCTCGTACCCCTGAAGCCTTGTAAGGTGATATTTTGTCGTTTATTTCACACAAGATTTAAAAATCAGAATCAATCAGAATCAGAATACTTTATTGATCCCTGGGGGAAATTATTTTTTGTTACAGGACTTACAGGACCTTACAGGACCTCATGTGTTCTGATAGAGTTTCCTTTATTTGTAGACCTACAAATATTGGGAAATGTGCTTTTGACTGACTTTAAGTGTTAATAATTTCAGCTCATATAATACCTTTCATTCATCAGTTTCATCATTTTTCTCCTTTATCCTCACTGATGTGACATTTAAGCCAGATTCACATCTGAAGTGCTCTCCAAAATCATCCGTCTGAAACCTCGACACCTGAGCGATTCACTGAGGGAGGCTGGGAGTTGAAAATTTGAGCTCATTATTTTGTTACAGTTCTCAAAGCTCAGGGACAAACCTCCACACTGTGGATTAGTTTAAGAAACACATTCTCCTCTAATGTGAACAACCAACGACAAAATAAAGATATTAAATTAAGATTTTAACTTCTCGGTGAACCGATACTGCAGTTCATTCAACAGAATCCATCTCTGTATGAGATTATCGCTTCACCGCTTCTCCTTTATCTGTTGAGTGTTACCAGACAAAAGTTGCATCACGCTGACCTGAATTGCCCCTTCCAGGTTGCTCGTGCAAAAGCACGGTGCACCTCTCCTCTAAGAGGCTGCAGTCCTGTGGATAATTTTATTTCAGCTTCAAAGCTCTACTCGGAATAAATTACACCCAGAAAAACAAGAGCAGATTGCACGCTCACTGTTTTTGTTTGATTTTTGTGGATAGAGGGAGAAAGAGTAAACCGGCACCACATGAGGCATCACGTACGAGAGTTATCTGTAGTTCCTCGGTTACATGCCTCTCTGGGCAAGATTATAATGTGAGAGTAGCACATACTCCCTGGCCAGTATTACAATGACTATTTTAGATTTTTAAATTATTATTATTGTTATTATTGTGCACATTCTTCAGTTTCTACAAATGATGGAACTCATTTAAGGTTTATTATTTACAAAGATTGTAAAGAAGGACTGGTGAAAGCTGATTAGAAGGTGGCTGTACTTTACGTCAGTGTCTTTTTAATTTTTTTTGGCAAAGGTTTAGTAAAGTTCAGAGCCGCTGAATTATGGATCACAAATAATTCTGATTATTTATAATTTTCTTTAAGATGTTTGTAACAGAAAGTCTCGCAAAGCTTTCACAAAACACAGAAAATACAATAGTCTGCTGTGCAAAGGTTGTCAATCAGACATTACATAATTGAAGACAGTAGCAAACATAGTGCCAGTAGTTATGGAAAACAAAGGTCATGATCTTATTATTCCTAGAACTGTGATCACATAACAGAGACATGCATGACTGGAAGGACGCCTATTACAGCTACTAAAATTTTTTCAATCTCAAATCATCATAAGCTCGTTTTATGTATTTTTATTTTACTTTGCCACATCCGCCAGTAGGTGGCGGAAAAAGCAAAAGCATTTCGGTGCCTAGAGGAAACACTGTCCACAGGCTTGGTGCATAAGTATTGCCAAGGTAGTGTCTTAATGTGTTGCCAGTAAACACATAATGGTGGCTCTGTGGCTGAACATGTGAACATGTAAACAGTTGTATTCCTGTTAAACTTTAGTTGCACGTCGGTAAATACGACGAACGTTGCAGCTCATCAGAAAATGTGCTGTTTGGATTCCCAAGAGCACGAGAAAGAGAGAGAGATAAAAAAGCAACACCTTCAAGTGTGAAGCCACCCTCTGTTTTGGCAGCTCGGCTCACACGTTGTTGTGCTGAGCTGCACAGAGCGTGGCACATGTAAGAGAAGAGATGGTGTGAAAGAAAGAATGATGTCCATTATGTTTGTGACATCTCTCACAAAAGTGACTGCAGATAAGAAAGTACTCGTATGTGCTGGACCTAAAAAGGTTCATTTGCCGCACTGATTTTCACATTCCTGCTGATTCTGATCCTGATTTTACTCTTGTCATCTTTGCTTTCTTAGAATTTCCTCAGTCATTTTCCACATGATACATCCATATAAAGACGCCACAGTGGAGTGCATGCATCTACTTTTCAGGTAATTTTACATCAGCACTGGTGTCTGCGTGGATCTTGGGAGCGGAGTCTGATTGCTGGTGGTGACGGCAGCTCCCGGTGGCATTGAATCACGGAGGAGTACTCCTCCTGAATTCCTCTGGGAGGGCACATGCTTGAGACTGAGAATAGTTTACAGGTGTGCCTTGGCAGTTTAAAAAACTCAGGATGGTGGTGCAAAAAAGGGAGTTGCAGTAGTTTGTAAAGAAATCAAAGGAAAAGCAAGCAGCCAACTCACCTTCTCTTCAGACTGATGGGTTCATCATTGTAATAGCTCCATTTTTACATGCAAATGACTTTTCTTGTGCTCTTTGTTCTTTTTTTTATTGTTCTGTTTTATATTGTTCTACTTTTATACCAATAGAAGAAAACAGAACTAAAAAAAACCCAAAGTAGATGTGCCAGTCTCTCAGTTCCTCCTTACGTCAGTGCTGATCAAAAATCCAATCCAAATGTACCAAGAAACTTCCCGGAGCAATCAAACACATCACCAAAAAAAAAAGCTTCATGCTCCCATTCCTCAAACTGAAACTCTGAGGGAAGCGCGATGCAGTAGCTCAGTCCTCCTGTTGTTCCGCTGTCCTCATGGCAACAACAACCTGGCTGCGGACGCGCGGGCGCTTGGTGCATGCTGGGGGATTATATGCACTAGCTCCTGGACTCCATCCAACACAGTGCACTGGATGACGGGAGGCAGGCACAGGTCAGCCAAATGCAGAGATTTATGTGTAACACCAGATGGGGATGAATTTCAGCACTCACACTTGGAAATAAAGGAATATCTTTTTAACTCTTTTGCCCCATCGGAGGCTTCTTAAAAGTTTGATTAAGACATTAACCACAAGTTCCTCTGTGGTTGTAACACTGTGGCTGTTCATCCAGTTTAAAACTAATGTAAGACTCCTGAAAAAGGAGGGACATTAGGAAAGGTGGGATTTCTAACAGTTGATTGGTCAAGGTCCATGAGACGGTGTAATGACCATGCTTTCTTTTCCACATCAGACTCAGTTTGCCCACAGCTGTTCCCTGTATCACACTATATCATTCTAGCAGGTGGGAAATGTAAATGTACAGCTTAGTATTAAAATTTAATGCAAGTTTGACTCAAAAACTCAGCAAATCAACCAAACCTTGTATGGCCACTCTTAGAAAATCAGGTTTATTGTAACAAGCAGGACTGTAACTGCTGCTGTTACTAAACTGCAACCTTGAGCTTTGTCTTTTAAGTTGTTGTCTTGACAACTGGAGACAATTTTGTATGTTAATGTAAAGCGGGAAAAGCAGGCCTTTCAAAGAAAGCAGGCTACAAAAGTATGAATAAGGTGCCCATTCATGTAATTTCCCATTCATTCATACAGTGGACTGATGTTTGCGTGCTGCTTCGAACACAAGGATTATTTTTTTTCCTCACATGTGGAGCTAAAGCCATGAGGCACAATGTTGTTTCTGTGAGGCAGCAGTGCTAGATGTTACATACCGTGGTGGCAATACTTAACCGAGGTTTTCATTTTCCTTAAATTCCAATTAAAATCTAAGAGTAAAATTTAAATTTTAATGTTTTTTTCTGGTATTTGACTTAGTTCAGAACGTCTCGTGATATTACAGCTTAAAATCCAGAAGAAACTGTGTAACTGTTTATCTCTCACTGCCTTTTATGTTTATGTTGGCAAATTTTTTGGCCTTAGAATATGTAGAAAAAACTAGTTCAATTTTATTTTTGATTTTTGGTGAGACTTTGAATCGAAAGTCAAAGGTCTGTGTTTTTATTTCCATACATTGCTTGCTTGTATGTCAGTAAAGATTGTCATCTTGAATGTTTCATTGATCAAGTTCCCACATTAAGTGTTTCCTAATTCAGTTATTTTATTTATTACTTGACCTCCAATAATTATCCCAGGGGGTATATAAGTCGTTTTTTGAAGTAACCCGTGTAGGGTTAGAGAAGTGTTTAGTGTGATCTGGAACAACAGAGTCATTTCTGTTTATAAGTGTGGTAGAAGCTAAATTTTGGGACCAGGCGGGAAAGTACGAAGAACTAGTGTAGCAATATCATCATCACAGTAAACAACTGTTTCATGTCCAAAACAGAAAAAGCTCTGCAGAGACTTTAAGCAGCTAAATGCATTTATTGAACCAATAATTAAGACTAATCGACACTTGCATGGTTAGATTTAATAAACTAATTATAGTCTCACTATAATTATAAAAATCCTGTTTTTCAATGGTCGGTTCAATTACATAACAAGCTGTTCTGCATTGTTTAGGAGGGGCTAGACTGAAAATGAGAAGTGACACAGGTTCCCGAGCAGCCAGAGAAGCAGATTCAAAATTATTATCATTATTTGGTGTTAACTATTAGAGGTGGACTATAACATGTTCCCTGATTTAAACTTGCTAAAGAGGCAAGATGATTCGACTGTTTTCCTTTCCCTTCTGTAACTGAATAAATCTCCTTTAATCGACTGTAAACTGGGAAAACATAACAGGTGTAAATGATTTTCTGCATTTTGAGTTTTAGTTGCTAACAGCCACCTACGCTGCCCTCACTCTTAATTGTACTTTGCAAAGAACTTGCTGAAATTTGAAAGCACTCCCGCCGGATTCAGCGAAAGCCAACAAAACGATCAGGTGTTTGAGTCGGGGGTTGAATTCCCTCTCCGCTCAGCTGCATGATTGTGAGATGTAATGATGCAAAACATGCACAATCACCAACGAAGAAGAGCTTGTGCTGAGTCAGGAACTTACCATCTGCTACCTTAAGGAACCTGCATTCATCAGCAAATCTCCGTCCAACCGGGCATTCAGGAAGAGGCCGGATCAGAGATGGAGACCAAAAATAGCAAAGGCCACCTCAGATCTCCACGTTGCATAATGTCCTTCTGTCCAGTTCTCTTCATATAGTTTCGTCATTGCAGCTCTCCGCTGTGCAGACCGCTGCCATGCCTTTGGGTTTTTACAATATTGTACAGAAAGCTGACAGGAAATGAGAGCGAAGACGGCTAAAAACTTGGTGACCAGCAGATCACGGTATATAGCCACAGTCTCCAAACCACTAATCCCTCTTCTCTTGGTTTACTATCCACTTATTCACGTTGCAGTCGATGATGATCAGCTCACATCTGTTCTTTACATTCTGATCCGTTTGTCTTCTTAAGAGGATTTTGTGGCACGCTATTTATTTACCAACAAATGTACAATCATCAACAGCATCAGCTCGCATCTGCTAATAACACTTTAATTGGTCAATGCACAAAAATAAGCAGAGCACACTAACATATAAAAAAAATTCTATGTGGATTTTTTTCCTTTTTATGTTTGTTTTAAATTGTGGTCTCACATTGACCCTTTTTGCATCTCTGAAAATGCACTTAAAATGCCTCTTAGGCAGTGGACACCTTAGACCCAAGAACCATGAAAAACATATCTATAATGTGTTGTTCAAGATGTAATAAGGACTAAATGTGTTTGTGGCTCAGGAGGCAGAAAGAGGCAGTCTTCTACTAATCTGAAGGTTTGATCCTTGGCTCTTCTCGTCTATATGTCGAAGTGTGCTCGATGTTGTACCCTGGGCTGCCTATATAAAAGTGTGTGTATGAATCTTAAACAAGGTGGTTAGGTATAGAAAAAAATGATGATGGATGAATGTGGGTGTGACTGGGTGAATGAAGCAATTCAGTAATTTACTTTTTCTTGTATGGCTTCTGGACATTCAAAAGTCAGCAACAGGATCACCTCACAGAAGAAGCATAAGCAGCCTGAAATGGAGAAGCTCAGGTTGGGTGGGTTGCAAAGTGTCTTGCAGAGGCAACTACTTGCAAGCTAAAATGGATCAAACAGCATGCCCCATGAGATCTGACAGCAGGATGTGCAGCAGGGAATTCACTGATCGGCTGATCCATCAGTCTTTCTTGCTGGGATTGATTCCCCAACCTGTCAGAGCTAAGAATCCACAGCTTTATTTACATACAACTTTACCAAGTACACTCAAGAAGTAAATACAACAAGCATGAGAGGAAAAGGAGAACCTGTCATCTTCTTGCGGTTATTTGTGGTAGTCTTACAACTCTTCTCTCTTTTGTATCCCAGTAGTTGTTAGAAAAAGTCACATTTTAGATGAATGGCTGCTGCATGTCAGAGTAGAGAAGCTGCTCCTCTGCACTGAAAGGACCAATATACTTTTTGGAGACCCGCACAGATACAACACAGACCACATCATATTGAATGACTGGATCATGGTGCATCCGGTGGTTGTTTCCACTTGTATACAAAAACAAGACGTGAGGAAGTTCACGTCAAATTCAAGAATAAAAGAAAAACATTTGAACAAGAATGATCAAGAGTTCTGGCTTGACGTTCAAAACAAGAATCCAGAAAGAAAGAGCATTTTTTAATACGCCTCTTTTAGTTTTCTACAAATCCACAGCATGTTTGAAGGCAAAGAGCCCTGATGATTAAACTGCAGCTTTCAAAACAGACTCGCTCTGACCCTGTGTAATTCGATTTAAATTAGCATCATTAGGCAGTAAATCTGGATTTTGCTTTTGGTTGTGGCAGAATAATAAATTAAGCTCATGTGCCCTTTTCTCATTTCAGCTAACAGCTACAGTACGTCAAAATATGATTCAAAGTCGTGATTAATTATAAAAAAATCTCCCTGAACTACAAAATCAGTTTCATTTCTATCAGTTTATTCTGAAACGTTTTCATTTCGCACGTATTTCCCTCCACACGCAGGGGTATTTTCATCATTTAACTTTCACCATGTGCAACTCTCATACGGGAAGCCTAGTTTGTGTGGTTGCAGCTGGTCGTAAATTACATTCACATGACGAGGCAGTGAGCAGATGCATAAAAGCTCGCATCAGGAAATAAAACTTCCTCTTTTTAGGCGTGAAGATCTAAGCGTGCTCAAACCGGGTGAACTTGTCTTTCTGGGCGAAGTCATTCTGCAACAAGGTGAGTGTGACTCTTTTCTTTTTACACGTCTTGTTAAATTAATGGCTTGTTTAAGGTTATGGATGTAAGCGAATAATCATATGGTGTCGGAAAAGATTTACTGAGAAAGAAGCTGGGAGATTACAGTAAGAGATTACGGCTTGAACTTCTCTGTTTTGCAATGGAGTAATCTTCAGACGTCTGCTCTGTAGATTAGAATCATGTTTACAGGCTCTTCTGCTTTTGTTTACAGACTGTGTTTCATTGCAAATGCAGTGTTGTGGTTTTGTGCACTGAATGCTAATCATGCTTAACCCTTTCACGCATAGTGGTTACTACAGTGGACAGCTATTCAAAGGCTGATTTCTTGTATTTGTGTCAGTGTTGATGGTATACTTGCACATAAAGCACTACATCGGGCACTGATGTGCCACTCCTTACCCTGCCACCCACTGGTCGTTTAATGCTACTATAGATGTATGACATGTTTCATTGTAATTTTTGTTTTCTCACCCTTTCATGCATGAATTATGACAACCTCAATCAGGATTTTTAGTCATCTTTTCATGCCTAAAGATGCCTAAAAATCCTGATTGAGGTTGTCATAATTCATGTATGAAAGAGTTACTATGTTTGCGTGACCATTTTCAGGCTCAGTGGTGACGGAAACCTGGAGTTTATCATTCTGTGTTTGAGTTGTATACATTCCCGCACTGTTTATACTGGGACTCTCTTGTAGAGTTTTGTAAACCTGAGCCGAGATCTTCTCAGAGCTCCAACTTTTCACATCTTTCAGTTTAAAGGAAAATACTTTTACTGCATTATTCCTAAACATTATCATTATCAACATTTTTAGACCAAAAGTAACCTCAGGTGCACACCAAATCACAGAAAGTTAGATACTGAAATTTCAAAATGCAATCCAAGTTGCCTAAGTTGAAGGCAGCAAGCTTTTGTTGTTCAAATTTAGATCATGAGGAAATGATTGAGAGGGGGTAGGGCTAAATAAGTATATACTTTTGCCTACTCCTTTTCAAACAACTGCATGGAATGATATTATGAAATGTTGGTGAATCTATATGTTTGAAATAAAAATAAACTGAACTGAACTGAACTACTGAAGTGATTAGCTGATTAAACAAGGATTACATCTGCTTTTCTTTTTTCCCCTTCCTTTTCAGTATGCACACTTTGTGTGCTGTGTTGCTTTTGGCCTTCGTGGTCCTCGCCTGTTCTTCGCCCGCTGTGAACAAATTGTGGGAAGAGTGGAAAACCAAACATGGAAAAGTTTATGATAATCAGGTAGGACTTAAACAGACATTTTGTCTTTGTTACCACATATTCTGGCAAGGTTTGAATGAGACAGCGCGGATTTGTGTTTCAGACCGAGATCGACTTCAGGAGGGCAGTATGGGAGAAGAACGTGCACTTGGTGTTGAGACACAATCAGGAAGCCTCGGCAGGGAAGCACAGCTTCACGCTGGGACTGAACCACCTGGCTGACATGGTAGGATGCTGCTGCTGAGAAGACAGGATGTCTAAACTTTCTAAATCTAGATAACAATCTGTTATTGTGCAGTCGTTCATTAGTAACATTAAAACAGCTTCAAGGCTCATGGATAGAATTGCATTAAATTATCTAAAACTATCTGCAGTCTGGAGTGACCACAGGAAAAATATCTGAGTGCTGAACAAAGCTGTAGCAACAGTAGAAGACAGAAGAGGAACAAACAATTGCAGGATCGGTGCACTTGGTTTGGCATTACCATGAATTCTATGTAAAGTAGAAGTGAGATCTACTACAGAATAGGCGCTCATACGATTGTGGTAGTAACTGCTGACTTTAACCACAGCTGGTTTCATACAGTGACTGTAAACAACATTCAGAAACTTCATTGTCATCATTTGTCTTCTCATCCTGACAAAAACCATCCATCTTAGTCTGATCTTACTGGTCCTTCTCAGTCCGAGTCTGCTCTGCAGTGGTCCGCATACCCTGCAGTGTCTACACTCAGTTTGCAGCATTTAGTGGCAAAACCACTACAACAAACATGTGCTGTACAGCTGAAATCGGTCAGAATAATAACAGTAATTTGTCTAGTTATTATTATGATTTTTGTTCCCTGTATTTCCCTGCACAGGAAAATCTCTGGGTTATATTTTAATCTCAGTATATTGAGGGGCACATTTTGAACATATTTGAATATCAAGTTTTTAAAATATGTTTTAATATTAGGGAGTTGAGTTGCCTCCAGTCTATATTATGACTATTATGGCCTTGCAGCCACACTTTGAGCCACATATCGAGTATAAAGTCAAAAATCTCTACACAGACGGGATTGGTGTCTCTCTCTCTCTCCTTGTCTTTCTCACTCATGTATTAACCAATATGTAACTATTACACAAATCACACTCCCAAATCATTGTATAGTTGTGCTGATGATGGCAGAAATTTTGACAACAAGAAGAAGAATCAACCAAACTGAAAACATTTAGCAATTCTGTTAAACTGAACAGCACGAATTGCAGCGCCAGACTGGAGCGATCACTCACAGGAGCGTATCTGAGAGACCTCTGGTGGATACAAACATTTTAACACCGTGTAAACATAACCATATGTTTGCCATCAGAACCTCAAGCGCATTCATGCACATTGATCTTTTGCTGGTGCAAGATGGACGTGAATGACCACCACTGTTAATCTGCAGATAAAACTGCATCCCCGCGGGCTTAATTTAAACCCTAACCTGTAGAGCAGCTCTAATCTCCCTTCATACAATCAGATTAATTTAATCCAGTATGGGCTGGGCCCGCCTGGACAATCAAGATGCTTATTTTTATGTACATAAGGACCCTTATGTAATGCTGGAAATATATAACAGAATATAGAATAAGGGTTGCAAACTGGTTGGTTCTGTGCCGTTCTGGTTCAGGTTGGACTTGCATAAACTATTAAATGAAATACTTTGCTTATGTGCAAATGTCTGAGAACCTTGCATTTTATGTGGACTTTGTATTTTAAATAAAAGGATCTCAAGAAAAAAGTTTCATCAAATGTTTTGCACATTGAAAGACCAGAAACACAAAGTGCAAAAACCTTAAAATATTAGAGCAACATGTCAGTGTTACAGTGTTGATTTCTTGTTCCTGCATGGATAATATTTTAAATGAATGAATGGATTGTTAATATTAAAAAACAAGTGCAGAAACAAGAGAGGAATTGTATTCTAAGTTAGAGGGGTTTTGTTTTTGATTAAAAATCCAGGAAGCCCGAGCGGTAAAGCCTGGATGGGCGTGGCGTGTTGGCTCTCTGCAGGAAACTGGCAGAAATGTTTGGGACACATGCAAGCTTTTGGCCCGCTGTCAGAGGACAGAGTGCTGCAGTTGCCTGGGTGAATAATGTGAGGCAGCTGAAATACACTCACATGTAAGGAGAAAGATTCTGTTTTTAAAGCTGCTGTGAAAGATAAAATGACACAGAGCCTTATCTGCTACAGCTGGACCGTTCACCTTTTGTATTTTATGCTCTTCGTCAAAGACAGAGGTGATAGTTGGAAGGGCAAACACACAGCCAGCATCTCCATTAGAGATTTGTTAATGCCAAGTGCAAAATTCAAAGTGGATGGGAACAGAATGAACTGACTGAGTGGAGCTGTTTCAATGCTTCAGCTTGCTTTTCAGTCGATGATGGGTTTTAAACACATTCGCAACCCGAGATCGGTGCTGTGTTTATACATTCGGTGTCAAGTGAAAACAATGCTGTTGTGCAGAGGTGATATTTAATGGTGTTTTCATTTTATTTACCGCTGCCATTTCTTTGCCCCCAAGACAGCTGAGGAAATCAATGAGAATCTGAACGGCTTGAAGCTGGAGGAGACCGTTAATTTCACAAATGGCACTTTTAAGGACGTGAGTGACTCACCGTTACCTGCGAATGTGGACTGGAGGAAAGAGGGCCTGGTGGGTCCTGTCAGAAACCAGGTGAGATCGGGTGTTGTAAGAAAAGGAAAATCATTAACGCGATCCCGTGACAAAAGTGACACTTTGTACTGTTTTTATTTTCTAAGGGTTTGTGTGGGTCATGCTGGGCCTTCAGCTCTTTGGGAGCTCTCGAGGGCCAGCTGAAGAAGCGCACTGGTACACTTGTTTCCCTGAGTCCGCAGAACTTGGTGGATTGCAGCACCCAGGACGGAAACCTGGGTTGCAGAGGAGGCTACATCACGAAAGCCTACAGCTACGTCATTCGCAACGGAGGCGTTGACTCGGAGAGCTTTTATCCCTACGAACACAAGGTCATCCTCGACACGCACAAAGAGAACTGTAGGAAAGAGGGTGGACAAACACAGAAAGACTGACAGTGCTTCTGTCTTTTCATAAATGTCTCGTTTCTCTTTGCAGAATGGGAAATGCCGCTATTCTGTCCAGGGCCGGGCTGGCTACTGTTCCAAATTCAGCGTCCTTCCAGAAGGAGATGAGAAGATGCTGCAGAAAGTTTTGGCATCAGTGGGGCCGATCTCCGTGGCCGTGAATGCCATGCTGGAATCTTTTCATATGTACAGTGGAGGTGAGGAGGCTAAAAGCTTCACGGTGCAGGAGATTCTAGTGAATTTTACTTTATTTGCTGGTCTCTGATCCAGAAAAAAGGCTTCAATCCCAGAGGGATAACTCCTCTTGATTTTCGTTAAGTGGCTTAAACAGAATCATGCATTCATTCACTTGAAACTGGTGGAGCCCCCTCAGGGAGGTCATACATCTCCTACTTTCATTGCAAAGTTTGCACATTACCGCTGCTATAATTTTAGGTTTGTCAGCCCTTGGGAGGCCCTTAGCACTGACCGGCTGTACCACATATTTTTTACCTTATGTATTTTTTTTAACTTACACGCCTGCATTTATTAGGTTTATACAACGTACCAAGCTGCAACCCAAAGCTGATCAATCATGCTGTGTTGCTCGTGGGCTATGGCACAGATGGAGGACAAGACTACTGGCTGGTGAAAAATAGGTAAACGTACCTCCGATTGTTAACCTGTAAAATATTTCCGATATTTTGAACCTAGATGTGAATGTTTTTGTCTTTTCAGCTGGGGAACTGCATGGGGAGAAGGAGGTTACATTCGGCTTGCCCGGAACAAGAATAATCTCTGCGGCATCGCCAGCTTTCCAGTCTACCCTACAGTGTGAAAATATGGCCCACTAACTCAACTTAGTTTATTTAAATTATTATTAAAGACCAGTCAGTGTCACTGTGTTTTATTTCACATCACCGCTAAAGATGCTTAAAGTCCAACCAACTGAAATAACTTTTCATCTGATAAAAAAAAAACAATATCACTGTACTTTAAATGTCTGACTACATACTCACACATGTCTGAGACTGAAATACTTCAGCTCTCATTCAGTAGTGTTGTTTCTACATTGTACTCTATGTATTTATTTACTTTCTGCATGTTAAACCTCACAGATTTAATAATAGTGACAATGACAAGTGAAAAAATTGAAAGATTCATAACATTTTGTGCCATGTAAAAATACTTTATGCACATTCGCTTATTTGTACATTTCTAAGCACAAATTTACACTCAAGAACAATAAAGATTTTGTCAACTGATCAGTTTTAATTAAAGTTGGAAGTAGAAGTAGTACTAAAGTAGAATTTTGGGGTATCTGAACTTTGCTTGACTATTTTTTTTCCTGAAAACTTATTGCTTTTACTCCCTGCATTTGTTAATCAAATAAGGACTGCTCGGTGTTATCTTTTAAACTGGAAATGTGAAGCTTAGATGTAAGCCCACATGCTTTTAAATCAGTATGTGGCTGGTGCACAGTATACAGACAGCATGAACGGTATACAGTCAGTGTAGAGAACGGGCATCAGCCAGGACAACTCATGAAACATCTGCTCACATCTGGTTGAATTCAGGTGTGTACATCTGCAAAGAGCAGCTAGTCAGCTGATCACAGCCTATACTTTAAAGAAAATCTACTGAAGTTCTCAGTAAAAAGTGAGTTGTGATTCTCTTCCCCACACTGAGCCATTACAACTGATTTTAGTTCCCCCACCCTTTGATTCCACTTTAACCTCAGACTGGACTCCTTTTCCCATTTAGAGGCAAAGAAAACGGAGCTTTTTTTTTCTTCTTTTTCTCTCATCCTGTTCTACATAAATGAGTCAAGCTGTTATTATCAAGCTGATATTATTTTATCGTTACATTAATACATTAATATAGCACAATGTTCAGTAAGCTTGTATAAAAATAGCCAGTAAAAATCTCCTCCAACGAACTACTTCTTATTTTTAGTACATTTCAGAGCCGATACTTTTTCCACTTTCAGTTCAGTGAAAAGGTTGAATCACTACTTTAACTTTTACTGGAGTATTTTTCAACACTAGTGCACTGTGGCCACAAAGGGATGGACATGGCAGGCATTCACTGCTTTTTACCAAGTACCTGAGTAAATCAGTGAATGCAGGTTTGATGGGTTTTTTTCAAGTTTGTCAAATAATCTGAACTGCATACAATTTATGTGGATGGCTCATATGACAGCCCCTCTCAGTGCTAACATACTTCAGCTGACTTTAAATGTAAATTGATACCACCTGTAAACTCTGCTGCTGCAGTCCACTTAAAAGCAGGAGCCACACTGCAGGCTGTTTGCTTTGTCACACCGTGGTTGGAACCCGTCTTCTTCTTTTCCCAGATTCTGAAAATGTTTCAGCGCCTGCTTTTCACAGTCTTGTGTGGATTTGCAGTGGCCGATATCAGTTCGCAAACAGATCGACACTGGGAGCTATGGAAGAAAACGCATAAGAAAGTATATTCTCACCAGGTAAAACAAAAGTGGAAAAATACCAAGGTGCTGAATCCTGTAACTTTAACAGGAATGTTTCATGTCTTCATCTATATAAGTGTTTAGCTGGGTTCAGTTTAAGCATATAAGTCTGTTTAAGCTTTATTTTAGAACAAGAACCCACCTTGTGTTTCATTAACATCAAGCTGTTTGGATGTCTGAACTCTGGCTTAGTTACGGTGCACATATATGCCACAGAAGATTTGGTGTAACATTTATGTTCCAGATTGAGGAGTTGGGACGCAGATTGATTTGGGAAATGAACTTGAAACTGATTAATCTTCACAACCTGGAAGCCTCACTGAATTTGCACACTTACGAACTGGCAATCAACCACTTCGGAGACATGGTGAGCATTCTCCTCAAACTTTACATCACTTGATGGTGAATGGTGTGTAATTTCTCCATGCTTGCAGACCCCTGTGGAGATCGCTGGCACTCTCATGGGCACTAGGGTACCATCTGACCTGGAGATGGTTGCTGCGAGCTTCATAAAAGTCAATGCTTCTCTACCAGCTTCAGTGGACTGGAGGGATAAAGGCTTGGTAACTCCAGTCAAAAAGCAGGTGAGGTCCTAGCTGGTCCCCTCAGATATCCACACATGTAACAGGAAACCTCTACATTTTTAATCATGTCACGAGTAACCTTTCTTTTAGGGTTCTTGTGGCGCTTGTTGGGCTTTCAGTGCGGCTGGAGCTCTTGAGGGGCAACTTAAAAAGTCTACAGGCATTTTGAGATCTCTCAGCGCTCAAAACCTGATTGACTGCACCACAGATTATGGCAACCGGGGGTGCAATGGTGGCTTAATAGCACGTGCCTTCAAGTATGTTGTTGATAACCAAGGCATTGCTTCTGAAGATGCTTACCCCTATATCGGAAAGGTGAGTCAAGCTTCCACTTGCAGGTAGACTGTGATTAAACCTAGATGTTTCTCATGTTAAAGAGTCTACTACTTTTCAGCATAATCAGTGCAAGTACAACCCACTGTATCGGGCTGCTAACTGCTCAGGGTATTGCTGCTTACCAAGGGGGGATGAGTTTGCACTGAAGGAGGCAGTGGCTCTTGTGGGGCCCATCGCTGTTGCAGTTGATGCTTCCAGGCCACAGTTTCGCTTCTACCATCGTGGTTGGTTACTTTATTAAAATGATGCACAGATTGAATCTTAGTCAGAGTTCCTATATTTGCCCTCCTGTAACCAACAGGCGTGTACATGGACAACACGTGTACCCAGAAAGTGAACCATGGCGTGCTGGTTGTGGGTTACGGCAGAGAGAAAGGACAGGACTTCTGGCTAGTCAAAAACAGGTTGTTCTGAGTCACTGGTTGATGGACTGGGTTTCTTTGTTTCCTTTAATTTTGAGTTTCATGACAGCAGCTGCTTTATTTGTAGCTGGGGTGTACAGTTTGGAGAAGAAGGCTACATCAAGATGGCTCGGAACCGAAACAACCAGTGTGGCATCGCTCACAATGCTTGTTTTCCTTTTGTTTGATTAAGTTGGGTCTTTGTTTTATATTTTGTTTTTTGTTTAAATAAACTGGATCACTGACATCTTAACATGTTGGAAACTTTATGAATTTGCTATAAATTTAAATCTGAATTTGTTCACTTCTATGGATCTACATTATACAACACTGGTCAACCCAGGGTCTCCCTGCCCTTTAGTAATTAAGGCTGGGAATTTGCTATATAAATGCCAGCTGACAGTTCCCAGTCTCATTTTATTTCAATTTGTCAAATTGTATAAATGTGGCATTTAAAGAAACTGTTTTGTGGCTTGAGGCAAGTTTAAATGGGCTCTTTAGATCCACAGTCCTCTTGACTCTCATGAGCAGCCCCTGCTGCACCTATGACTCAACTGCAGCCAGTTTCTGTAAAACAGGGCTCCATTAAACTGCAGGTTTAGAAAAGGTACAACAGGACTCCTGAGTTCAGATGTTGAACCTGCACCAGCAGCAGTGACATCAAACGTACCCCATCAGTGATTCATGGGCCCCAGCCAATGTTTTTCTTCAATTAGACACAAACTAGTTCTAAATCATCATGGAGAGCATTGCTCCCAACTGGAAAATGAAAAAGCATCAATCACAATACCGCTTTGACCTCCAGGTATCTGGTATTATGAGGATAATGCTGCGCTTAATTCAAGTGTCTGAACCCACAGCTGTTGTCTGCTTCCTGTTGGATTGCTCTGCTCTGTGGGTTCTTTATATCTGTTTGGCTAACGATCTCTCTCTTTTCATAACTCTGCTGTATTTGATCATCATTCTAAATATCTGCAGAGGTCTCTTTTAGTTTTTACAGCCTGAGCTGCTGGAAGCTCTGCAATCTGAATATAAGCTGAAATATATGCAACTGATGCAGAATTTATATATTTTTTTTAAGTTTAACACTGTTCAATATTTGTTTTATATTGGCTTTTGACTTGGTATCACATTTTTGGGGGCACCTTTTCACTAATTGTACTTAACCCTTTTTCTATATTTATGGCTTAATCTGTTCTATTTCTTTTCTCAATTTCTTTTGATGTATCCTTATAGGCCATTTTGAACATTCATTTCTGATGTTTTGCCTTTTAAATGTCATTTAAAATGGCTTATTGCAAAATTAGTTTTATTAATCTTACCAGCAAAACAAAATATGTTTACAATAATGAAAACATCAAGATGTGATTTTAAAATCTTATTTCACTATATTTTGCTTCTTAGGAGACATTGTTTTTAAAGTGGTCTTGAGCCCTATCAACCACAGATGAACAATATCTGAAAACCATGTCTAATACCGGACACGCCTGAGAGATGCTCCATCTATGTTCACTGAAGCCTCATCAGAAATGGTGTCCATAGAAGGGTGGCTGTGAAGAAGCCATTCTTAAGGAAGGGAAATGGGGAGAAAAGGCTGGGGCATGCCACATTACACAAGAACTGAAACGAAAGAGGAAATTCTTTAGGTTTAAATCAATATGTGCCGAGGTCGTCACTGTATATGACAGTGTGTGTATACAGCCAGCTATGAAACACTGTCGTGGTTTCCGTCAAAGGTTTTGGAGATCTAGTCAAATTTGATGGAATTTACGTCATCTGTAAAGTGTCTGATTGACAGTGACTATCCATACCTGGATAGAAAAACGCACAGTGGAACACAATCATGGATTGCCCTTGTTTTTACTGTACTTAAATGCATGTTTGCACATTTCAATAAATCCCATTTCCCACTTTTCCAGCAAAATACAGAGAAGCAAGGGGTGACTCAAGACTCAGCACAGGACTGTACATTGAAAGTACAAAGAGAAACGTCTAAATGAAGTGAAAATTATCTGATGGTGTGAAATGGAGTACAGGACACTGGTTTTCTTCAAGTTTTATTTCCATTATGATTTTATTCAAAGAACTGGATAAATAGCACAAAAGTGCAAAACCCAGCATAATGGACAACTCTCACATAAAATAAATACAGCACCTTTTCAGCATCACTAAAATATTCTCAATATCCAGAAGTAATAAATACTGAATTTACCAAGATGTTCAGTCTTGATTTACAAAACACAAAGACAACACACAAAGTTTTGTGTCATACCAAACTTTTTTTGGAACTGTTTCCGTAATCTTTTTGTTTCACAATTTGCATACTTGCACATACAAACATCTACAGTTTCTACACACAGTACACTGAATCTTGAATTGAACTCACATTTAGAGTAGAACTTTTTATCAGATAATAAAACAGCTCAGAGTCAAACTAAAGAAAGCAAACAGAAACGCCATCGCTCCAACTACAGTGATGGATCCTTGCAGTTCTCTGCAGATGCGGGAGGTGTTTCTCCCACACTTTTTAAAAGACTGCCGTCATTAAGGGGAAGTCGTATCAGGCTGGTGTTTGCTTTATTTTGACCGCACCCAATATCTCTGCCTTCCTTTATGGATAAAACTCAAATCAGCAACTCTTTTTATAGTTTATACATGTATATATATATATATATTTATTTATATTTATATAGAATGAAATTCTACACGTAGCAACATTAATCCGTAAACTTTTACAGTTTGGACAGGAGCTTCAAGTTGACAGAGGGCGCTCTTTTGATGAGTTCAAACCCGTGGTCCTTTTGAGTTTGACTTGATTACTTAAACCTCCCCCTTTAATACAGACTCACATAAACAAACAAGTTTATGTCAAATTACACTTTTCATGCACTTCACATTGAAAGTGTCCTTCCCTTTCCAGCCAAAGCTTATCTTCAAGATCACAAGCAACCTCCTCAGAAATTCAAGCATGTATATTCACATATATATATAATAAAAACAAAAAAGGTTACCTGGTTCCAAGGTAAACAAGGAGCACAGTCACCACTAACTCACTTTCAGAACACATACTCGAGTTTCACCAGTTTTCACCCCACTTTGATTAAGAACAATCACTGCAAGCAACAAATCTATGTCATCATACGACAATGAAAACACTAGTTCTTGCTTTGGACAAAAACAGCTGGCATACAGGACGTCCAAGAAAGTCAGACAATACGATAACGAACATGCGTCACAGTCGTTTGAATACAGAAGGTTTAGGGGGTGAAGCCGTCTTTATGAATTTAAGATGCGATCCCTTTCTCTTTTTTTCCCTTTTCTGCATGTTTCTAAAACTGAGGAGCAGACTGTGTGTTATTTCTGGCTGCCTTTCAAGGGACTTGTTTCAAAGGCTGTGTCAGCAAAAGAGCACCCGAGTCTGTTATGAAGAACGACACACTGATTTCTACACTGCATATATAGGTCTTTTTTTTTCTTTTCATAGTGTAAATGTATTCCGTGGTCCCCAACTGAGCTGTAATCATCACAGGGATGAAAACAGAATTGCAACAGAAAAAAGTAGAAAAATATGTGACAGACGATTTAGTCAGCAGACGCACACAGACACACATACATCCAAACAGTCTTTCCAACAGGAACAAGATGGGACAAATCTGTTCATTAAACACATACATCTTTGTACACAAACAGCAAACAACGGAGGGGTGTACTACAAAGGAAGTTAAACATAGCCAGGCTTTCTTTGGCTTAAGCCCCAGCTGGAGATAATGTGTATCATAATGGAGGTTATCAACTTTCTCTGGTAAGCTGGGCTTTCCGCTTCATGGTCTTTGTGCACTCATAAACATAAAAATGGGGGTTTTACAGGTACAGCTCTTCTTCTGCACAAAATGATACCTATGAGTGTCCTCCCTACTCCAATCATAAACGTTATCAGATCATTATGACAAACTGATGACTTTTAGCTTGACGTAGCTTGCTAATGTGCTAATCTCGCCCTGACCTTGTAGTACACCCCTCAGGTATGATCCTCAGCATGTAGATTTGAAGAAAGATTTCAAAGAAATAGGTTTTAGAGATAGTATCATTTGCATTCTTTAGTGAGAAGATAATGTTCTCATGTCTTTATATGCTGAATATGAAGCTACAGCTGGCAGGCAGTTAGCTTAGCTTAGCTTAGCTTAGCTTAGTTTAACAGGAGAAACAGCAAAGCCAGTGTAGCTGTTCCCCATCATGTCCAGGCCTTTTTGCTAAGCTAAGCTACCATAAGTGAACAAGGATATTTGTTTACTATAGAGGGGGCTGATAACAGCACTAACACACACATACACACAATCCAGAGGACGTTTTTCGGTCAAAATGTCACACTCTCTCACTGATTGTCAGCACACAAATAGTACACAAAATACTGTCATATGTTTACAGAATGAAGGTGTACACAATCAGCTTCGCTTTAAGGGTGATTCTGATTCTTGAGATGAGGTCACAGCAGGTTTTTACATGTAAACTAAGAGCCTGCGTACCCTTAAAGACGAAAGAAATAAAAATGAGTTACAAATTTTCATCTTTTCCCAGCGGGAATGGACGCAGTGAAGGAATGTCTGATCAGGAGCCCTTAAAATAAAATTATATTCTTGTTTCTCTTGCCACACTGTCTAATTGTTCACTTTTTTAACAGCTTCTTTTCCCATTTGATTTGTGCTTGTGATGCAGTTTTTCTTGGGTAAATGAAGACTGCTTTGTTTGCGTGTTTTGATCCCCAACAAAAAAAATACAGCAAACAAAAGAACTAAATCAGTCTCCTTTCGTTGTTTCGACTTCAAGAATTAGCTTTCCCATTCAATCAGATAACTTATGTTCTGACTAATTCTCATATGGATTGGAGGTGAACTACACTACATGTACAATAAGGATAACAGGGATCTAAATTCTTAAAAGCCAGGGTTTTGGTTCATATGTTGCTTTTCCTTTAGAGCGGATGAATAAGATAATAATAATGGAGATATAATTGATTTTACCGCAGGCCTGATTGCTTTATCCTGAAGGGATCATGAAGAAAAAATAAAGAAAACTGAAATTATTACTACAATGTTGATTCCTGTCCTTGTCCTTGAGACCCGGAGGAGACACAAACCCAGCCTCAGCATCCGGTGTAAAATCTGTGCCAGATCAAACGTGCAGATCCATCTGGTGTGGGAAACAAGGTAGCCGCCGAAAGTACCGCACAAACATTGTGCTGTTTATTAGTTATCTGAACAAGCCTTAAACATTACACCTTTTACAGGCATTAGCAAGGGCACTGAGAAGATGCTTTTGTGGCAGGATACTGTGGGTGTTTACGTGGAGATTTCAGGCTAGTTTTTACAATAGTTACACCTCTAAGGTACCTTGATAATGTGTGGCCACACTGCTTATTCAAACCGCTGCTGGACAAGTAAAATTCCCACTGACGCAAATGACACTGTCATTTGCATGAAACACAGAGATGTAAATGAATAAATCAGAGTACAAACAAAAACATGCGCACACACACACATACACACACCACTAATTTAGGCAAATACCACAAGTATCTGCTCTCACAGTTTAGCACTTGACCAAAATCCGTCCCACAGACGTTCCTCGAAAACATCATCAAACTGACACACGACACGGAGGGAAAACATCAGCTTTGACACCAAACACAGAGGAACTGGATCAAACTATTCCCATTTACAACAGAGAATCCTGTGAAATGCGTCTTCGCCTGCCTGCATTTCGAGGCTCTGAGCAGAGAACTGGAATTACTCAGGGAGAGAAAAAGCACCTCGGCTCTCTGTGTCTGAGTAACAGCAGCCTCACTGGAATGTTTTAACAATATTTGGTAGAGAATAACAGCGGTCAGCAGGTCAGGCTTCAGTAGGAGGCAGTGATCGAGGGTCACGGGAAAGTTTTTTTTGTTTTTTAACAGAAAATATGTTCACCCTGAAATTCATTTTGAGAACTTTTGCAAGCAAGTCTATGAGCAACAGTCTGGATGCAAATGTAAACTGAACTGTTCCAGTAACGTCACAGCACATTAAACAGAGGCACTGGACGCCAGTCACTGAGGTCGAGGACAGACGAGAAAGCAAAACGGAAAACTCACCACATACACTGACTAAATCATTCTCGTTCCTTCAGAAATGGCTTTTTTAAATCAGTTTCCTCTCATCATGTGATCGTTCTGTGTCACTGAGCATCTGTGGGAGCACATTATCACCCTCTAAGAGTGGCTCTTCCATAAGATATCTGATTCTTTTTCTGAATATTCTGAATACCTGACAAAGCAGCGGAAATTAAGTGATCATAAATATAACATCATCTTTTTCTACCTCTGTGTGTTCTCCTCTTTGAATGATGCAATCCACATTTCAAAGGATTCTGGGCTTACAATGGGGATGGCAGTCTGTTTTTGTTGGTATGTGACAGCAGAGCTGAAGCTCTCAGGGATGTTGTTAGTTGTTAAACACGCCAGCTGGACTCTGCTGCCCTCTGCTGGTCGTTGGCTTTACTGCAACACTTGGCCTCTCGTTTCGGGCAACTTTGTGGCAAGGAAACTGCCGGCGGCGAGGGCGCCGGCCGCAAATAGGATGGGTATGGCCTTGGTGATGCCCACAAATGACTGGAAGATGCTGATCCCCAGCACGGCCGCCAGTTTACAGAGGGCGTTCAGGAAGCCGAACGCTGTGGTCCTGGAGACAAGAAGAGAGGGACACACAGACAAGAACGCACACACACGGTAAGGAGGGTTTTTAACAGTATTTATCACTCACTGCTTCATATTTGACCTATTACGGCCATATTTAAGATAATCAAAGTGAAAAAAAACTTTCCTCTTTCTCACACACAGCTACACTTTTATATGAATCCCACCAGGACATGACATGAAGAGCCTCTAGAGGAGGACTGGCCAACACCGATTCTGCTAATAAATTTTATTGACATAATTTCTAAGTGAAGCCAAGCGGATGAGGGTTTCCAGTTTTGCGGCCCCAGAATCATCTCTCCAATCCCTGCATATGAAGTGGTTTATCTGGCTTCATCAAGGGGTGGCCTCCAGCATGCAGTGGCTCGGTTTGTAGCAAAATGTGAAGCGGCAGGAATGAGAACTGGTACCTCCAAATCCACAACCAGGACCCAGGGCAGAGGATGGATGTTAAAAGAAAACATATTGTTAAAGACCTTGAATAAATGCGCATTTGGGTTAATATGGTGGTCTTAGAAGCATTTAATTTACTTTTTTTTACTATGTTTGATTTGCTTTTCATCATAAAAAATATGCCAATTCAATATTTTTAATAAACAGCCAATTCAGATTCAACTCGAGTGAGTGCTTTTAAAAGTGATTCCCAAAGGTCCTTAAGGGGGATTTAAGTGGCCTTTATAGATCTCAAACCTTACTCACACTTTGCCTTGGGTGACCTCACCTTGAGGGTTAAGAGTGCTTTGACCCTTAAATCCTCAATGATTGTAAAGACCCACACCTTTTTTCACACCTTGGCTCATGTGATGACCCATACGTTCAGTGGGTCAACAACCCTCAGTATCACTTCCAAAGAGGACAAGCCCCTTCAAAGACCTGGACTCAGCACTGTTTCTTAGAACTGAAGAAGCCTCTTGGATGGGAGGGGAAACATCCTTGCAAACCTAAAGAAGTCTAGCTGCCTTCTTTTTCAAGCTCTCAAGGCTCAAGGCGTGAGCTGGGTGACTGAGAAACAACACTGATGTGGCGTCTCAAACTTTTGCCATCCACAGCAGATTTGTTGGTAAAAATTCTGGTATCACTCAGCAGAAACGAGTCCACCTCCATAAAGATCCTTCTCTCTCCAGAAAAGAAACTACAAATAAAAATTCAAATTCTTAAGGGATAACAACCCTGAAATGACACTTTTGGACGGCATTTATAACAACACAAAATGAGTGAAAGTGCAACCAGACAGACAGTATTACTCTGTCAGAAAACAGAAACCTCAGCAGTAGTAGAAACATCTGCTCTCGTGTTACCTTTTATCCGAGGGGTAGAGCTCCACTGTTATCACATCCAGGGCATTCCACGAGGCGATGCTGATGCCACCAAATAGACATAAGAGGGCGATCATCCCCGACTCGGTGTTTCCAAACATCAGGAAGAAGCAGCTGACACATGATATGACGCTGGACCCGGCTATGTAAAAAGAGGGAGCAGTAGTTACGTTAAACCGAGTCGCCTCTGCACTCATAACTGAATCCTCCACCCAGATTAGACTAACCTACCCAGCATCCTTAACCGCCCAATTTTATCCATTAATAGAGCCGAGACGATGTTGCCAGGCAACACCGCCAGGGTGCCGAGAAAGTTGACAAAGTAGATCATGTAGGCATTGTTGAAGTCGTCGCTGAAGTCGAGCATGCAGCCCTCCTTGTTGTGGAGAAACGTGCTGTTGACCAGTTTGCAGTTGACGAGTCTGTATTTGAATAAATCTGAAGGCATAAAAGGAGGGGAAAAAAATTGAAAATGATTAAATAACTTCATAAATTTGTGAACATCTGTGATTTCCACTGGGTAAAGAAGCTCTCCTCAGCTGAAAGAAACTCCTCTGCATGTTTCTCCTCTGATTTAAAGAAGAAAAGCTAAGTAAAAGATACAACCTTAACTTTTTGTTTAGAGCATAAAAAATATAAAAGATTTACGCCACGTCCCGAAGAATGTCTGACCCAATCCAAACCAAATAAAAGATCAGTTTTCCTCAAACTGGGAAGGAGGGGATTAAATATCCCTTAGCAAAAGAAGCCAGAACATTACAGCAGCCACCACACAAGCATCTGTTTTTAATAGGGGCAAAACACGAAAGCAGCATCCAGGACAGCATCTCCCATCGTCACAAAAACGACAGCAAAGGTCAGGAGACATTTCTGTAGAAGATAAAGGGGATTAGTTCTGACAGGCTTCTTAATCAATAACAGTTTCATTAAACGGAGTCTGCAATAAAAGTGCTGAATGATCGTAAAATTTTAGATGCACAAATGACACAAACATAAAAGAATGCGTTGCTGGCTTCATCGGGGAGAAAGCTACAGCTGCCGTAAAAGCTGCAGAAGAACTGAAGCTGAATAAATCTGCCACAGCTTGAGACGGATAGCCGCAGTATGCTAGCAGAGGAACCGTTTCTCTTTAGTTTCTCACGTTTCCCAGGTCTGAATGTGACGTGCTGATTTAAAGCACAATCGGAAATCCAAACCACACGCGGCTCAGTTGCTTTTTAAACGATTTGGTCTCCGCACACGGGGAATTTCTGGTTCTGATCAGCCATTCAGCACATTCTTACATCTGTTTTATTCTTCCTGACAGGGTGCTGTTGTACAGACAGCCCGATCACTCGCACCGTGTCATGCCTTTTGTTTTGACTTTAAGATGAAATGTAAGCATTTCTCACATAATTTATCTGTCAGGTGAAACCATCAGCTAAATGAACAGAGAATCTCACATTTGAGGATTTGTTAGATAGATAGATAGATAGATAGATAGATAGATAGATAGATAGATAGATAGATAGATAGATAGATAGATAGATAGATAGATAGATAGATAGATAGATAGATAGATAGATAGATAGATAGATAGATAGATAGATAGATAGATAGATAGATAGATAGATAGATAGATAGATAGATAGATAGATAGATGGATGCTGCCCGACCATGGTGAGCCACGCCATGAAGCTCCTGGTGAACAGATTTGGTGCTGATGTTAATGACTTTTAAGCACTCTGTGTCTCAGCGCTCGATGACCCTACACTATAACTTCATACCACCTCCTAAATGCTTCCACTTTGCTTTGCTTAATTTTACACACCGGTGGCAACAAGACTAAAAGCACCTGAATTCACAGATTAAGAGATGTGGCCATATAGTGCATGATCTGCTACGTACCTATGGAAAGCCATGGAAAGCAAGTTTATAATGTTCATTAGTGCTCCTGCACACGAGGAGTCATATTTACCTGTGTTATAAAACAAGCTGGCAATGAAGGTGCAGTTTCTAAAGAAGGTGTGCGTGGATGTGATGTCCTCAAAGTAGCACTCTTCAAACACGGAGTCTTCAAAAACCATGGACTTCATCTTCAGGTTAAGGAATCTGTGATCAGGAACATTTTTTTATTGCATATTTTAAAAAACAATATTCTCTACTTTGGCATTAAAGTAATTAATGTTGCCCTGAAACAAAAATTACTTGTCGTTGAAGTAGTATCCTTGGCGATGCACTTGGTTTTCCAAGGTGAAGTTAAACGTGACGTGCTCCACTCGCTCCTTAGTGAAGGTCTTCGTGCGCGATTCATATTCCTGCTTCTGGATGTACTTGATCATGTCCGGAAACCACACGGTTAGACCGTAGTAGCTGGAAAGTTGTGGGAGTCAAGAGAGATTAAATAAGCCCCAAACGGAGCACGAGAAACAGTAGACAGCAAGGAGGTTTTCTTTTTTTTAGATTACCTGAACGACATAGAAAACCAAACAGCCATGAGCATGAAGGTCGTCCGTTTATATTCTGGCCTGAAGCAGGCAAGGATGTTATTCCGTATCTGCAACAAGTGAACACGGAGAAACACAAGAGCAAAGCTCATGAACAAAAAAGCTGAAAGCAACATGACAGCGGCTTCCACATAAAACAAGAAAACGCTGCTTCAACTCTCTCATTGTTCAAACTTTTTCTTGTAGTGGGCATTAAGCAGGCATTAAGCAGCAGCGCGTAGGCGTGTGTGTGCGTAGGAGAACGTAGGCTGCGTGCAAATTCAAATCAGGCAAACAGCCTGGTGAAGGATTTTTTTGCCCAGAGCATAAAAGCCCAGTGCAACAACATGCTGCTGAAGTTTAAACACATCAAAGCCAAAAAATCCACACAATACCTCAAAAATGCATCATCTTTGTGTGCCGAGTGTTATCACAGAACTTGAATTTGGGAGAAACTTTGCAGGCGGACAGGTCAATAAATGCTCAAGCAAGTAGCTTATTATCCCTTTAATATACTCAAAAAAAATCAAAGACAAACTAAAGGAAAAGACATAATATTTTAGCTACACTTGGATTTACTTCCACCTGTGCTTGCATGCACATTGCTTTCATCCACTGAGGCGTTTTAATGCCAGCCCTGAGTTGTAAAACACCTCAGCTTCAGCACTCTTGAAAATAACTGTAATTTTGAGGAAGCTGTGATCTTGGGTGGGTGCCAGAGGGGGCCTTTTTTATTTCACACTGTTAAAGCTTGGCCCTTTAGTTACTGCTTTTGCTCACAAAATCCAAAATACCAAATTTCCTGGTTACTCAAAAAAAAACAACCAGTTTAGAAGAACAACATTTGTAGGCTGGACAAAATGTATGTAAACTGTATTTTTTAATTAACTTTACTCACCTGTTGGGAGAGGCTCATAATCTTCAGTCTGTAGCGCTGCCAAGCAGGCGTGTCGGTGCCAACGTCCACCAGCTCATCCATCTGCTTCACAGTTTTGATTGTGGTGACCTTGGACCAAAGTCACAAAAGTCAAATTAGAGATGACTTTGGCTCAAAAATAATGTAACTACTGCAAGAGACTTTCTGAAAAAGAGGCTCTGAAAGTCACCACCAGATATTACAGAGACATTGACTGTAATAACGTTTACTGTTAATCATAAGCCTGATGAACATCTCTGTAATGGGTAAAGCATCTTTAAATGGACTGGGAGCTGTTACAACAATGTATTTATTCTGTTCCTGTTCTCATGACTTGTTTAACCGGAATACATATTGTGGGAAATCACACATTTGTATGATTTGTGGGTCGATTTTAATAGGTTTTATCTCAACAGGAAGTAAAGAAGCAAATCCTTGGAGCTTATCTCGAAGATGATTTACAAGCAGTTCAAAATACTTGTAATAATGTAAAGTTTTGTCCATCAAGCATCAACTGAAACCAAATACTGCAGTTCCTCAAATAGCCACTAGAGGCTCACTCCCGTTCCCTTAGAACAACGCGTGCCCCCTCCAACCACACCCATATTTTGTTTTCAAACTTGATTGCAGTTTATTCCACACCCCACAATAAAATAAACCACGAAACAAACTATCTTTATGGTGTAATTATTTTACGTATAGTTGTTTTTTTATTTTACTGTTTAAAAATATTCAACACTGGTATCAATACATTTTTCAAAAAAATGTCTCTCTGTGCAAAATGGGTTTAAAAACTGTGATAATGTTTGTTTGTTTGTTATTATTTGTATCCCACTGTAAATTTACTGTATAAAGAGCTAAAATCGCCAAAATTTCATTATAAGAAGTGTTTGTGAACTTAAAATTAAGAATGTGGGATACTGTTTGTCCGTGATCCCAGCACGTGCTCCCGAAGCGGGGGAAACAAATTCTTTTGGGGGTACCTACCTTTGCACCACCGTTGTGCAGGTGAAGCCAAAGGCAAGATATGCTTCATCATATTTTCTAGTCTTTAGCTCGGAAGGAAGTTGGTTTGCAAGCATATTTGGCGATGGTTCATCCTCTGCTCTGTGTTTGTGTGGGATCCCGGTCAAGAAACCTGTCCATTATGCTAGCAGTGTCCAAGCATTCTTTAATTTATTTATTTATTTTATTCATAACTCGCCACCCCCCTGCAATGGCTCTGCGCCCCCCTTTACTAACATGCTATCCCCCTCCCCCCCAGGAGGCGTGCCCCTACTTTGGGAACCACTGCCTTAAATCCACATTTCAGAAATGGCCAAGTTTACATTTACAGCTTTCTACATAAAATACTTTGAACTTATCTACATCATGTCCTAATGTCCTAATGACCCATCTGCAGTTAAACTGAGAAATGTGCAACACAAGCCAGCTATTCAAAGTAAAAGTAGCTATTCAAAGTAAAAGTATTCAAAGTAAAAGTAGCGCCTCATAAAACTTGTTGGCTGTAGCCCTGATGTAAACCTTCTCCATGTCCTTTCTGCATTGCTCATTATCAAGTTGTACCATAGCTAAGCTAGTAGTCTGCAAGTATTTGCAGACAAACATGAAAAGCTACAGGTAAACAACCTGTTACCAAGACAATTCCTGAGAGGTGTTCGGTGCAGCATCTTCATTTAAACTGATTTCACCCAGCAAGAGGTAGCAACCTCCAGGAACCACTGCTGACCAGCTGGGTATTTCACATTTCCATAGCAACCAGAGGGTGTATCACATCCAACATGGCAGGCAACTCTTGAGCAATGTGTGCATGATGTCATGTGACAAACAAACCTGTGTTAATACATCTTCTGCACCGGTTAAATTTGAGGCCACAAACCAGTGGGTGATGTCATAGTGGTTACATCAGTCCTTTATATACTCTGTGGTTTTCATTGCATCACATAGCAGCAAGTTTCCTTTGCACAAGTCATCGGCTCTGATCCAAAGTCAGTGTGTCTTTTTGTTCAGCTTACTCCAAACTAGGGGCGTAACCCCAGGCAGCCAATGGGTATCTGACCAGAGACCCCGTCTGTTCTCCCTGTCCCACACTTCCCTCTGCTGTGAGCGCTCTGAGAGATTTACATTGCTGTTTTCTCACTGATACTTACAGAAAACACCCTCTCTGGGTATCCCTTCGCTCGCATGTTTGTGTCGTGAACTTGCTTCAGAACCATCCAGCCTTCGTCATGTTTGCCATTCTGTTAAAGATGGCATGGATTTAATAATGAGAAACATATCAGCAGCTATTACTGTAAGACAAAGACTTAACTGTTTAAACAAGCACATCTGCTAACCTCTAAGTAGAAGCGTGGGCTCTCTGGCATGGCGTTAAGGGCAGCGATGGCTGCAACTGACGGAAAAGCGCACACTAGCACAAACACGCGCCAGCTATGGAACTGATACGCCGAGCCCATCTGGAAACTCCATCCTGAAAGGAAAAAGCAAGCCAACACAAAGAAGTGAGCACACATTTCCAAGTAGTTAACCTTCAGTGCAGTGAAAATAACATGTTTTTAAAACTCACTATGAAGCATGTTCTCAAACAGAATTTAGAGGTCAGAGGTCACCCTCAGTGCACGGTTTCTGGGCAGATCACTTTCTAGCAAACAAAGTCAGCTTACGTTTTACCCTCGAGCTTTTCAACTGACTGACAAATCTCCAAAAATATTAACATCTTGGTGGGATTGTTCATACGTACATGCATAATAATAATTGTAAAATAAAGAGATTGTAATATAATATTTAGAGAGCTTTATTTGTATCTCATAGGCATTTGATGATGATCAGTCAGCCTGGGCAGAGAAAGTAAGGATCCATAACTATCTGTTTTCTTTACTCTGATCACTGTACTCACCATAATGTGGGATTATAGCCCAGGCCATTGCAGATGCATATATTCCTCCAATCATCCAGAACATGCAGAGCCAGCTGAGGTGCTCGCCACGCTTCTCTTGGGACAGAAATTCAGAGTAGTACGAGAAGACGATGGGAATCGAACCACCGATTCTGCAAAATTCAGAACACAACTGAGCCTAGAGGTGAAGTGTTTGTATCGGTGATACTATTTTTGATATGTATATGTGTGTTTGAATAGATGGGCTCTTTCTTCTGTATCATATCAAGAGTCAAGCAACATACTTATGTTATTGTTTTTAAAAGTAGAGCAACTGTTTGCGAAACTTTCCAACTCGTGGCTCTCTCAGACCTTGAATGTGCAGCAATTGCTGTTTCATTTAGCCACTAAAGCTTTAACACAACCAGTGCATTAAATGTCTCTGTGCTTGTGTGATTATCATCACCATGGTGCAAAACAAACTCACAGGAGCTCAGCGGGAAAACGACTGGTTTGAGCCCAAATGGAAACGATGTCAGGCTTTCAATTTGCCAGTTCGCTAAACTTGAGAAACTCTGTTTGAACACTTTGCTACACGTTGTAAAAACTAAATGAATCATCAAAATCATTTTGTGCTCGTGCGATTTCACTGTTAAAATTACATTTGTGCAGCCGGATAAAAATTAAAAGTTTCAAAAGGGAAGGGACTAATACTGCAGTTATGGCACACTGTGCAGTGAAAAAGTAATTACCCCCTAAACCTAAGAACTGCCTGTGCCATCCTTCGCAGCGAGGATGGCACTTTCACATCACTGTGGAAGAATTTTGTCCCGCTCTTATTCATTTATTTTTTAGCACATCAGAGGTGGACTTGCTGGTATGTTTCAGGTCGTTGATGCTTGAGCTTCAGGTACGAAGTTATAGCTGGACATTCTCCTTTAGGATTTTCTGGTAGAGAGAAAAATTCATGGTTCCATAAGTTGCCCTGAAGCAACAAAGCAGCCCCAGATCATCACACTATCACCACCGTGTTTGACAGTTAGTATGACGTTCTTTTTATGAAATGCTGTTTTAGTTTTATGTCAGATCTAATGGGACTCAAACCTTCCAAAACGTTCAGCTTGTAGAGTTCCTTGGAGATGCTCCCATACATGCCATTTTTGCCCAGTCTCTTTCTGGTTGTTAAATCACGATCTCCGACCTTAACTGAGGCGAGTGAAGCTTGCAGGTCTGCATTTGTTATTCTGGGACCTCCTGGATGAGTCATCAATGTGCTCTTGATAGGCCAATTTTGGTCACCTGGGCAAGTTTTCTCCATTTGTTGAAATGGCTATCACCACGTTTTACTGGAGTCCCAAAGCCTTAGAAATTGCTCTAGGCCGATAAAGGTCAGTGACTTTGCTTCTAAGCTGTTTCTTTAGATCGTATCACATAATGTGTCCCTTTTTGAGATCTTTGAACTACACTTTGTCAGACAGGTTCAGGTTAACCCTCTAAAACCGAACCTGTCGCTTATATCAGACAGGAGTTTTGCAACTTTTTTTTTTCTGCTCTCAAATACAGACTTAGCTGTAACTCTGTCTGTGAAGCTGGACTAAAGAAATAAGTGCCTAAAGTTTTGAGAACATGTCTACCGTGGTTGGTTGGTTGTGGCTAATAGACTTAGTTTATGTTAGCTAGCTAGTGACAGAACCGATAACTCAGTGGGAAGAAGGGGACTAAATCTAAAACTCTGTTTAAGGGGAACACTTTTGAGCTGCTCCTGTCTGCAAGAAGGAGTTTAATTTTTAAACCACAGATTTGCTTTCCACTTTCCCTGTCTGCCTCTTTAGCAGCAACTGCTGTTAGCTTGTAATGTTTGGGTTTGTGAAGCACCTTATAAATGAGGACTGTGTAGACGAGAGACTTTGAATTCATCATTTAACAAAGATGGTCCGGGTAGGTTTGGGCAGATTATTGCCCCTCAATAAATGAAATGATGATTTTTTTTTTAAGTCAACTAAATGGCACGGGCAGAAACAACAGAAGTATTTTTGTTATTATAATTATTTTAATTACCCAACACCCGAGAGGAGGCGGCAAAACAGAAAGGTGCTGTAACCCTGGACAAAGGAGGAGAAGAAGGAGAAGATACTGTTGATAGAGAGAGAGATGAGAAGAGACTGCCGACGGCCTATCCGGTCAGCCAGAGCTCCCCATAGGAAAGCGCCAACCATCATCCCAAAATATACAATAAGACCTGCAGAGAGAGCAAAGGAAATTCAATTGTCAGACTACAAAGACTTGCCGGCTCATGATAACTCTACTATATCTCAAATCAGATTGATAGTTTGATGATAAACATGCACATTTCTTTTGTTTCCCTTCTGAGGGAAAGGCTGAGAAAAGAAGAAAACATAGAAGTGCCAGTGTGAAGCTGGCTGTAAAAGCGTGTTAATCCCCACAGACTTCCTGATAAAAGATTTAACCACTGTTTCATGACTGTAATCTGAGTGACTGAAAACCTCTTAACCATGTTTGTGCTGATGATGCCTTTGGGGCCATTTTAATGCATTTATCTTTAAAATTATATGACTCTAGTGGGTAATTGTTCTAAAAGACCATCCAAATATGGTCATTTGATCTCCAAAGAATCAAGATAGTGGCAGTTATGATGCTAAACACCACACTTTAAACTGACCAACCCGGTGGGTGATGTCATGGTGCGTATGAACATCTTTCATACACGACCCCAACTCCCCAAAAGGTTGGATGCGGTATAAAATGAAGATAAAAACTGAATAGCTAGTTAGGATAATTGGCTGCCGGTCAGTAACATGATTGGGTTTAAGACAAGAGGCAGAGTTTCTCAGGTTCAGAATATTGTTCCTAAATGTAAAATTGCTAAGAATTTAAATACCTCATCATGTATAGTACCAAATATATCAAACGATTTAGAGGCTGAAAATGATGCAGGATGCTTCAGGTGCTCAGGCAGAAACAATGCATGGGCTCAGGAATCATTGTCTGTGAACACAGTTCACTGCGCCATCCACAAATGCAGATTTAAACTGTTGTGTAAAGAAGAAGCCATACGTGAACATGACCCAAAGACTCAACCATCAACTTTAAGCTAAAATAATTTAAAATAAACTGAAACAAAGTAGAAAACAGTGAAATAAAATACATAAAAACATGGATTCCTCTATTCTGCATGTTTTAGAGCAGCGGTCTCCAACCTTTTTTGCGCCACGGACCGGTTTATGCCCGACAATATTTTCACGGACCGGCCTTTAAGGTGTCGCGGATAAATACAACAAAATCAAAACTAGTACCGGTACCGAAAAAAAGAAGATTTATTCATAACACACGTGAAAAGACCCAGGAAAACCGAGTTAACGATTAAAAACGATAACAAAATAACGCTGAAAACCAATAAATACCCTGAAAACCACACATTTCACACCTGAGCCTCAACTCTCGCGGCCCGGTACCAAACGACTCACGGACCGGTACCGGTCCGAGGCCCGGGGGTTGGGGACCGCTGCTTTAGAGCAGTATAATATAATCTTAAACAGCACGCTGCATCTATTTCAACAGCATTGATTCATAGTAGAAGGGTCTGTGTGCTAAAGTGACCTGCCATAAAGTCCAGACCTTTCCCCAACACCAAACATTTGGTGGATCAGGAAAGAAAAATTGCGAGAAAGACGACCCACGACTGCTGAGCAGCTAGAACCCTATCTGAGACAAAAACGGGACATTTAACTTCCAAAAATCAGCCAAGTGGACTCCTCATTTTCCTAATGTTCAATGTTTTCTCAGCTCTGTTGTGAATAAAATGTGAGTTTATGAGATTTGCAAATTATTGCATTCAGTTTTCATTTACATTTCAAACAGCATCCCAACTTCTTTGGAGTGGTGCAGTGTATGTTAAAGAGGCTAGTTTCAGTCACTCATTGTATCTTTGAAGAGCTCATTGTTGTTAAAACTATTCTTTGGAATATTTATTAAAAACTAAAACATAAAACAAAACGTTTTTTATGAAATGTTTAACATAGACGTTGCTGCATCCACCGAGCGCTCTGCCTCTCTCTCGCTTCTTTGCTGCTGCATTGCTGTGTTTCTTTTTTGCATCATTACACAACATTATCTAAATCAGTCTGGTGGCATGAAACCATTGGCAGGAACCTGTTACTGCCTCACTTGTGTGTGTAAATGTTTGTCCTTAAAAAAATGAAGACCAGTCATTTTTAAAAACAAACAAACAAAAAAAGATTTTTCCCCAGAGTTGATACACATCTCACGCTCTGGTGAGTATTTCAAGTATGCTGCATGTGGGTTCAAAAGAACATGTCGCCAAGAGCAACAGTGTGACTCATTTAGTTTTTTAAATAGTTCTTGGCTGAGAAGTAAAGATCATGCCACAGAGGAATGAGTTGTAGCAAGCCTTGGATACACAGCCAAGGTTTGTTGACGGGGACTAATGTGTAGATTATTAACAGCACTGTCATGTATAAAACTGATAATAAGCCTGCTAAACATTTGCAACAGAAGGAGCAGAGTCCTACCTAGCATGCTTTTGTTGGGTTCAGACAGACACATATCCTTCTCAGCGCTGGGGAGCACAAACCCGACCACAAAGATCTCCACGCCATCAGCCATGAGTGCGAGGCCCAGGACGAAGTACAGGCTCCACTGGAACTTCCCGTGGCCACATTCTTGCAAAATGGTCTCGTACTGTTGGGCCAGCTCCTCTTGGTCCTTCCTCCTCTCAGCCTCGGACACGCCGATATCTCTGAACTGCTGAGCTCCGGCTCCCACCGATCCTGGACCCCCAGCAAGGCTACCTTTTCCTGAATCAGCCCTGGGAATTCCTTGGTACTCTCCCTCATAGATCTCGTCATCTTCATCGTGACCCTCTGTGGAGTCACTGTGGCCGCCCTCATCGTCGTTCGCTGCCTGGCTGTCTCCACGGTAGTAGCCTCCATCCTGACTTCCCTGCATGGGGTAGTTATCGTCATCGTCCTCTTCAAAGCGGCTGTAGGAGCGCTTGCTGTACTCATCGCTCACTCGATCAACTGAGCGACCCACTTTCTTGGCAGCTTGCCGCTTGACTTCTTTGGCAATGTCTTTGGCTCCTTTTATGAAGGCAGTCCGGTTTTGGTAGCCGTCCTCCATGTTAAAGAAGTACAGAAGACGCACAACAAGTCAAAGGTTTAGCTTGAGAGGCCACCTGTACGTGCTGTGGCTTCAGTTTGATCAGGACACCTCAGAGCTGACTCCCAATTTGCTTGACTGGTTACAGGTTGAAGCTGTCTGCAACAAAAGCGAGAATTTACATTGGTTAAAATAACAAGTCAGGCTTGGTAACAAAAACATCTTTAATGGAAAGATGCTTTTGTTAGCAAGGGACTCATCGGATACTTCCAGTGCATCTATTTATGTTTCCTGTAGACCCAGAGCCAAGTCTGCTTAAGTGACAAGAAAGAAACAAAAAATGACGTGTAATGAATTCAAAGATGCCACAAAAAGACACAAAAAACACAAACTCTAGAGAGACTGGCTCACTCAGCTCAACATTAAATTCTAACAGGGCGCAGTCCAGTAACATGAACGTTTTAGAGAGGCCCTACAGAAGTTAAATGTGTCGCTTGACCCTCGTTAGACTTTTTAGGTACACCTGCGGCAATTCAAATCAAGATGGTGAAATCAAATCAAGACAAGATGGCCTGCTAAAGTTCAAACTGAGCATCAGATTGAGGAAGAAAGATGATTTAAGTGCCTCTGAATATGGCATGGTTGTTGGTGACAGACGGGCTGTTCTGAGTATTTAAAAATCTGCTGACCTGCTGGGATTTTCTCACACGACCATCTCTAGGGTTTACTGATGATGGTCTCAAAAAGAAAACAGGTAAAACTGCCTTTCTGACATGAGTGATCAGAGTAGAATGGCCAGACTGCTTCAAGCTGATAGGAAGGCAACAATAACTCGAATAACCACTCGTTCCAATCACACTTCAAACCTTTATGCTGATGACCTACAGCGGCAGAAGACCACACTGGGTGCGACTGCTGTCAGCTAAGACCTGCACATTGAAACTACAATTCACACAGGCTCATTCAAAGTTAGACCGGGAAACTTTGAATGAGCCTGTGTGAATTGTAGTTTCAGAGTCTGGATTTCTGCAGCAACATTTAAATGGTAGAGTTAGAATTTGGAATAAATAACACAAAAACATGGCTCCATTCTGCCTTGCATTAATGGTTCAGGCTACTGGTGATGTAATGGTTCATGGCACATTTTTTGCCAACTGGGCTTTGTTTAAATACCATAGCCAACCTGAGGATTGTTGCTGACCAGGTCTATCCCTTTATGACTGGCACACCCTGTCACAGAGCTCAAATCATCTCAGCAAGTTCACTGTACTCAAATGGCCTCCACAGTCACCAGATCTCAATCCAGCAGAGCACCTTTGGGATGTGGTTGAACAGGAGATTCTCAGCATGATGTGTGCCGACAAATCTGCAGCAACTGTGTGTTGCTGTCACGTCAATATGGACAAAAAAGGCTCTGAGGAATTAAGGCAGATTTGAAGTAAAAAACAGACCAACCAAGTGCTAGCAAGTTGTACCTAATATAGTGTTGATATGTACAAGAATATTATACGACTGAAGCCAATGAGCTTGCAGTTTCGCAGTCAGACCCGTCCCATTCTCATCACATTTCATCACCAAGACGATGACGGCAAAAACTCATCTCACAGCTTCAGAAACTGCAAGTTTTTCTATAGTCTAGGGTTAAAGCGGAAGAGGCAGCATGAAACATTAAACAAGATCAAAGTATCAGAATTCTAATAATTCTTTCTTTTTTATTTGATTTTGCATTGCACTTAATAAATTGTCACAATCACAACCTTTTAACCTTTTTCATTTTAACAGTTTTGAATGTTTCCACAAACTGTAATGAAAAACTGCTGTTGATGCGGCGTTGTGTTTTACATCTGAGTTTCATAATCCATCTCTGCCTGTCATGTTTTTATCTTTAAACTGCTTCTCTTTTCTTTTATCCACTTATACCATCTAACCAGCCTGTAATGGTTCCCATCCAGACTACACCTGTTGCCTCTCCATATTCACTCAGTGTGCGTCCTCTGCTGAGTCACAGACAGGCCTGAGCAATAATTACAGGGTTAAACATCAGGCCTTGAAAACAGTGAATCTAATTGATTGTTCTTGGTGCACAAATGTCCTAAATGCCTCATCGTATGCTGAAGAGCTGCTCTGTGTGACTATGGCTCAAATGGATCTGACACTATTGTAGAAAAAACCTGAAATCATATAATCTCTAAATGTTCTTTATTTGAAAAAAAGGAAAACATGCAGATTGGATGGAAGCCGTGTGATAAAACAGACCAAGCTTGAAATTGAGGGAAAAACAAGCTATAAAACTGATATCTATTTTATTCTTTGCCACAGTGTCACGTTGCTTTTTGGAAAACGTGCTGTTTAAAGAACAATTTTAAAGGTTCGGTTCAGGTGGTCCGTATGCTTCTGCAGGGAGACGCTACAGGCGGGGTCACTGTGCAATAAAACCACTTGTCACTTTTAATTTATGGCGCAGCGAAAGTACGGACAGACGGTGATGAGACATCAGTGTGATGTCACTTTCTCCCAAAACGAGGTCTGACAGGTAATAACAGGCCTCACGGAGCAGTAAGTGTTTGTCAGTTGTACAGTACACATCATGTACTTCATCAAATACTGGTATATTTACATTTATTTTAATACTTCTGAACTAAACCAGTGAAATATAAATATCATTAAACTATGGCAATGGTAGATTTTTGGTTTGAGGCATAGTTTACATGTTCGTCAGCTACAGAAACCCAAACTGTGTGACGCATATAAAAGCGTAAAACTCTTACAGCAAAGAGTAACAGCTTTTATTTAATTAAAAATATCTCTGTAAATCTTTGCAAGTTACTGCAAATGAATGCAAACGATTAACCAAGCTGTATATAACTGTTTTATAATAATAGCAATAATAATAATAATAATTCTTGAATGATTGCGTTCACACAAGTAATCAGAACCAGAAGCAAAACCAGGGGGTTTAAATTACTTGAGTAATGACGTCTCGCTGTAAAGCAATGAACCGAGCATTTTGAACATCTTCTTCACTTGTGCAGTTAGGTCCATAAGTTTATGGACATTTACACATAAAAAATATATATTGTTGCTTTTACAGTCCAGCACGGGTGATGTAAACCAAACAGTCAAGATGTGGGTGTATTGGATCACCCATGTTGATATTTTTCCTGCATCATCATATTAAAGTTGGTTTAGGATCAATGTCGCAGTTGACACGTTAGCTATATTAAAAGCGTTCTTGTTTATATAAAACTCTCTTCTGAAGCAGTTGTTAAGCATCTTAAGTGTTTTTGTCATTACTTTATACAGTAGATAGTAAATATATTAGAAAGCTATATTTGCTGTTGCCAAATTTAGGTCACTCCTTTTGGTTTCTTGGTAATAGTTTTTATTAGCATTAGCTAATTTCTTAGCTAATGCTAACATCTTAGTTAATGCTAATTTCTTAGTTAATGCTAGCTGAATGCTCAAGCCACGTGATTGGTCAGCTTCAGTGTTGATCCTTGACCAACATTATTATAATAATATATTAGTAACACCAACACAAGTGAAGACTTTTACCTTTAACTCAAGGTTTCAATGATATTGTATGAACTGTTGAGGAACAGCTGCTTTGCGTCATCAGTGGTAGTTGTGTAATGTTTTACACATCTGCTTGGCAAGTGAAAGGTCACTGGTTCAATACTGGCATTACGAAGGGCATCAAGCATTAAAAATGCTGCGCTACCTGCTGTGATGACCGTTTTGTGACAAGGCAGTAGCTTCTTTACTCTTGATTGACTGATTCAAAATTCACTGCGGGTTAAAAATTTAAAGTTAGGTCCACCTTAAAGCATTCACTGGATTATTGTTCATTTTGACTGTAATGTGGAAAACATTTTAGAAAAAGTACACCATGTTGGATTTAGCCAGATATCGAGTTAGAGACTGAGACTTATTAGGAAAACGTTAACTGAGAGCAAAAGTTCAGTAAACAAACTTAAATGCAATTTTGGATTATTTTTGTAATGAGATTCGCCCCCTGCTGGCCACTAGAAAGCACGCAGGTTCAAGTCTTCCCTTTTCAGACCAGAATGCGTATCTTTCGTATACAGTCTGTGAATGCTCTGAGCTATTTTCATCTATGGCATTCAGTCGTCGTTACTTATCACCAAGGACAGAGTCAGAAATCGTAGTAGGTGGCAAAAAGAAAGCTGTAAATGGAGCTTTAACCTTGATAAGCGAATCAGCTCAAGATTAGGCCTACCATTAATTAGTGGGAAAACAAAGAAAAAAACATTTATGTTTATGCCAGCATCTGTAGCATCTGTCCTGGATGTTATAATCACACACTGTTGATTTGTTTTTTCTAAATTTCATTCAGAAGATGATTTCCCATCAGAAGGCAGCAGATCCATCAATGTCAGCATGACAAACAGATTTACTGGCACTGATCAAAGGAACCCTACCAGGCCTGGTCAGCCAGGCTAAACTGTAGGACTCTAACCTAATAATATCCTGGATGGGCACATTCACAGCCCATAATCTCTATGCACTTTAAAAACAAGCATGCGTGCCTGTATGTCAGTATGACCAACACACTGAAATCAAGCAACAAAATCACAAAAATGCTTCACTTTATTGTGAGGCTTTTTTGCAACCGTGCTGGACCTGCGCAGATGTTTTTACTTGGTTTGACCTTTTCTCGGGACACTGAGCGTCATCAATACCTCTTTATAATCACATCATTGCACAGCCTCCTGATGGAAGGAAAATGCAACACTGTTACCGATAGCATTAATATTGCCTCGGGTCTAATGCCTGCCGAGAGATAGAGAGATCAAAGAACTAACTAAGATGCCTACGGGAAGATTTTAAAAGATTTGCTTGGTGCTAAAAAAAAACAAAACAAAATCCACATTAACTTCACACAAGGGGACACTTATAAAATAGTAAGGTTATGAGGATTATAGATGAGACCCCTGAAAAACTAACAGTCTGTGTAGATAAAGTCTGGATAGATAGATAGATAGATAGATAGATAGATAGATAGATAGATAGATAGATAGATAGATAGATAGATAGATAGATAGATAGATAGATAGATAGATAGATAGATAGATAGATAGATAGATAGATAGATAGATAGATGCAACAGGTACTTCTTTCTGTGTTTTTTCCATTAAGAAACCAAAGAGTCAATGCTAAGACTTGTCTGACGCAAACAAAAGCTTCGAGGCCACTTTCGTCTCACATTTCCTCACTGCTGTCAACTTGACAGCCTCTCTACAGCTCACACAGCCTGCAACACACAGGCCTGTCACTGGAGGGAAGAGGAAGGCCTGAGGATGAGGAGGATGTCTTTGTATTGCTTACTGCTCTCTAAAGCTCTTTATTATTCATTTATTTATTTATTTTAATTCCCTCATTCCAAAACCAGTGAGCAATAAGTCAGCAGCTGTTTATCACTTCATTGCAAGACCACGCAGGGCAGATAGTCATCAGCATCTCCTGCAGGGTTGTTAAAGGGAGATTTCAGCCAGCCTCCTTTGTGGTGATAATCTGGACACCTGATAACATGGCTTCAACGACAGTCAAAAGAGATCCCCAAAATCGCTCCTGCAGCCCTGATATTCTCCTCTCACAGGCCTGTTCCCAACAGTGTCAGCCTGTCAGATCTGTACTGTGCTGTCCTGCTTTCACGATTTGTATATTTCACAATGTGGATACATGCCTCGGATTAAACATGGCCAAATTTAAGCCTTCGGTGCGGTCGTAAATGTCTTCATTTATAATAAGCCGTAAAAAGGGCCTTGTCGCCAAAAGGGCCAATTTGTACAGCCCTACAAATGCGGATGGATTATAACTATAAATCTGTTACAGAAACCAGCCGATTGTCTCTTCGCTTGCGTCCTGACATATGCCCCCATTCTTAGAAATCACACTGCCATCGGCTTGTCACGACTTGGATTAGATTATAGGGCCAAGTCTCGATTCACAAAATCGATCCTAATTGCCGTGTGAAGCAAACACACCCATCGCCCCCCTCTCTTCATGTTTTAATGCAAACATAAAAAGAAAGAAAAGAAGAGGGAGAGGGGAAAGAATCAGCGCCATCAGCCACTAAACGCTAATTAATTTCACCTCACCTTAAATCCTACGATGCCAGGGTCCCTCTTCAGCTTGGAGATGGTGGTGATGAAGAATGAGAAGGAGGAGGATGAGGATGGTGATGCGTACGAGGCTGTCGCTGTGAGCCGAGTGGTGACGATGATGGTGGTGGTGCTGCTGCTGCGCGGTTTGGAGACGGAGAGGAGAAGCCCACGCCATCCACACACACTCACAAGAGTGATGCTCAGAGGTTCCCCTCCCCCACGCGAAACCCTTCACACACCCCACACGCCCCCCTCCTCACGAGCGCATTTAAACGCCCCTCGTCGATATGGAGAGTTTTGGCGCAAATTGTTGCGCACAATCTGCGCACACACTTTCGCCAGCTTTACGTAAGACTGCGTTTAACGAGCAGATTTTACACCGTGGGGCTGGAGACTGTTCCTGCGTGATTAGGATTTCTCTGCATGCAGCAAATTAGACTCGACCATCTGCTTTTTAAATATGCATCATTGTCTGTACATATATCAATATCGCACACGTGCCAGTGCACCTGACTCCTCTGTTGCCATGCCGACCACTCGCGTATCCCTGAGTGCATCAAGAACTGGCAAAACGAGACCTGAGCCCTCTCGATCAGCCTCCGAGGCTCAAAGAAAAACAGAAATGTGGTGTGGACATAAGACATCTAAATGTTTTCATTTGTGTGGAAACGTGTGGGAACTACGTGAAAAGCGTGTTTTACAACTAAAAGAGGCGACTGCTTTTAGTAATCAGCGCGTAACACCTCATTTAAGACAACATTTTTCAGGCAAACATCTGGTTAGAACACCTGCACCAATCATCTAAACGGGGGGCGGGGGTAGAGAAGCATACACAGCTGCAGTAAGCCCTGATTTGATTTTTTTTTCTTAAGGTATGCTTGTCCTTTACAGTTAAATACCTGTAAGCACAGCAAGACCTTACAGTACTTTTTGCAGTTCACATCCTCTCATCATGGGTATGAATATCATAGTAATGCTGGGCTTTAAAGATTTCTTTGAAGTATTTGTTTTTAGGGTGTAATGATTCCACAGCACACATCTTTAATGACTTTAATAGACAAGAGCTGGGTGCACAAAATTGAATTTATTTTGAATTTGCTCTAATCCACAGTGTCAGAAGTATCCATGCACAGTAAATTTCACTGAGTACATCTGACTCAAATTGAATAAAATTTTACTCTAAAAAAGACAGCATTTGATCCCAGTCTAAATGGAGTAAAATTTACTCTTCCTTAAAATTTACTCCTTAATAATTTACTTGGTTTAGTTTAAAATAAAATAAAAACTAATTTTATTCTAAATAGAACAGAATTGTACTCTGAATGGTATTATAAATAGAAGAAAAAATCACTTTATTTCACTATGTAACTGCATTATAATCATTCACTGCAAGGTTTTAAAGGTGCAATAAATAAATCAGAAAAAAATATTTTTATTTTAACAGCCACCTTTATTATTCGGAGGAAACAGTATGGTACAATACAAAAACTGTAACTGCTTGTTGTAAATCAATTGCTTTACAGCAGAAAAGCTCTTTGACATAAATTACATGAGGTCCGTCTCTTGTGCACAGAATTTGAAAACCATTCGAATGCTCATTGAGACACACAGCTTCTTGTATGGAAACAAACGTTTGAATAACCTGTGGTGTTCGGCGATCAGGTGTTTCAAGAAAATACTGATGCCTTTTGATAACACTGGTGAAAATACAATATTCACTATTTGAAGCAACAGCAGTAGCAAATACCAGTGCTGACCATTTGGACAAACTATGTCTCTAAAGATTAGTGGTAGATTCCGAAGTAAACACCAGGACTGGATGGCGTTTAACCCCAAGTCGATTGAGTCCTCTCCCAACTTCACTGTAGGTGGTTTGTTGTTTTGTTCCATGTAGCCATAGTTAAAGCTCTTAATTCTCCTGCCCACTTCCTTTGATGTTGTATACTGATCATGTAACGTAATCAGTTTCATTTCATATTGTGCCACTCCCTCCAAGACATCATGCATAATATCAACAGAGAAATTTTCACATGTATTGAAGTACTGCAATGAGCTTAGAATGCAAGACTGTTTAACATCCATCACATAAGGAAGTCTCTACAAAACCAAACAGGCAGTGAAGACCAAGTTCCATGTACTGGGTCATACGGGGGAACCTTAACTCCATCCCTCTCCGGGATTTTCATATCCTTCACAGTTGGATCAAGTATCTTAGAGAAGCCATATGTTTGGGATGTTGAACTCCTTGGCAACTGTGAACATAATACAATTGCATTACACATTTGAAATAAACACCAGAACAAGCAAAAAAAAAAAGTGAAATTAAATAAACTGAACAAAATAAACCTAAACATTTGGTATAGCAGCTATTATAACATCATCATCAAAGCTTGACTGATTCACACTACGAAACACGCTGAAAACCTTAATGTTTTTTTACTCACCGCAATCCAAAAACGATCAGTAGGTCAGTTGGCCTTCAAAACATATGTACTTCTGTTGTTCTCTGCACTTCATATGCACAGCTGGCATCCTTAATGATATGAAAAGGATATTTTTCAGTACAAATTCTTACAAAATTGAACAAAAAACACAAATATATTCCATGTGTGTCTTACAATCTCGTGTTATATTCTGATAATGTGAATGAATATAAAAAATAAATAATAATAGTAAGGGCAAACTCAACGTTGCAGCAGTCGGAAGTTTGTATAATACCAATCTAATACACTAGGGGCTTAAGAAACGTCTAAAACTGCAACCATGTATACTTTACAATTCAGAGTAAAGCAGGCGTGCTTTCTAGCTCAACAGGTGAAACATCCACAAACGTCAATCCACGATAAAACACACATTTATAACAGAACACATTAGGTTAAAAAAAAGTGGATTTGCATGCCTCAATTTGGTGTAAAACACATGTGTTCACAGACCTTTTTGGATAAAAAACTGGTGCACCGGATTTGTTAAAAACACACTAGCCTGGTCAATTATACTACCTAAAAGCAGCTATTGAGCAATGCTAAATTTAGTTTAGTGACATATATACCTTAATGCTGTCTGCTAATTACTCATAATGTTGACCTTTGCTTAACCTATGGAACTCCAAAGTGTTCAAAATTAAATAAATAAATAGGTCAAGATGAAATAAATAACTACGTGAATAAATAAGACACAGATATGTAATGTGAGAATGATATTGTGAAATAATGGAACACATTTTGAAAAAAATGCTCATTATTGTGAAATATATTGCATTCTGCTATATAAATTTACTTATTATTGTGAAATATTATTTCATGGTCATTATTTTTCACAATAACAGAGAATATTCCTGAGGCATTTTATTTATTTCCAGCCGTTTTTAGTCCAAAATGACCTTTTTTCAAAGTCAGTCTTTATTTCAAAATCCCGTTTTTCCCGATGGTCTATTTATTTCATAATGCGACTTTTCAGCAGAATGACTTTGTCTGTCAATCAATGTAAGTGGGCTGGACCTTTGCACCTATTGGCTTATCGTTTACCATCGACTAGTTTTCCTGGATACCGGCTCCGCGGACGGCTACTGCAGCTAGCAACAGCGTGCTAGGTCAAAAGTCACGGAGGATGGCGGACTGGTGTGAACTTCAGCCAGTTCTGCTCATTTAAGCAAATCAGATAGAGAGGGATCATTTACCTGTAGATACTGTTTTGAGTCGTTTAGATGTTTCTGAAATGCTTGGGATGATAATTGCTCTTCAAGATGTTCGCATCGATGACAGCATTGTCAAAGGTTTAAGATCAATTCAGCACCGTGTTCGTTTGGAATACGCCGAGGAAGAACAGTCTTCAAATGTTGGCCGTCCACGTCTAGAAATCCCGGTGCAGCACTCAGGACTTTAGTGCTGTCCGGGATAACCGTCGGGGTAATTGCCGATACATTTTCTGTGTCTCCGGGCACAATTAGGAGGAAAATGACGGAGGATGGTCTAAGGTAAGTTTATGCTGTAATTGAGCACCTGTGTGATTCTGTACACAGCATTGTTTAGGTGTTGACCTTAATTATGACGTTTGACAATGAATTATTATCGCTTACTTTTTTTTGTTACTGTCTAAACTAAGTGGGGCAGCTACGGCTAAAGCTATCGGCGCCATCTCGGCGTTGAGACACGTTTAGCAGTGTTAGCTGTTAGTGTGTTAACTCGGAGACTGGGGTCAGTGGAGCCTGTAGGAACCTTTTACACAGAGAGTAGACCCACCAGCTTTCCACAGTCTACTTACTTATCACATCTTGTTAGACAACAGGGTCATTAGTGCTTTAAATAGTACATAGTTGAATGTTTCATTGCTGTTTGCAGTTGATTGTTCTCTGATAACGCATAACAAGGTTGATGTTAAATAGCGAGTTTATTGAAATGGTTTTGTCTATTTCAGCAGCATTATAGATATACTTTCTCTGGTGTCTTCGGTAAAGCTAAAACAAGAATACATTTACATCCTTGGTTCTTTCAGCATTAATTGGAAAACTTTGAGATTTGCTGTGCGCCTCCCAAGCCATTCTCTTTTATCCCACCTGTCAGGTATAGATGGCAATACTTTAAACAAAGTTAAATTTGTTATACCTGAAGAGAACCAATCCTGACCTAGACTGGGTGAATGAATAATTAGTTGGTAGCCAATGCCTAAGCAACTCACATAGGCCCTGGCAGACTCAATAAGTCCATCTAGGAACAGCTGCAGGAAACACCTCTTCAGTTTAGATTTAAAACATGTGCATGCTCTTTCAGGTTGATGAGGATTATGGTGTGGACTGGACAGGACAACATAATCGCTGCCCATCAAATGAGATCACCATTCCTGAGATTCAGCTCCCAGATGCACTGAATGAACAAGACCCTGCTGTGCTACCAATACTTCAAAATCACTTGTAGAAAGACATTATTACATTTAATCAGTTTCTATGTCAGGAGGATTTTTTTTTTTTTTTAATTTCTACAGCTTTGTAGCTAATACTGACTCAAAACAGCATAACCAATTTCATTTTCAACAAAACAGTGAGTGGCTATAAAACAGGATTTGTTTTATACAGCTGTCACTTTAATGATATTCATTTCTTGGTTGGATATACAGTACATGTCAACTCTGAGCAGATTTAATACAATGAACACAGTACAGTAGTGTAACATCTTAATTCAAATAATTTTTTCTAGAAATTTTTTTTGTATCAGTAGCAAGTATAAACAAAACATATTGTGTAATTTATAATGTACAGTGAACAACTGATTTTGATATCTGAACTCTTCATCAGTTTATATTTAAAAAGCCATAAATGCACACCTGTACTCTGTATTTTTCACTGTCAAGTGTATTAAAAAGAACTAGAACTCACTAGATTGTCCGTTTCTTTGAACACCGAGTACAGTAATGTGATGCAAGAAAGAAGAAATGGTCTAATTTTACCATGTGGTTATGGAATCAATCGTAAACCAGACCAAAACCTGAGTCAGTAGAGTTGAGACACACCTGAATGTCCATTAGAAATGACTCATAGGTACAGTAGTGTGCAGGAAGACGTAGTACTTCAAAACCGGTGGAAGACTTTGGAAGATTGCTGTTGACCACTTCCACAGTCATTTCTCGGCAAGACTTCCCATCCTGTCCAAAACTTGATGAGGGCTTTTTGTTGTGCACAAGATGCTGCAACAGAAGATTGTTTTAAACTATAATGACATCCTATATTCATTATTTTGAATCTTTTATGGAGAAATACCATAAAAGATGACCACTTACATACAGGGCACCAGACATTTTTGCCCCACTCAAATTGCTGTTGTAGCTTTTATAGATATTTTTATGTTAACAAAGCTAAAAGTAGTCTACATACAATTCTAGTGCAACTGATAATGCCACCACTCTTATGTATTGCATGGAGCAAATGACAAAACAAAATTATACTATAGCGTAGAGCTGGGCGATAGAACGATAACGATATGTATTGCGAAATAACTTTTTCTCAATAGAAAAATTAAACTATTGCGATAGACCTCACCGCTCTTGTCCTTTTTATAAAAAAATAAATAAAAATAAATATCGTGATATGAAAAAATCTCATATCGCCCAGCTCTACTATAGTGTACTTTGTTAATGACCCAAGATCACTGGACTGTATGTAATTTACCAAAGTATAATCAGAGAAAACCAATGGCAAAATACCTATCGCAGCAGACTTACCATTTTCAATGAAGGACCGAAGGTAACCTGCCACTCTGCATTTATCCTCGAGAGCATTCCTCTTCTTCCTCATCTTCATCTTCTGTGGCAGGCCACAGTCATTTTATAGCTTTACTTATCTTGTAGTCTTAAGAGCATCAGCAACATTAGGTGTATTTTTATTAAATGTAACCCAGCTGTTCAACTAACCCACGCATACAAAACAGTATATTGGTGTTTTGTGTCAACAATTAATGTTCATCCTTCATAAATTAACCAAATAGCTTTACTATTCAGATGTTAAAAGATGTGACCTGACCTTACCTCACAACAGGGAGCAGTCTCTGATTCCCTTGGTAAGAAAGGAGGAATGATGTCTGATCTTTCTGTCAGAAGCGGCCATACCATGGTTTCCTTAAGCCCTTTCCTCAGCTGCTTGACTTGACGACTTGTTTGTGTTATGACCTACAACGGTGAGACCAAACCAAAACTGAAGTTGGAGTCTGTAAAGTGACACACACTTTAAATGTTAAATATTTAAAGAACATCCACTGTACTAGTAAAAGCATTTTCAAATTATACCCACTTACAAAATCACTACGTTGAACTAAAATTGCTTTCTTTTCTTTCACATAGATTACTTGTCTTCCATATTAGCACAGAAGATAAGCCACTTTAAAACAGTCATGAATAACTATTACCTACAACAATGTAAATAGTAATACAGACATTAACCCAGAAGACAATTATTTTCTCTTACCTAATTTATAGAATTCTTTGCTATGATAAAAAACAGTATTCAAAAAAATCTGTGACTAAACTGATTAAAAAGCTCATTTTTGCCAGACAGACAGACTAACCAAGCAATAATAACATATCGTTACTTACCCTGAACAGCGTTTCGTGGAGTGGAGCTAGCTGTGATAGCGTTAGCATTTGCTAACGTTAACCCTGTGCGGTTGTGATGAGAACTTGGACCAGGGACCACTTCATCTCCAGTACACTGCTGCAATACGCAGACTGAGGTGAAGACGTTCAATCTAAGCGGTTAGCAAGTTCTCTGAGTAACTCAGAAACGGACTTGTTTCCTGCAGCCATGCCCTTCACAAGAATTGATACACCTGTAACGTTATTCGCGCCCAGTGTTTTGCATTTGTCGGTGCCTTAAGTTTATTTTGAGCTGCATACTGCCGCCAGCTGCATAGGAGATGCATTGCACCATTAAACCTAAATCGACAATTCATGTGCTATTACTTATGTCTGAGTAAAGGAGCAACCAATCACACAACTGGCTCCGCCCTGTCTTTCTTGATTGACAGACAAAGTCATTCTGCTGAAAAGTCGCATTATGAAATAAATAGACCATCGGGAAAAACGGGATTTTGAAATAAAGACTGACTTTGAAAAAAGGTCATTTTGGAATATAAACGGCTGGAAATAAATAAAATGCCTCAGGAATAATCTCTGTTATTGTGAAAAATAATGACCATGAAATAATATTTCACAATAATAAGAAAATATATATAGCAGAATGTAATATGTTTCACAATAATGAGCATTGTTTTCAAAATGTGTTCCATTATTTCACAATATCATTCTCACATTACATATCTGTGTCTTATTTATTCACATAGTTATTTATTTCATCTTGACCTATTTATTTATTTAATTTTGAACACTTTGGAGTTCCATACTTAACAGGCGAAAGGACACTTTCTCAGGCTGAACTCAGGACACACACCCCGACACGCACGCACACATGCACACTGATACCACACTCCCTTCCCCGGATCCAGCGCCTTCTCCCATGCTTGCTCCCCCCTAACCAACCTTGTCACAAACTCGCAAGCTTTAATGTTACTTACAGGCGTTACCTTTCAGATAAACAAAAAAATCCCCATTTTATCCTAAATGAAATCATTATTAAGCACTTTACTCACTTACCTGGCTCACCGCTGACAGTTGTCTCTGTTCCACTGCGGGACAGCAGCAGAAAGGAAACTTAGGAAACTTAGGAATTTCCTCCGTTTTTTTTTTCTCTGTTCAACTCCAGTGGCCAATCGAAATGATTACAATCCAAAATGAGTAAAAATTATTCTTAGATGAAAATGTTAACTCTGGAAAAATCATTCTCGCCATTTTCCTGTGTACATAATCCCCACTAATGCTTAGTTAAGTGAGCCTTTTCAAATTGCACAGTGTTTTTGGTAGCAATCAGCAAACTTCTGGCATAATTCTAGCTCGATATTTGCTCATGCTTCTTGGCAGAATTGGTAGTTCATTTAAACTGGTAAGTTTCCTGGTACCGACCCAGCTTTAAATTGTAGCCCACAGATTTTCAGCAGGCTTGAGGTTGGGCTTTCCAGAAGGTTAGCCTGCTTTATCCATTCAAATCCAGTTTTGATGTGCGTGGAATCATTGTCCTGTTGGAACACGCAACTGTGTACAAGTTAAAAACATCTAGGACTTGGTTTGAAGTAATACGCCTTCTTCATTTTTCTATACACTTTGTGCAGTGTACCAGTACCACTGCTAGCAAAACAGCCACACAGCATGATGCTACCACCACCATGCTTGACAGCTGGTGCTGTTGTTAGGTGTGAAATCCTCACCTTTACTCAATTTTTGTCTCCTCTGATCATAAAACCTTCATCCAGGAGGAGTTTGGTTTATCCATGTGGGCAGCTGTAAATTTCATTCAAGCTTAAAGGACCCTCTCAGTGTATGTCTTCACTAGGCACAGTGACACTGTCATTCCAGCAGTTTCCAGTTCCTCCAGCTGTCCTGGGTACACCCCCCGGACCTCCTCCCATGCCCCCACAACAGCTCACCTAGGAGCAATAGTTTCAACAATTCTTCTATAAGATTTCTGAGCACACAGATGCTCCGGGAGGAATAAAACTATACTTTGAAAGCAACATCTGATCTGTGTCCCTTTTAGAGCCACAAGTCTGTTATTTGATGCTGTGTTTTGTTGTCAGAGTAAATAAAAACAGTAAAGAATTGTACTAAAATTTTTATTTGTTGTTCATCTGTACAATGACCAAAAAAAACCCAAAATACAAACAGGTGGTTAAATTACTCTCACGCTTACAAACTAAGCCTAAGGATGCGTTTTTTTAAAAAAAGCAAAATGACAGACAGTTATCTAACAGGAATTACGATGGCATCGGTGCTCTCAGAGGAGCCCGTGGGGGGACACCTGGGGGCCTCGGTGGCATCGGAGGTCCTCTCTGGAAGCCAAAGGGAGGTGGTCGAGGAGGACCGGCACCATAGCCAGGTGGAGGCATGGGAGGAGGAGGCCCTCTCATGCCTGGAGGGACAGGAGGGCCTGAGAGAGAGAGAACAAGTGGTCACAGTCTGATAAAACCGCTGTAAGACGCTACCAGGAGCCGGGGTTCACACCAGAAACCTTCTTGCCATGACGCAACAGTGCTAACTGCTGTCTTGCCATGCCGCCCAACATGATGTTACATCTTATTCAGCTTCCTTCCCATATCCTTTCTTCTGGGTATCAGAGCCCAGATTTTGTGCCACAGCTGGCTGGTGTAACAGCAATAATACATTTTTTAAGGCTTGGCTCACAAATTTTAGTAGGGTACCTTCACAGGCATCAGCATGAGTCAATGAACATTTGACTGCTTTCCAAATCATCTCACAGCTCAAATGTTTATTTTATATGCTAAATTATCAATGTGTTTCATCAACAACAGCGCAACCTGAGCGCAAGACAGCAAAACCATTTTCAATGCATAATATCAGTTGTGTTACGGAGAGAACCCTTCAATGATTCTTTTTACAGGGAAATGTTTCTTTGAAGGACTTTTCCTCTTATTTTGGTGCTCAGAGAAACTTTTATTAGACAACAAAGACTGAAGGAGATGCCACAGCGCTTACCTGTGGGAGGCCCATATGGCGCTCTGGGAGGCATGCCCATAGGTGGGGGTGGAGGCATGCTGGGGGGCGGCGGTGCCCGGGGGTTTGATCCTGGTGGAGCAGGAGGCGGAGGCACCATGCCAGGAGGAGCAGGAGGAGGCATGGGCATCTGAGGCATACCTGCATGGCAGCAACAAAGCAAGCTCAAGCTTAACATTTGTCCACATGGACCAAACTGGTAAGAGTGAAACTCCAGGTATATTTAAATACGCCAAACACAGGTAATCTATAACTGATAACGTCATGCAGGCTCATATGTACAAGAACTACATAAAAAGCATGTAAATATACATATCTAAACTTTTATAACGTACTACTGCATTACTTTCCACAAGGAATGAATATGGAAACACATTGAAAGCATAAATGTAGCTTTACCTGGATGCATGCTGCCAGGAGGGAACGGTGGTGGTCCGGGTGGAGGTCCGCCACCACCCTGCGGGCCTGGTGTCACAGCTACTGGTGGTATAGCCATAGCAGGGGGCATTGATGGAGGTATCGATCCAGGTGGAGGAACAGGAGGGAAAGCACCAGGAGGTGGCATGCCTGCACGCAAACAGGTTGCATTTGCAAAGTGAGTCTCATATTTCACATTTGAGCAGAGCAATGTGACTTATAATGATCTACCCATGGTAGCTAATGTAATATCTATGAAGAACTTCATTAAAGGACCAATCTGTCAGCTGTCATGTTCACTTTACTCCACACACTGATCAAGATTAGTTAGATTAAAAATAATCTCTTTATCACCTACTGATAAAAGAGGCATCATCCAGAGCAGCACAGACACACTTCCTACATCATCTTAATGCTCATGATGGAAACTCATCTACTCCCATGACAGCCTGTAATCTATAACAATTAATCACATACTGCTGCTGTTTAGAGATTATCCCGAGAAGAACAAAAGGAAGCACAACAACATGACCGCATATCACCGGCATATCACCTGCTAATTACTCAGAATTTATTACTTCTTAGAATAAAATGATCACAATAACTGAGCGTACAGGAAGCATGAGCAGCAGGTATAACGTCCTGTCTATTTCCAAACAGGATCTGGTCAACAATTGGATTGTGTGTGTGCAAAAGAAGGCAAACTCACGCTTTCGTAAATTAAGTTTAACTGACGCCGTTTGTACTTTAATCGATAGTTTAACAGAGTAATATAATTAACTTCCATGAATAACGAGCCCAAGATGGGGCTGGCTGTTGAACAGCAATTCTAAGATAATCATTCAAGTACTGCATCGTTCTCTTAGACAGACAAAACTATTTAAAATATATCATCACAGCCCACTGGACAAACTCTGTGTAATAGATACTGCTCTTTTTATTTAATGTCCAACCATTCAGATGTAAAGTAAACTACAGGAAGTTCCATGTGAGCATAATGTGAAAAGAGATTAAAACGTATGAGGAACAACTTTTATTCTTAGACCACTCCAGTTTGATTACTTCTTTTTCCTGGAAGTAGGTCAAGTTGTACCAGAAACCCAAATTCATCTTGTAAGCTAATCACTTAAAATCGACACCTATTAACTTCTTATTAACGGAAACAAGATTTTTCCACATTACCTGATGAACGGTGCCTGAAATGTTGTGTAACACCCCACAGCAATGTTCAAATGCCCAAAATGCAATAAAACAACTTCCATTTGCTTACCTGGAATGGCCATCGCAGCTCCCAGCGTGGTCAGGACTGGCGTTGGAGCCGTTGGCGGTGGAGGAGCATCTGCAAACAGCTGGTGAGGCCTGTCTGCCTGGGAGAGAGGATTCTGAGCGGCCAGGAGTCGCTCTGCGGCCGAGCCGTGACGCTCTCCTTTGGAATCTTTCTTGAAGGCATACGACACTGTGATGGGCCTGTTGCAGAGGTACTGGCCGTTCATGGCCTCAATGGCGGCATCGGATGCATCGAAGCTGGCAAAATTGATGAAAGCATAACCCTTAGAGTTGCCGGTGTCTGGGTCTCTCATGATCTTTGGCGTCTGGAGGATCACACCAAAGGCACTGAACGTGTCGTAGAGCAGTTTCTCATCAATCTCTGGGTCCAGGTTACCGATGAAGATGTTAGCACCGACATCCAGGTTTTTGTTGTGTGCAGAAGCTTTATTAACCCTGATCGGTTTGCCATAGAGCTTTATCATATTCATGATTTTGATGGCATAGTCGGCATCCTCTTCACTGAGGAACTCCACAAAGCCATAGCCTGAGAAAGTAGCAAAAACTGTTAGATGAGCTTGTTTTTAGTGATCCTTCAAAACACGTACCAAAAAGGTGATCTGATTACTTACCTTGATGTTGGCCTGTGACTCTGTCTTTGGGCATGTGTGTGTTGACCACAGGACCAGCCTGCAGGAAAAGCTCCCATAGTAACGGCTCAGACACTTTCTCATCCAAACCACCAACATATACAGTAGCGTCTAAAACATGAAGAGAAAATAAACCTCATAATGATCAGTGCGTCATCACAGGTCGTCAATCTCTTTTTCAGTGGACACACGTGACATTAAAGTAAAAGTCGATGGAGAAACTTCAAGAATAGAAAAATAGCTAATATTTGGAAATAAATTAGTTAATCAGTGAGATCCAGTCGCTTGTGTCCTTTGGAAGGCCTGTTAATATAATTCAGCCAGAAGATGTGTACAGATAACTATGCGTTGTGACCGGATAAAAGATTTATAAATTATTTACTTGCTTCTTCTTAAAGTTCCTTTATTGCCTCTCACACTCTCCTCACATTTATTATACGTGTACAATATTTAATCAGGAAACTCACGTTTAGTGTTTACATCTAAAATACCTATATCTGTATACCCACATCAAGAAATAAAATAGCCCCGTATAAAATCAGCACGATACGAAACAAAGACGTTTAATATGTTTAACATGACCGCCGAGTCAAGCTATAAGCTATGTTGTTAGCTTCTTCGGCTACTTGTAGTTGTTGGTCAACTAGACGTTAAGTCTGCTGCTAATTTGTTTGGAAGAGTCGCACTTTAAAACAACCAAAAACCATCGCTGAACTGGCTTCTATATAAGTAACAAGTAAAAGGATTAAAAAGTCTGTTTGCAAAGGAAAATCAGCGACATGCTAAGCTAGCGACAACTCAATGTTTCCATGTGATCTGCCATTTGTTTATCACAAACTGCTGTCTAAAGGAGGCAGTCGGTACGTAAAAATGAGCCGGTTCCGGTGAAATGTACCAGCACTTTTATGAATGAGAAGTGCAAAGAAACAAAACAGAGTTTAATGATGAGTTTACCTTGGTTTCTTTCTGAAATTGGTCCCGCTGCCATGTTGAATGACCAACGCAGGGGGAGCGCAGCACAATAAAACCCCGCCTCTTCCGATGTTGTGTACCGGAAGTATAAAACAAAAAAATAATTTAATTTAATTTAATTTAATTTAATTTAATTTAATTTTTTCTGGTATGATATTAAATGTCGGATTTTAAAGAACATTATGTGAAAAACGAGTTCATTTCAGCTAGAATTGAATTTAATTATTTTTTAATGCTTCTGGACACAATTTTCCAAAAAAAAAAAAAAGAAAAATTCCAAACAACTTATTATTAATTTATTTTAATTTAATAATAACAAACATAATTAATTAGTTTCACAAACACAGTCCAGGTACTGAGTAGCTTAGTTGTAGTTAGGTAGTCAGTGGGGTTGTAGTCTCATTTAGGATTCTAAAGGATTCAGGTTAAAAGCTCTCCCTCTTTCTTTCTGTCCTGCACACGGTAGGGTAGCATTTCGTTGATGGCAGTATGGACAACAGTCTGGATCCCATGCGATCATCTTGGCTGAATCATTTGATTTATATGTCACCCAGATTTAGGAGATTGAACTTAATGGTTCAATCTCCTAAATCTCCTAAAACGACCCCCATGAGAACCAAGTGATCCCGGTCAGGCGCAGCTCCCTATCCAGTTGGTGATGCTGCCATTCAAGATCCTGAGCAACCTGGACAGGGGTATCAAGTCCTTTGATTATCTGAGGTAATAGAGGAAATTAGTCTATTAAAGTTGTTTTTACTTTGATAACTCTTGTGGGCTCTGAAAGAGGAAAGATAAATGCACCAGTATTGCTCTGTAATGTTAATCGTGTTTGGTTTTGATGCCTACGATGCCTAACTAAGATTGTGGGTGGAAGGCTGTTATGCCTTCTGGTGGCATTTGCAAGTTATTGCATAATTTAAAAAAAATAAAGTGAATGAAATCAGTGCTTTTATACTCTAAAAATCTGGAATATGCATTTTTATTAATTTGGAATATTAAATTATTACCACTGTGTGTGTGTGTGTGTGGCCTTGATTTTCAGTCACTGAAAACAAGTGGCTCGACACAGTGCCATTTGTAACAGCAAATTTATTACATATACATATAAATCTACTAAAAGTATAAACATGGAATACAAAATGTTCATAGAAAATACAAACAGTAAGGACCTCGAGAAACACTCTTATAAAACAATACTGTATAGAATATGAAACATATAAAACCAGAACTTAATCAACACATCATGCATCAAAGCAAAAAAAACAAAAAAACAAAAACATGTAGAGCCAAAACTGTTTTTTAGCAAACAAATGGCAAAAAACAAACATACGGTTCAAAAAAACTTCAATTATATTGATAACAAAGAAAGATCAAAGGCATTTTTACAGAAGGAGCCTTGAGATTAATGGCTTGTGGCTATAAAAACAAACAAACTATAAAAACCAAACAAACCAGAAGTTGAGCATCTAAATTGAAACAAACAGCCTCAGCCTCCTTCCCGTTAAGCAGTTCATTAAAACACTGCTTGAGATTTCCTCATTAATCACATTTACTTTTCTTAATTGAGTCAAAGAAGGATAAAATCCCTGAAAGTGTTTCTGCATATGAAATCCTGGCAATCTGTTTAGTACCAAGTTTAAAATTTACTGATTTGAAATTTACACATTTGAAAAAGTTGAAGATATTAACCAGGATATATAAAGATGACTTTTTCTGTCAATTATAAATTTGCATTATTAATTAAAGAGAACTGCAAAGTCAACATTTTTATATTTGCACCACACACATATGCTGCAAAGTGGGCACAAAAAAAGAAAACAGAAACAGAATCAGTATATAATGTTTATAAATTTATACCAAAGGTAATAATATTAAATACATCCTTCACAATCGCCATGTAGCATATTAAGGAAATTATTTGAATAAAACACTCTGCAGGTACTGGAAGTATTACCCAGCACAGATGCCACTTCAGACTGTAATTAAAAGACGGACATAGCCACCATGTCATCACCCACTGGTTTGGAAGCCCTGCATTTGGCATTTTGGACTGTTTTGATACCAGACATAACAAACAAGTGGTGAGAAACTGGGACTGTTGTGGACGGCTGGATCAATAAGCTTATGAAGAGATAAAAATGAATACTGAGCAGAAAGTAGTTCAGCTTATTGATCCGGCCCTCCACAACAGTCCTGGTCTAGCACACACCGTATTTTATCATAGTCAACACCAGCTCATAATTTACCAACAGACATCATGCTGTGTGTTAAAAGGGACCACAATGACATAAGGAAAGTAGTGACTGGGGTCAGTCATTCCAGAGGAGTTGACAATTATAAAGAATGCAGGTTGAAGGCACTTCTGCACTGGCTTCACTTTTCAGACTACAGGGGCTTGTTTGCTGGAAAAAAAATTTTAAAAATCGCCATTCCTAACTTGAAATTTCAAGTTAAGTTGAAATTTAGCTAGCTCTGCCAATCAGAAAGCTCTGTGAAGGCAGATCATTTCCTTGTCATCAGCTGTCTAACACTTTGACATGAACACACCTTTATCCATTTCTGCAAAGAGCCATTCAACGTTTGCTATACATTGGTAGCTCACAAGCTTCTATATTAGCAGAGAAGCTATGTCCATCTTTTTTATACAGTCTGTGATTCAGACCAATGAAGTAACATTGGTCAGATTTTGTTACCTTTGGGGCCGAGTGTGGGAACTTGTTTACATCCGTTTTCAGTCTTTATGCTAATCTATGGCGAAGCGGCTTTATTTAGCTTCATATTAACCAGACCGCCCTTCGTGTAACGTCAATCAAATTCTTAGAGTAAATTTCCCCCAAATGTTTGAACTATTCTTTTAAAATTCTGTAACAGTAAGAAATTAACCGCATGTGTAAAGAGGACTGTTCAAACATTGCTAGCTACCATTTTCATAAAGGCACAAAGACTCCAGAGATGAGTTATAGAAACTTCCTGCACTTTTTCTTTGTTTGTTCTTTCTTTATATTTCGTATAATCGGGTTCTGCTCCTGCTAATAATCCAGCATTCAGCAGCAAGAACGAGCCCTCCTGTTGTCTGACTTTCATTACATCCAAAAGAACCATATCACATCAATTAAAACTTGTGTGGGGTCTTTTTAATGCTGCTTGTTAAAACGCCTTTATCCCTACAACATATAAAAATGCATTTTATAAAGACGAACAAATATAAAGTTATGACATTTATGGGGAAAAAATGGTAATAAATGCCTGTTATATTACATTTTTTTGGCATGCAGACATTATAACACTGCCAAAACCCAATTCCTTCTTCCAGTATCTCAAAAAAAACTTAGACCACAGAAGCTGGCACTGTTCTGACTACAATGACTCAAAACTGATGGTTCAGCTTTTAAAAAAAAAAAAGAGAAAAAAAGCCCAACTCATTCTCTGGCCTCCATTTTTTAACTGCTGAGACCCTGACCTACATTTAAGTCCTAACAAACACTCACTTTGTTTGAACTCCACTAGCTGACCAACACAATCTGCATCACAAGAGCAGATTTTGCAGTTTTTGTAAGTCGTGTTGCTTTGCAGGTCCTTTTTGCTGATAACGCATTAAAAATGATACATTCGGCTAGTGTCATCGTTGCCAAGCAAGAGACGAAGCTTTAAAAAATGCCTTTGCAAGAAAAGCTGAAGTACAACGGCATAGTGGTGGTTTAATATTTGATCTTTTTTTTTAACCTGAGCTGCTGTCAGAGCATCAATTACCTGCTGACATGTTTCTTCTTTTGCAAATTACCCACAAATTATTATTACATGAGTCAATAAGCGTATTTCTGTGCTTACTGGAAGTCTAGTATTATTAGAGGCTGCTTCCCATAAAAAACCTGTAGGAGCAGGTTGCACATCCATTACAGAAAACCGGTGATATTAGCTGGGATCTTTTATCCCCTTCATTCATATCTTGCTGAGTGGGTGACCTCTGTTCCTGTGCTTTATTCATGAACAAACACAGGCTTCTTGCATCATCAATTTTGGCATCTTCCCATCCCAAATACTACAACCAACCAAAACAAACCAAAGCCGAGAAGAAACACAGGAGCTATACCTCATTAGGTTTTGGTCTGATGGGTCATTTTATGCCCCGTACATTCACTGATCCATAAAGGTTTTGTCTCCATAGGTCTACTTTGAGTAAGTACAGTATGAAATAATGAAAACAAAACATGTAAATCCCAGTCACATTGAATGCCGAGCACTTTTACAGGCATCTAGAAAAAAAGCACTGTCATCCTGTAATTACTAGGCACAAAGAGGTAACGGGCTATAGCGGCTAGTATTTGTTTTATGGACAAGATGTGCATACTGTAAGTCAAGGCTTGATTACCTGGTACACGAAACAAAACAAAACCTAAAACGTTCTGAGAAGTCACCTATGAAGTGATCAGTACTGTTACCAGGAATCCTACGGAGTGTGAAGGCATGTTTCCATACGGTTGGTTTAGTGTGATGGCAGAGTGGCGGTGTTGGCTGCACTGAGCTGACCCACAGCTAACATGAGGATGTCCTTCTTCTCTTTGTAAAAACGCAGTTCTCTGCCCGCCAGCCTGGCGTCCTCTAGTTCCCGCTCTGTCGTGGCCAGCTCCTGCGCGATGGTGCCCGCTACGCTCTGCTCTCGGTTCACCCAGTCGGCGGCCATCTGAGTGCGCATGTCATCATCCAGAGCCCGATGGGAGTAGTGAGCCAGCACCTCCTGCAAGTTCAGCCAGAAAGTCATTTAGAGTCAGAAGATGTGATAGTGGGAAACAGCATTCCCAATTAGATATTCCTCGAGTTATTCAGATTCTGATGCTGAACCTAATAAAACTTCATTTTAAATTTCATAAGACATGAAATTTCTTTATAATTTTTGGTGAAAATGTGAAATAAGCACAGTAAACATGCACAGGAATACAGTATATATAAGACAGAAACAGAGTTATACAATCCTAACAAGGTTGAAAGTCAACATTTGGACCACCTTTATTCTTATTTGTCCTCTAGACTTCTTGAAAAACATGAAAAGCTCTATTTTGGATGTTCGCTATCTTTAGATGATCCCACACTGCTGCAGTAATGCTGAAATCCAGCCTGTGGGGAGGCCAATCCATGGCCCTGATAGTGCTCCGCTGTGTGTTTTTCTATGCAGGTATGCTTTCACTGCACTGGCAGTGTGTTTGTGATCACTGTCACACTGTCATGCATTCATAATTCCATCATTTTTGACAAGACCTCCATCACCACTGGCTGAAATGCTGCCCCAAACCATGACAGAGCCTCCACCATATTTCACAGATGGCTGTAGGCACTCTCTGTTGTCTCTCAAGAGAGGTCAACGTATGTGCAGACAGTTTTTTCTACTCTTGGCTCTGTATGATGCCAAAAAAGAGTTTTAAATTAGAAGAAAAATGCAAAGAATTCATTTTTATGATCATATCATGCACAAAGCTTCGACTACACCGCACCTCCTTTTAAAGCGGCTTCATGTGGCTGCCTTAAAAGGAGGGAGACCCTAACTGGCGCTACAACAACTTTCAGAGGATGGGCTAAGGGGCTGTACAAAAGCCCAATTTGAGATAAATGGGGATTATTTTGAAACACACATATTTTAGGAGGCACATGCTTTGTTTTTGCTCTTTTTTCACTCACTGCTCATGGTGAGAAAGATAACTACAAATTTATCTAGAACAGTCCTGTCACAGAGAAAAAGCCCTGCTAAACGCTGATCGGCCACAACATTAAAACCACCAGTCAGATTTTGTGTTGGTCACCAAAACAGCTGTGGCCCATCTGGGCGTGGACACAGGACCTCTTTGGGAGTGTTTTGGTGTCTGCCACTGGGACGCTGGATGCGGATCGTTTTGGATATGTGGGTTGCTGGGTGGGGCCTCGATTGATTGAATCTGTCCCGACTCTTACAAAGGGAAAAGAATAGGAATTTGGGCTTTTCATTGTGGTCCTTGAGCTGTTCCTGAGCAAGTTTTGCATTTTGGTGAGGAGCTAAGAAACAGCAGGACATTGCACTGTGGAGATAATCTCTTTTTTTTTCACTTCACCTCTCAGTAGGTTTAATTTTGTGACTGATTACTGGGAAATTTGTTCATTAAAAAAATAAAATAAAAGTAGCTGAAAACTGTTACTATTTTTGTATAATAGAAGGCATTTGTTGGCTTTACCTGTCGGGAACATTGTCGTTCTCTCATGGCTTTGAGGCTTCCGTTCCAGTGCAGCAGCTGGAACACAGTCATCAGCTCCTGGAAGACAAACACAGCCGAGACCAAGAATAAGAGACCAGTAATTCAACACTGTGGGGCCAAACTAACTACATATTATCACTTTTGGGCGAACATTTACACATAAAACTGCTACTTTTATGCATACGTGTTCTGTATGTAGCTACTCTCATACAGGCTCTGGGCCTACATTTATCATAAGTTTTCTTTTTGTTTGTTTTTTTAAAAAGCTACTTAAAACACGCACCTGAAACTCCAGCATGGACTTTCCTTTATTGGACTCGAGCATGAAGCGAAACGCCCCGATCCCTGTGTTGGGGTTGTCGGCCTCTTCTCTGTTTCCCTGTGAGCATAGACAAGCACTTAAAGTCAAGTCAGCCACAGGTTGAGCTCACATAGTAAATGCTACTTACTCATATCTCCCTACAGATATTTGGCACATATTTGTGTTGAGTTTGGGAGTCAGTCCAATGCAGTGTAATTTTCCTTCATTTAATTTTGAGAAGCATCAGCTATTTGTATCCATAGTATACACTTTCATAATATTTACTATGTGTAAAAAAACAAAACAATCCATGCGTATGATGCCAGCAACTGAGCAAAATTAACCTAATACATCATGTTTTTGGAAGCGCGTTCAAATCGACCATCCTACTTGACTGACAGTCGTACAAACACAACTTTGAGTTCTCTGCAGTTCTTTTTTTAAACTTACATTAAAGGAGGCCAACGCCTCATTCACGCTCTTCTCAATGAAGTCGTCTGTAATCCGACGCGAGGGATGTTCGTTAAAAACGGAGTTCATCAGGGCGATTTTGGCGGCGCTGCGTCTCGCCTCTGCCTTTGTGGGACAGAACTGTCAAACAGCAAAGAGAGCATGTATCAGTGGACAGATAAACAGTCAAAAGGCCAACGACAACCCGGCCGGTCTTTAAATGACTCTTTGTGGCTTTGAGCTTGCATCCATATTTGGTCTTGTGGTTTTAGGAATGCTTGCAACAGAATAACCAAACCACAACACATTCACTGACGTTCAACCAAAGACAATGGCGTGTTTTTACAGTAACGTGCAAAAAAAGTCTTGAGCCACTCCTCGTTTTTTTATATGTTGATGGGAAAGCGGGAAGGAAAATTAGAGTTAATGACCTCGAAAGTCAGTACTTGGTATGACTACCTTTATTCTTCAACACAGCCTGAGCTCGCTTTGGCAGCTTTCTTGTCATTTCTTTAAGTAGTTTCTTTGGATGTTGGCTGCCTTTTTGTTCGGTTTTATGTCAAGATGATCCCAATGATGTTGACGGCACCTGGGAGCCCAATCCATGACTGATAGTGGTCCATTGTGCGTGCTGAAAACTGAAGTTGTTGCGAATTGGATCCTTTTCAGAAGGTGTTGCATGTTGAATCAAAATCTAAGGGCACTTTTCTGCGTTCACAAGTCCGTCAGACTGAAATGGAACCTCAAACCATGACAGAGCCTCCACCTTGTTTTACACGTGACTGTAGACACTCATGTAATTTGGCATAACTCAGCCTTCCTTAAGAATGACTCCTTGACAGCCAGCCTTCCACAGGGACATTTATGATGAGGCTTCAATGAACATTAGATGGATCAGCTGAAGGTCCAGATGCATCTCTCAGGTCCTGTCAGGTCTTTTTTGGATTCCTTTCTATTTCTTACGTAAATAACTTTCCAATACCGTTCGTCTGATGTAGATAGTTTTTAGGCCACTTCTTTTGTCAAGGCATTATGCCAAGTTTTCAGCCAACAGATGTTTGGGAATCACCTCGTTAATATGAAAATATAACTTTATGCCTGTCAAACTATGTTATTGTTGGCATTTTTACAGACTCGGCTAAAGAAAATTGAACAAATGATGTGTTTTTGTGGCAGGATGAAAGCAACAAAGTAGTTAAAGATACACTTGGTTGGTTGGTTAACTGCAGAGTTGTCTGTTACGTGTAGACACAGCACTGGTTCATCCCTCCTGTCAGGTCTTTGAGAGTTTTTTTTAAGGACGTGACCTTCAGATACTGTTCATATGCTCTAGATAGTTTTTTAGGCTTCCTGCTTCTTTTTTGTCCTCCACTGCGCACCATCGAGACGTATACCAAGTTTTCCAGTAATAGCTCTTTGGAAATCACAAATATATACAATTTTATGCCTAAGCTTTCACATTTTTCATGCTCGACTAAAGAAATGTGTTCTTGTGACAGGCAGCAGTTTAAAATTGTAAGATGTCTGTTATGTGCAGACATGCATAAAAAAACGTTCCTTTGAAACGGAGTAAAAAAGCAGCCAATGTCCAAACCCGCTTTAAAAATTCCAAGGAAGTCCGGCTCCTTTGGAAGCAAAGTATAAAGACTTTCATACAGTACTGCATATTTCATAATATTCACGCTAACAGAAAGCAGACACTGCACCTGGAAACTTCCAAAGCAGCTGCCGCCTGGAAGGCTAACATAGCAAACATAAGGAGGGCTGTTGGACGGGACCATTTCATAAACAACGAGGGCTCCGTTCCTCAGGTCGGCTCCTCTGGTCAGCTTCATCTGCCAAAATTCCTGCAAAGCCTCCACCACGTTCACTGCAGGACACACAGATAAAAGAAGAAGCCCTGTTACATCACACTAATACAAATCATTAGTGCAGTTTACATGTTTTGGTCTGTAGCCGTTAGGCGAGCTCTGCGACATCCTCTCTAAACAAAGATGGAAAGGTGCAGGGGAAGGTCGTCTCCAGGATGCCACAGGGTTTTCCGGAAAGATTTTAGGTGGCTGCCCAGAGGAAATTCTGCATCACCTCAGAGGAGAGGCTTGGAGAAAAACACTCGACTCTGGCCCTCACACGAGAGAACGGAGTTCATGTCATCCACAAGGAAACAAAAACAACAATGGAAAGCTGCAAACTCTGCAACTGAGTCATAAATGATTACTTGGGTTTGGGGTCTGTTGGGAAATATGTGTGCAGCCAACACGATTTGAACGAAGTTACCGCCTGAATCTTGCTCTGGAGGCCAGGCCACTTTGTCGAACATTAAAAACAAAAAATTAAAGCTTCTGTCAACAAACTACAAGCCATATTTTCCATACTATAGAGCCCTGAAGGACAATCCAAATCATTTTTTAAACACACACGGCTCTCTTGCTTTTACTCTGTGACACAGTTTTTATCAAAAGTTTTAAAATGTTTTAGATACTTTAAATATTTTGGTTGCTTTCCATCAGGGAGGCGCCTGATCTCTCCTAAGCTCGCTCTGCAGGATGACAGATAATGCGTCCAAAGACACAGCCAGAGTTGTAAAGAACCATCTTCAGTGTCAACACGAACAAGGAGAGGCGCAACAGATGGTCAGGCCCCCACGGAGCCCTGATCTCAAAGTCAAGTCAGTCTGGGATTACATAAAGAGAGAGCCTAAAGAAACGGAAACAGCCTAAATCTGCTCATTAATGTGGGCAAGAGTTGGTGCTACTTTAAAGACAGTTTTTTTGTGTGTTTAATGCTTTTTACATAAAGTTAAAAAAAACTTATTTTACAAATACTGTTTTTTGTACTTCCACTGCAGCTTTTGTCCAGAATCTACTCTATTTTAAAGTCTGGAGGTATGACGAGATATTGGATTTGCATTGCGGGTCTGCAGCCTGTAGTGCAGCAACTGGGGCTAACAAACCAATTCAGGCTTGTGACAGTGGTTTATTAAGGCCTCTTGGTCTGTTTTTATCCAATTCTGAGGATTTCCTCCATAACAAAAGTGCAAAGAGACAGGAAACTCTCGGAGATATCGAAGGATGTAATGTGAAGCTGATCCAAACTACAGTCAAAGAACATCCTGCAACTCCACTTGAAAGTCCAACGAAATCTTTTCCAAAGGTGTATTTGCACACATGCCCCCCCCCCCCCCCCCTTTTTTTTCTTATAGTACTCCTTTAAATACACTTAATAGGCCTTTTTGAAATTGCAACTTAATCGCTTGAAAGCAAAAGTATAGGAAAGCCTAATTACATCACCTCGTGTGTGTGTTTTACTGCCAAAAGTCTTCAAAAAATGCTGCCAATAATTGTGTTAAGAAGCCTAACTGGCATGCAGGGGGAGAGGCTGTTAGTTAGGGACACATGGGGACCATCTTTTGGAAATAAATCCTATTAGCCTGGGACAGGCACACATGTTAACATTACTTAAGCTTTTGGTCTAATGATAGTTTTAGGAAAACTCTGATAGAAATCAGTCAAGTACTTTAAATTAAACTGGATTTTTCAAGTAATTATTACTAATGATGTGCATTTTGCACATCATGAAGTAATAATATAAAGTTTAATATAAAGTACATAAAGCCTTATAGGGGCACTGCTCTTTCATTTTTCAAGGTTATTATCGATTTCCACAGTGTCTATTCTTGTTATTTACCGTGTAACATGAGTGTAACGGCTAATTTATGAACAATAGTGTATTGTTCGTAAATGCAAACCCCTGCAGCCCCTGGATGTTAATCCTGTGATGGAGTGACTGGAGCGAATATCAAAGGAAACTTCACGGTAACATTGCATCAGGTGCAAATGACCACTGGTGTGTTTACACACCGGAGATAAAGGTGGAAATTACAGGAGTTTGTTCTAAGTGTGGTGGAGGTTTTTTGTGCCTTCCTTCCAAACAAATGGCGCAGCTGAAAGTGGTTTCCAGCTCTCCAAAAGTCCCCTCCCCAGCTACAGCCTGAAGCAGTATGACACGCGTTAACGCCGCTATTTCCAGGACAGTGTCAGCAGCGGACATTACCTCTGCCGTAACCCTGCGTGTGTTTGGCGAAGCTGCGAACCACAGCCTCCACCGCCTCCTTCAGCACGGCCGGGTTCCCCGGGTTACAGTGACCGCTAGCCCCCGGCCCCAGCCCCGCTCCCATTCCGCCGTACAGGCTGTGGAGCTGCAGCGGAGGCGGCGGGGGAGGAGGCCCGGAGGACGCCGCCAGAGAGGCCGGAGAGGACAGCAACGGTGCGATGGGGACCGTAACCCCGGGCCGGAGAGAGGAGCGGAGGGTCCCGGTCGCTCCCGAACTGAATCCGATGCCCGGCTGTAGCCGCTGATGGCGGACACTGTCCGGGATAACGTTGGATTCCATTGTCCCGACGTAACGTCTGCGGAGTCCCGGCTCTGGAGCAAATCTGTAGCGAGGAGCCCGACGGCTTGAGCTGAAAAAGTGAGCTTTAAGAGCTGAATGAGCGAAGTACGGCAGGGTTTTTCTCAGTCACAGCCTGTAAGCGCCGAGCCGACGTTGATTCGACACATAACGGAGCTGCTGAGTCCTCACTCCCTGGATTAGACTGCGGGACTGTCAGTCAAGTGCTGCCTTCAAGGACCCCTCGTATCCTGTTTCTTCTACACTGTGAAATGCATTTACAGTCAGGCTGTACACGTTTTCTAATGTGTGTTTGTAAGCTGGTATTCTTTTAATTTTATTGCACCTGTTCATTGTTACACGGACTGTGTTTTTAATGGGCTAATTTCCTCCCCCCCACCTGTGTTTGCTTGTTTTTGTGGAGTATTTCCTCATCCTAGCTGAGGATCCAAGGATGCAGGAAGCTTTACTTCCTGGGATAGTAATAACACACTGACCTTAAGTTGTTATAATATTATCTTTGCATTCAGATTGTAATACAAGCGCACAAAATATTCTACAGCTAGGAAACACCTTTTTTTTTATTTTTGTTTAGCTCTGATTTAGCTTTATGATGAAATCCTACCAGAAATAATAAACCAGCTTCTAGGTTATTATAGCTAGTATGGTAAGCTAAACTAAAAAGTGAAGCTACATGTAAAAAAAATAAAATAAAAAAAAAGTTAAATAAAAGGAAAAAAACTGGACATTTAAAGAAAAAAAATTAAAGCTAACTAAAGCGGTTTTGTAAACTTGAAAAGCCAACTAAAGTTGAATAAAAATAGAGAAAATGTTAGTAGTTCTTCTTTTTGTTAATTTGATCAAATTAAATTAAAGTAAAACAAAAAACGTAATAGATGTGGCACAGGTGATCGAGCAGGTCGTCTACGGGTTTGTGGATCGACAGTATCCTTGGGCAACTGTCATGAGAATTCCAATGTTTTCTGGAGGACGTGAAGGCAACAGTGGAAAATCAGAAAATATCAAGCCAAGAAATCTGAGCCTCCTCTGTTCTCCTCTGGCTCCAACAGAGAACAACTACAGTGCGGGTTTACAGCTCCAACTCTGCTGAAGCATGTGATTAAAACTTGGATCAGACTAACTCAGTTTACTCGATAAGAGGTGGAAAAAAATGATGATCTTACTTTGAAATACTGAAACATAATGCAACTTTGTACTACCTTAACTCTGAGCTGGAGTGAGGGTGAGACCACCAACCTAGAGCAGAACAAAGACTTGAAGAGGAAATGGGACCTCCTCTTGTGCCTCCTAAATATTTTTTAGGACTTTGTGGGTCTTGTGTCATTTTTCATTCTTTCTGCGGTCTGCGATGAAGCCAGAGAAGTCCAAAGGAGGAACTAGTCCTCCCTCACTTTTTTTGTTAAACTGAATCTGCATTAAGTCAAAGATTGAACCTAATCTGTTTCCACTAAAAAGCCCATTTTAAACAAATTAGAGCCCAGTGAGAAACTGGAAATCGCACAAAGGACAAGAAAAACCGTCAGAAATAGTGTTTACTGCAGAGTCTGCAAACAGCTGAAGGATTTCTGCAGATGCGCACTTTATAACTGTGAATGAGTGTGTGCCTGACTAGTGCATGCTTTTATTTCCCGACCCCAGTTCATAACTTCAAGGTCCATGGCTTATGTTCACTTCCTCTGACATTTGTCTGTTGATCCTGTTCTCCAGTTTTCTAATGGGATCTTGTGTCAGCATGGACTGAACTCCACGATGGATACAACTTTGATGATGGAGGTTTCAAGATTAGGTCCAAGCAAAGCTGCTACGGGTGATCCTCTGACCTAAATACTGAGCATTCTCACTCTTTTTTTTCCTTCTTAAATATTCAGTTTGTCTCATTGTTTGCTATATTACAATTATTATCATTTACAGACATCTTGAACATGTGCTGTTCCCTCTAAAGAGACCTGTGAAATTTCTGGTTTTAGAAACACCGCAGACATGCAGGAAATTTAAGTAACTTCTGAAACAAGCTGTTTTAGCATCTCTCGCTTTCTTCTGATTGGCTGCCACTCATAAACAAAGGGTTTGAGCAGCAGGTTGGTGGGGCTTCTGTGCTTACAACTGTGCATCTGATGATTATAGACATCACACAGAGACAAGAATAAAAAAAGAAACTGGCAGAAAATGAGTGTTTACAGCTGTCAGAGCCAATCCCTGTAATGGACTGGCAACTTGTCTATTTCAGTATCTATCTGCACTTACATTTCAAGCCATTACACATTTAAATTTTTGTGATTACAGCTTGTAGTAGCTCATGAAAATACAAAATCTGGTAGCGCAAACTAGTAGAATAATTATTAGAATGTATTTAATTTTGTTTTGGGGGATGCAGTGCATCTAGAAAGTATTCACAGCACTTTTCTTGTTCCACATTTTGTCATGTTACAACTTTATTCCAATGTGCATTAAATTCATTTGTACCTCAAAATTCCATGAAAAACTTTGTTTAAAATTCTTGAAACTTTATTGAATATAAAGAACAAAAGTTTAACATGTACCTAAGTATTCACAGCCTTTGTCATGACACTCAGACTTGAAGTGAGGTGTATCCTGTTTCAACTTACAATCCGTCATTGTTCCTATAGCTTAACTGGAGTCCTGTGATGATTTCAGTTAATTGGATGTGATTTGGAAAGGCACACACTTGTATATACGAGGTCCCATAGTTGACAGTACAGGTCAGCGCACAAACCAAGCCATGAAGTCCAACAAATTGTTTTTAGATCTCGGAGACAGGATTGTACCGAGGCGCAGATCTGGGGAAGGGTACAAAAAAATTCTGCAGGATTGAAAGTCCCAATGAACACAGTGGCCTCCTCCATCACCCATAAATGGAAGAAATTTGGAGCCAACAGGTCTCTTCTTAGAGCTAGCCTTTAGTCAGGTGACCAAGAACTTGACGGTTACACTGACAGAGCTCCAGCTGCTCTCTGGTGAGATGCGAAGCATAGGGTCATCATTTCTCCAGCACTTCATTAATCAGGCCTGTATGGTAGAACAGCCAGGTGGAAGCCACTCCTCAGTAACAGGCCCATTACAGCCTCTCTGGAGTTTGTCATAAGACACCTGAAGGAATCTCAGACCACGAGAAATAAAACCCTCTGGTCTAATGAAACAAAGATTGAACTCTTTGGCCTGAATACCAAGGAAACCAGGCATCGCTCATCACCTGGCCAATACCATCCCTACAGTAAAGCATGGTGGTGGCACCATCATGCTGTGGGGACAGTTTTCAACAGGAGGGACTGGGAGACTAGTTAGGGTCAAGGGAAAGATGAATGCAGCTATGTAAATAGACATCCTTTATGATAAACTGCTGCACAGCACTCTGGACTTCAGACTGAGACGAAGGTTCATCTTCCAGCAGGACAATGACCCTAAGCACATAGCCAAGATAACAAAGGAGCGCCTTCAGGACCACTCTGCGAATGTCCTTGAGTATGCAAGCCAGGATCCCACACTTGAACCCAATTGAACAGCTCAGTGCACAGATGTCTTCAGAAAAGGAGCTACAGCTGTTGTATTCCTAATATCAAGCTGCTCTTGAGCTAGAGACATAGTCAGAAGTGGGCAAAGAAGAAAAAGGAACTGGATTGTTGCTCATTGGTCCAAAGTTCTCTTCAGGTGAAAGTAAATTTTGCATTTCGTTTTGAAGTCAAAGTCCTGGAGTCTGGAAGGAGAGTGGAAAGCCACAGAATCCAATGTGTTTGAAGTCCAGGGTGAAGTTTCTGCAGGCTGTGATGAGTTGGCATGCCATGTCATCTGCTGCTGTTGGAGGTGGTTAGCCACTGTGTTTTATCAAGTCCAGAGTCAATGCAGCGTCCACTGAGAGATTTTAGAGCACTTCATGCTTCCATCTGTGGACAGGCTTTATGGAGGTGCAGGTTTCCTGTTCCAGGAGGAATAAGTACCAGCCCACGGTACCAAAACTAGCATGTTTTTCTCACCGTGTTATTACCGCCGGGTCGCCTAATCTGAACCTCACAGAGAGTCTGGGGGAAACATGAAAACAGCCTGGCCTCAGCAGCGCCAAAACCCGATCACCTCCGTGTTACACCACCCTGATGCAGTAATTCTTGCTAACAGAGCCACAGTCAAGTACTGAGTATATAAATTAACTGGATGAAATATTCTAACAATCTGAGACACTGGATTTCTGTTTTTCATGAGCTATAAGCCATAACCATCACAACTAAAACAAAAAACTTCATATGTTTCACTTTAGATATAATGACAATAACATAAATGAAAGTTTTCCTTTCAGGCATAACTTAACAGCATTAAGATGCTCTTGTATATAGCTCTTCCACAATTGGGTACAACATTTAAAAAGTTGATAGCAGTACATCAGTTTTGTCTATTTTAATATAAGAGGGCAGCTTAGTACATGATTCACTTTAGCAGCAGCTGCTTTACTGAATGTTATTACAGCTCTGAGTACGTTAGTGCTTCTTTCCCGCTGAGTTGAGCGCGTAATGCAATCAATCATTTTTATGGATGAGCGAGAGCCTCAGGGGGTCAAAGCTTAAAGGAAAGACAGAATCAGGACACTTTTTCTTTTTTCATGCTGACATCTTTTCGAGTAAATGCCCCCATTGTTCACGTCGTAGCTCTGCTGAACTACTTTATTCCTGCTGCACACACTTTAATGTCAAGTGATGCATCCTCACGTCGATTGCATACCACAAAGCAGATGGTTCTGTGTCTGGAGCACTTTTTAGAGACGCAAACAGCTTAAGCCAATAGGACAGTGCAGGCCTGGACACAGAGAATAAATGCTGGGTTGCAAACATGGTGCATGTTTCCACATCTGGTTTTGATCAAAGCTTTACGGTCATAATCTCATTTTTAAAACTCCACTGCAGACTTTTCCCACCAGATGAATAGAGGCTCACGATACATTTGTACAAGGTTTATTAAACAGCTCGTGTTGTTTATGCTCCCTGCTCACATATTTCTATCCAAACACATGTATGAGATTGTTTATTACTGGCTGGGGTGGGAAGCAGTCGGGAATTAATCATTTTACAGCAGCTATAAAGATAGATTGGAGGCAATAACACCCTGCTGGATGTAAGCCAAAGGTAGAAGGTTTACATTCACATGAATGAGTGTAATCCATGACAGTGCTTCCTAAAGAACAGCTGAATGAGGCAGCTTGAAATATTTTTTTTCCCACTTAATAAAAAAAATGTTCTGCTTAGTAATTAATTAGAGTAATTAAAGATGAACAAATTCAAAAAGGGTGATATTTTGTGTTATACAGCATGAAGTTAGCATGCTAACATTTGGTGTTATTTTATTTTGCAGGTACCGTTATGGTCAAAAGTTCTTACATCCACTCATCATGGTCATTTCAAATTTCATGGTAATTTTAGCTTTTAGTGATTTATTGAACTGTTCTTTATCCGGGGTGGAATGATTGTACAGCATAAATCTTTGATGACTTTAAAAGACAATGGCTGAGTGTTACTCACTTTGGATCTTCTCCAATCCACATGGGGTCGAAAGTATAAATACAGACTTATAAGTGTTTATAATCGGTTAGATGTCCCTCAGCATGATGCACGGCAGCCAGATAGTTTTGGTAGGCATGAGCAAGCCTCTGGTATAGTTCTGGCTGAATATTTGACCACTCTTCTTGGCAGAAAGTTAATTTCCTGGTATGAAACCAGCTCTGACGTGTAGTACACAAAGTTTCAATAGGGTTGAGGTTTATGCTTTGGGAAGACCATTCCTAAAGCTTAATGTTAGCCAGCTTTATCCATTCCCAAACCAATTTTGATGTGTTTGGGATCATTGCTCTGTTGTAAAAGCCAACCGTGTCCAGGTTTCAGGTGTTGATTTGAGGGGAAGTTGAAGAGTAGTCCTCCTCCATCGTTATTCTTTGCGCAATGTAACAGTACTGGTAACAAAACAACCCCAAAGCATGATGCTACCACCAAGCTGCTTGACAGCTTGTATAGTTTAGTGTTCTTAGGTTTCAAAGCTTTACATTTACTCTTCCAAACATACCTCTTGTCATTGTGGACAAATAGCACAATCTTTGTCTCATCTAACTATAAAGCTATCCTCCAGAAAGCATTTGGCTCGTCCATGTGGGCAGCAGCAAATTTTAGTTGAGGTTAAAGGTGTTGATTTTATGGCAACACTTCTTATTCGGTCAGCAATCTCTCAGTCCATGGAGACTTAAAACTGGCAGCAGTTCATGACAGGCTTGAGCCTTAGTAGTTCCTGGGTTGTTCCAGAACATCTTAACCAATTTCCTCTCATTTGAGGGTGACAGTATGAGTCTTCTCCAAACCTTGTAAGAGTGGTGCCACGTTCAAATAACTTGTATTTATGTTTAGAAATGGCTTGAAGAGACCTTCCCAACTAGTGTAAATCTACAATTCCCTTTCTTAGATCTTCACTGAGTTCCTGAAAACAGGAGCACAACACTGCCATCAAGCCTATGATAATCCATTGCCATATATGTTGATGTTAATGTCACCAAAAGTCTTCTCAGAGATGGCCTTGCTGTCGTAATGCTGACGCTGTTAGTTATGATCAAGTGTTTTCTTCAATCAGCGTGATAAGATGCACAGTCATGTGTTTACTGAGTTCCTTGGACTTTCCCATTGTTCTGAGTATAGGTTTATCTAAAGACCTTGCAATAATTAAACGTTTTTATGATGTCAAAAAGAAACTACCAGTTGTTCTCTAATGAAAGGTTAAATGTAAAGTTAAAAGCCCCAAATTACAATAACGTCCATGCCTCTGATCAGTGGATCAGTGGATGTGAAGCCAAAAAGTAACTCAGACCTCCATTCTTCGTACTGGCCACCAGGGGGCGATAGCTGTGATGGCAAAAAAACAAACAAAAAAAGCCAAAAACAAATTCCAGTCCTGAAGACGTCTGAGAGAAACTAGCTCTCAAACATGATCTCCGTTAACATGTTGCTGTTGACTTTGTGGTTTCTGGGACTCATTTTATTATTATAAAATATTAGGACATTTAAAAAACAGAAACGAAGCTTTTTTCAGAGAGCAGAATTATTCAGACACAGTGACCTGCCCCTTGATCATTACATCCAGTTTTGAAACACCAATGACAAAAAGACTCATCATAAGGCTTCAAACCGGGACTAAATTAACTAATGGATGACATCACGACAGCTGCGTCCATCTTTTATACCACCTATGCTTCTTAAAAGGCAAAGCTATATTATTTCACCCATTGTTCGCTGGTTTCATGTCACCAGGTCGTCTCTAGTTGCTTCCTGTAACTGTTTTACTTTTCAAAGATGAACATAAAATAACAAAACCCGGGACGGTAGAAACTTGTGCTTCAGTATGTGGCTTACATATTACTACACCATGGGTTTTCAATAGTTCTTCATCTGCTTTAGTTTGGTGCCACCCCAGTCCAAAAATCATAGAAAGGCTCCTGGCTTAGGGAACTATAGAAACAGAATATACAAATGGCAAGATTTTTGATTTAACCTCTGTGAACCACACATGGATTTATTGAATTTATCCAATAAGATGATTTGATCTGGACCAAAGTGGTCTTTCTTTAGAGAACTCCATAGTTTACCAAAGAGTCCAGTGCTTTGTACACACACTGAAGAACACATCAATAAACTAATCAGTCATAAGAACTCAGTTTACTCAATATACTCCTGAGCTTTCACAATGTGTGCACATCTTACTGAGAAATGAACACAGAAGCACAACACTGACATCAACCCTGATTTTATAATCACACGTATCACATCTGTTAAAGATGATGTCACCAAAAGTTCCCCCAACCTCACTGGCCTCACTGTGGTAACCTTGATACTGTTCTTGATGATTAAATATTTTTGCCTAATCATCATGATAAGAGCCACACTCATGTTGGCTGTTGGACTTTGCTTGGGTTTGCCCAGCTGGCAGACAGAGCAGCAAGGTTCAGCATCCAGTAATGTTTTTTTTCTTTCTTTCTTTGTCTCATCCAATCAGATCTCCGTCTGACAGGAATGCATCATCACCCTGGGCTATAAGAAGTGTAAGAGTCCTGAGTAAAGCCACCATCTGGTCCACATTCTCCTGCAGCACAGGTGAGTCTGATTTATTTTCTAATAGGTTTGAATTAAAACCTTTTCTCTCCTTTCCCCCAAAAAGCCTTAAATTGTTTATATTTTCTGAGACTTGCTGTAAAAGTGCACCTCGTAGTATGTGAAATGTCAGCATTTAACAGTGACGTGAGGCAGAGCTCAGAGGCAGCAAAAGTTTATTTAAAGACAGGCATTAAATAAGCCAACTCCTACAAACATTTACTATGCTACTTAAATGCAATAATAGAGCAGAACGTAATATAAATGCTGGAAATGTAAAGAAAATGACTTTTAAAAGTACTCTCATGTGTAGGATTGATCCTTAAAGTTATATTTTTACATAAAAATTCTGGAAGAGGCACTTTTTATGTGCTTTAAGTAAATTATAGCATTTCTTTTGCTAGTTAACAACCAAAGAAGCAAGAAGCTCATTAAAAATAAACAAAAAAAACCTCATTCCAGTTTCTACCCAGGTTGAGCTTCAAGGCTTAATTTTCTCTGTGATAAATTATTTCAAAGGTTTAGAGTATATAAGCTATAATCACTGACTGCTGAAGTTTGAAAAAATACACAAAACATTGATTCTGTTTCCATGTGACAACAAGTCAAACCAGGATTCCTAGACAATAACTTTGTCATTGACTCACCTGATTAAACATGGTGTGGATTTTGTGGGTGACTTCAGGCAAATACTGCTTTTTAACATCTAACGCCTCAAGCGCACTGCTCACCAAACGTTATGTGTTGTGCAGGTGTAATCCAGTCAGCAGTCATGAAATTCTCCCTCATTGTCGCCGTTGTCGTATTTCTACCACTCATACTCTACATGTATTTATACCTAGATTGTCAATAAATGAGAGGTGTGAGCATGTAAAGAAGCCTGCCAGTAAACATGGCCAGTGGTGCGTTTCTGATTTCTAAATGTAACAGTGAGTCATTTTCTACCCTAACAGGACTTTCTTGGAGGAGAGGAAAGCCCAGCTGGAGCCTCTGGCCATTCAGATCCAGGAACAACTGAGGGCCGCTTCCACCAACGTGGAGGAGCAGCTCAAACCTCTGGCCACCCAGTTGCAGCCCATGTTTGAGAACCTCCAGAAGCAGGTGGAGGCTATGGTCCAGACAATGAGAGATCAGGCCGCTGCCATCGGCAACTAAATGAAAACGATCAGCTTCTCTAGCAGACGTGCCACCACATCACCATCTTTTGTCGTGGACTGAATTCATAGAGCTGCTCGTGTTGGATGGCTGACTTGACATCAGGGAGCCTAAAAATGTGTTTCAGTGCTTGTTAATGTTTGACTGTTCCTCCTGTCACAAAAGCACAAATAAAGAAAAAGACTTGAAACACAACTTCTGTGGTGGTTTCATAATGTGAACTAGTGATGCCTCAGATCGAGCATGTAACAGATGTGTTTTATTATTCGTTTTATTCAAGCAAGCAAAGGTCAGGGGAAAATTGACAACAACAGGTCCAAACATTCAAAAAAGAAATTGATAAAATGGCAGAAAGGAATGCTTTCAATCTTTTGTTCCACAGAATTCTCCTTTAAAACCCCTCAAAACTGAGCATTTTTTATTTGAACTTTTTCCCTTTTTTTCCCCATCTTTCATTCAACAAACCAGACCTGATGTTTCTGTTCATTGTAGGCCGGGCTGGAGATTTGTTTTCATTGTTATTTTTTTTAATATATTATTTATTTTCTTTTTACTTTGTTTTGTGTGTTTTTCAACTTTTTCCACTGTGAAATTCTTTTGTCCATCGGTGAAGCTGGTCTCAAGGTTCCACACTCCTGCGGAAAAAAAAAAAAAAAAAAAAAAAAATGTGACGTTTTCTATTTACAAGAGGCTCTAAATGAAATGAAAGCACTAGCCTCTCCTTGTTACAGCAGCTCTGAAAAGTCATACCTAAACACTTGGGACACCAGCTGAATTGGTCACTGTCTTCTGGGCGGCTTCCTTGGCCTGATGAGCCTGCAGTACAGCCACAGCCTCATCCACCTAAACACAGCAGGTCACCTAATGTTAGCAACAGCGAGCACTCTGCTCTCCTTTTTAAGAGGAAGACTCTTAAAATAATTAACGGCCTGACATTGTTGATAATAACTTGCGTAAGTACTGACCTTTGAGCGGAGAGACTCTGGGGACTCCAGCATGTGGAGCAGCTCTGAGTTGTCGATCTCCAGCAGCATGCCTGTGATCTTGCCTGCCAGGCTGGGGTGCATGTTCTGGATCAGTGGAAACAGACGCTCACCTATTGGAGGGACACATAAGAGATTTAAAGACAGGATGAACAAAGAAAGGCCGTGCCTGTACTCAGTACTACTGCTATAGATAGGCTAAGGCTACATTTAGTCATGGAGAGCTGCTACTAAACCTTACCCAGCATCTGCTTCTGCTCCTGAGGAGGAGCAGCAGCCAGCATGGAGGCAGTCAGAGGCTCCTGTCCCTGGACGTGGACTGCAGGCTTTGGGAAGATTGGAAATTTAAAAAAAAAAAAAAAAAAAAAATTTATGTACATCCCAGTTTTTCCTCAGTTGTAGGGCAGAAAAAAAGCCATTAGTTCTAGATAATGAGCATTCCTACCTGCTGCATGTTAACTTGTGGCTGAGTGTTCATGTGCTGTTGGGTATTGCGAACTCCTGCTGCATACTTGTACTGAGGTACTCCACGCACGGGGGTAGCTGCTGCGGCAGCTGCAGTGGCTGGTCGGGGGCCCATGGTCTGAGTGGCTGAAGGGGGGAAAAAAGAAAAAGAAAAAACAAAAAGGATGAGCATGAAATATAATAACTAACAAGCAGAAGAGTTACAGGACACAACTGTGTGTGGACAGTGTCAGTGGACTGACCGACTCGCTGGGTGGTCATCATGCGGGGCACCTGGGAGGAAGGCCGCACTGTGCTGAAGGTTTGAGGGCGAGGGCCTGAGGGACGTATTCCACCCGACATGTTCTGGAAGTCTATGGACAAATAAAATCAAACTGCTATTAATATCCCATTTATAGTTCATTAGTTAAATTCATTCAAGCCCAACACACACTCCAGAAGGTGCATTTGAATATTTTAGCAGCACAAACATCTCATTCTCATTTCAGCTCCTTTTCATACTTGTTCTGCTTTCTGACCAGATAAAGTGAAAAGTATGTAAATGAAAACAGCTTTATTGGGAATTTGACTATATTAAGAAACAGTGCTGTCTCTGAACATCTCTAAATGAGCCGTTCAACTGAAGTAGACTATGGACACAAAACGCAGGTGGTCTGCTGATTTTTGCATAATTGGTGAAAATAATAGACAATCTGTATTTTACAAAATAACATATCTTTCAAGTCTCTTTTAAAACAAGAATAAATATCAACACAAATATTACAAAAGGACAACCTCTGAATACTCACGCTGTGGTCGAACATTTTGGGTGGTCCAGCGTGGGCTCGGGCGGAGCTGGGCCATCTGGCCAGCAGCTGGGTAGTAAGCGGCACGGTTCTGGGCCTGGGGGATGGCTGCCATGAAGTAGCCGGACGGCGGGGCGGCCTGGTACGGGTTAATGACTGGATTTGGCACTGCGCGCACACTGGCCATGCGCTGCATGTACTGGTTGGTCAGGTGGGCTTGACGCTCCTCTTTCCTCTGGGCCAGGGCCACGTACAGCGGCTTGGTGGCTACGATACGTCCGTTCATTTCTGTCACAGCTTTGGTGGCCTCCTCTGGGGACGAGAAGCAGACAAAGCCAAAGCCTTTACTGCGCCCTCCTTCCATCATCACCTGAGAGAGAAGAGAAAAGGCATTTATAAATACTACATAGTCACCAACTGCCAGTATCATAATAGAGAGCATTAAAAGATCATTAGTGCCAGCTCATAAAATTCTATTATCGGTCATACCTTGGCACTGGTTATGGTGCCGAATGGCGAAAACTCCTTCCTCAGACGTTCGTCGTCTATTCCATCGTCAAGGTTCTTCACATACAAATTAACACCCTGCAAATAACCAAAAGTAATCTTGTAACTTCTTATAAACACTACATATACAAAGTGATCTCCAGCAGATGTTTTTGTCTGCAGCACATTTTTATCCCCAGGATCCACGGTGAAGGAAAGTGGGGCCCATGAACTACAGTGTCACTGTTGCAGCCATTTTGGCCAGTGCAGCCCACCAAAGAGGGAGCACTGAATTTGACAAAGCTGCGGTCTCTGGGCAGACTTGTCAAGAAGAAACGAACCTGGTAGCGAGTCATGCGGTCTTGCTTCATCTGCTCAAATTTGCGCTTCAGCTCAGTCTGTCGCTCCACCTTCTTCTGGGCGCGGCCGACATACATAAGCTTGCCGTTCATCTCCTTCCCGTTCATCTCATCCACCGCCTGAAGAAAGCATGAAATCGGGTCAAGTTTGTGAACATTTTCTGGCGGATACGATGTTTACTTTTTTTGTTGAAAGAAATTAAACGTGGCTCACCTTTTGGGCATCCTCGTGTCTTTCAAAGCTAACGAACCCAAACCCTCGAGACTTTCCATTTTCGTCCGTCATGACCCGGATACTCATGGCATTACCTAAGAAACAAAAAAACCTTATTGCCTTCCTTTTTTTTTTTTTTTTAAATACCTCTTTATGCCAACACTGGAGCAGCTGAAACCATTTTAAAGTTGGGACACGCCGACTTACCATATTTACTGAAGAGCTCCCTCAGCTTCTCATCGTCCATCTCATCGCCAAAGTTTTTAATGTAGACATTTGTAAACTCCTTGGCTCGGGCACCCAACTCAGCCTCGCGCTCTTTGCGAGATTTGAAGCGGCCCACAAACCTGCATTAAAAGGATATTTTAAAACTTACAAGCGCATTCATTATGGGGGACAGTAAAAATTAGTACAGTTTAATTACTGCATAACTGTTATGACTTATTTGTATATTACAGCTATACACTTTTATCACAAACAAACTTCATCAACATTGCACTGAAACATCCAACACTGTTGGTTAACATGACTCAGCAGCTTTCAGAAATTATACATCCAAACACCTGGAAGCCAGTGAATACATTCACTTACACTTTCCGGTCATTGAGCAGCATGCCATTCATTTTCTCAATGGCTCGTTCAGCCGCCTCCTGAGTCTCAAAATGCACAAACCCGTAGCCTTTAGAGCCATTCTCGTCACAAACCACCTTACAGGAAGAGAACACATGCAGCTTTTAAAAACACACACAGACACAAACATGCAGCAACAAGTATACTTAACCTGAACAGTCTGTAGGATCACACTCACATTAAAACATTGTTATTATTATATGGTCATGTTATTGTATATGAATGTTTATATTGTTTATATTGTTATTGGTTGTGTATATTTGTGTGGAAATATTCTATGTACATATATTGTTTAAAATTCAGATCAGATGCATAACTGCATTTTATTATTTTGAGTTGTGCATTTTTCCAGCGATGATACGTTGAATCTAACCTGTCTCACTGTTACCTTTTCTAATATTTCTGGCTATGCAGCCAGTTTTATCACGAAAAGTATACCCTGAAAAATAACCTGCATATTATGATTTGTAATAAACCAATTAGAAAATCTAAACACGGTCTAATGAATGAATGTAAATCTTTCTCTGGATCCAGTGTGTCACTTTACATCCAAACTGACTGGTTCAGGGATGCAAACCCTCTCCTCCTTATAATCTGTTTTTCTCTACATCTCCACATTACTATGTTGCAGCTACAGATCCAAATTGACGCGTTTTTCCATCTTTCGTGACGTGAGGAGTGAGTATTCCGGTGTCAGCAGAAAAGGTGAAAAAATGTGTTAATGGGAGAATGCTTTTCACAACTCTGTAGCACATAGTCTCTAGTAGAGCTCTTGCATGCGAATACAATCATACGACCTGCTGAGCCACCTCCACCTCTGCTTTCAGGTTACCTGTAACAAAAGGGAGAGAAAGGGGCAGAAAAGCTTTACCTTGCAGGACAGGATGTTGCCAAAAGCGGAGAAGGTGTCATAAAGAGCCTTGTTGTCAATGGACTTGTCAAGATTCTTGATGAAGATGTTTCCCACGCCGCTTTTTCTCAGTGATGGATCACGCTGCGACCACATGATGCGTACAGGCTGCCCCTTTATCACGTCAAAGTTCATGGTGTCCAGTGCACGCTCAGCTGAAGAGAGAGGGGGGGGGGGGGGGTTAAAAGAAATGATTAGGTCTGAGTCATCCATTGTGTTTGGGTGTGATAGCAACCAGCTGATATGCAGGTTAGTCTTGAGAGGGGGGGGGGGGGGGGGGTTGTGAAAAGCTGTTTAGCAAACCAATGTGAGAAATCTTGATTTACAAGATTTTTTTCCCCTGAGCCATTTCAAAGAAATGAAAGCAGCATTAATTCTGTAAAGGTGTTAAGGCACATTAGCATGTGTTAGTCCTCCTTTCAGGTATCATCCCCCAGGGCAACTTCACAGTAGGTGCTTTAATCGACTTCCTTCAGTTCAAACTGGTCCTTCTGGTCACAAGTACATCAGCATATGTACATTAGTAACCTCTTGCGTTCTCCCCACTGAGAGCAGCACAGCAAATATTACATCCTGTGCATTAATTGGGGCTAACCTTAGTTCATCTGCACCTTAATCTCAATATTAAACCCCTCTGGTGAATCTAGATGCTGTCAAGCATCCCCACTAGTTTCCCCAAACTTAGACAAATAAACCTGAAGGCATTGCTGTACATATGCATTTCAACTGGCAACAACTTTAAAATCAGAAAACATCCTACAAATAAAGTGTGTGTGTGTGTGTGTGTGCGTGTGTGTGTGTGTGTGTGTGTGTGTGTGTGTGTGTGGGGGGGGGGGGGGGGGGGGGGGGACACAAGTGGAGTCAAACCATTAGGTAAATATGAGATGATGGAACAACATCTGAACAAACTGAAACATGGTCAAAATTCTGGCCATCGCTGTTGAAGATTAGAAACATACTCAAGAGTCCCTTTTCTCTTTGCTCAAACAGTGTTAGGCAGAAAACGTTTATAGAGGTGGATGGAGGCAGATTTGTGGCCTCTAGACAGAAAAGCATTTTGCAAAAAAAATAAAAATAAAAATAAAAACTTGTTTGAAAGTCAGCACTCTTATTTTTCCCTTCCTTTAAGCCTGAGATCTGTGGACTCATTGGTTTAATTTAGCACTTTGTGATTTTTGTCTTGAAAGGTTCTATACAAATAAAATTTTACTTACTTATTTTTCCCTGATGCTGATAAATGTTTACACCACCACTTCTAAACTGTTGTCTAATCGTTTTAAGGGTAAGAGTTGGGGTGTTGTCCGCACAGAAGGGAGATAAAAGTGGACCAAGTATTCGCTCGGCAGCCTGCAGCAATGCTACATTACTGGGGAGGGCTGGGCGGACTCGGTGCTGCTACGCCACTGCTGGGAGGTTCACATGAGGAGACCCTACCTACAACATGTCGGCCGCAGTCACGTGTAGTAGGAATAGGCTAGCTCTCACTTGTCACTGATTTCTTATAAAGCACATTTTCTCAAATGTTATATTTAAATAAATTACTTACCGTCCGCCGGTTGCTGGAAGTTTACATAGGCGTATCCCAAGGAACGCCGGGTGATCATGTCCCTACAGACCCGGATAGAGAGGATTGCTCCGGCTGGGCTGAATTTCTCGTACAGCATGGCCTCGGTCACATCTTGATGCAGATCTCCGACGTACAGGGAGGCCATGGGGTAACTGGGAGCACTGGGGTTCATTTTCCCGTGGCTGTGGAGGCTAGTAGAATAATCGTACGAAGCTATATGTTCTTAAAGAAAAAGTTTGCGACGATGAGCCAATACCTCGGTTGTCCAACGGTCGCTAGCGTCACGTCGGTTCGGGGCAGAACGTGATACAACCGTTGACTAGTCAAGTCAGTTGCAGTGTTTTCGGGTAAAAGAATTTATAAGACGGAGATGCTAAAATGGCAAAACGTCGACTTCTTATTGGCTTAAAACTGTCATTCAAACCTGACATGCAGAAATAAAAGCAAATATAGCGGTACTTGGCCTCGCTACGGAATCAGTAACACGTCGACTAAAAAAATTCGATACGTTAGGCAGCCCCTGCTTGTACGTTACCGTCCAGTCCTCGAATGTCTCCTCCAGCTTCACCGACTTGTTACAAAAAGAAAAGTAAACGGAAAAAAAAAAAAGATTTTTTGGCGTTTTTTATGTTTTAAATTTTTTTTGTATTTTTATTTTTTTATAGAATGTGTGCCGAGCGAGCTCAGGAGCACACACGCACTCACACAGCACTGACAGCCGGGTTTGAGGGGGAGGAAGTCCTCGGGAAGTTGTCTGATATATACTACTGGGCGCGTCACCGAAATGGACCAATCATTGTTTGGCGAGAGAGAAAGAAAAAAAAAAGATAACAAAGGGGCGTTGACCACTACTCTAGGCGTGATGATGAAATCATGAAAAACGTTTTGTTAAATCCTCAAAATGCCTGATTGTGCCCACCAGAAAGCTCTCTTGTTAAGTGATGATGCAGAAGAACGAGCTAAATTCGCGCTCTTTAGTATCAACTGGCGGGAAAGGCAATGCCCATATTCATATACATACATGCAACATTCCCAACTGCTAATCAGTTTTAACACTGAAACTGCGATAGGCATGGCTGAGACACCCCTCCCTCATTTGGCAAGAGTCTGAGGTTATTTAGGACTATATGTAAGGGTTTTAAGGAAGGATGCACACCCCTTTAACTCTACATTATTAAGCTTTCATACATATTTAGTGACTTAAGTCATTAAATGATACCTTTACAGAAATGAAAGAGAGCTTCAGTGACTGTCACTGATCAAAGGTGAACAGACCCACTGATCTGAAGTGGCCCACTGATCAAAAAAAAAAATACCCACAGATATAAAGTGAATAAGTGAGAATATTTTCTCCCACATTCCACCTAAATGCATCACATGTGCCCTTTAATACATCACTATCTGCAGAGGGCAGTGTTTTCAGTCCAGGAAGCATCCATCTCTCGTCAGACCAGAATACAACTGTGTCTGATCTTTAGTGTTAATTTTGCACCTCAAACTGCTTTATAATTCTTCTACAGGCAGTGATATGATGAGAGTACGAGGTTTTATCCCATATAAAGGGTGAAATTTGACATGCCATTCAAATTTTATTCACTTCAGCCACCTAAAATCGCTTAAATCTTCCATAGGAATTAATTGGTCAAGTAGCAGCTATGGTGCAGATGATCAAATACACTCGAGTACGTGTGAGCGCTTCTATAAAAGCAGACATTTTGACATTCATGTGTGTGAACACAATGCCACAACCTTCCCAGTAGTGGACATCCCAGCCGGAACAAGGAACAAGTATGGCTTGTTTTAAAGTTTACTTAGGAGAAACCCTCTTCTCTCTCTCAAAAGAACACGAGTACAGTAGGTCTTTGTTTAATTGAGTCGAAACAAGGATGGATGAGTTCTTGGACAATGTTCTTTGGACAGATGATTAAGATTACGCATGGCAGTGGAGGAGTCCTAAAATGGGCAAATTGCACTCACTCATCCTACTATGAACTCCTCTATATGCCAAAATGATTTGTCTGATAACTAAAGTTTGACCAAAACTGCGGTCATTGTCTTGCTGCAGACGCAAGCACAGCAGGAAATCTATAACAGAATGGTTGAAAAACAAAGGAATCAAGGTGTTACAATGGCTCAGTTATGTCCACACCTCAACCTCATTCAAATGCTGTGGTGGGACTTTCAACAGAGGTGTGAATTCCTGCAAATCTCCATGAACTGAAGCAACACCCTAACATTGTAAATAAAAGTGGGCCAAAATTCCTCCATAACAATGTGAGAGAGTGATAAAGTTCAAATTAACATAGCCGAGGTCTGTTCTACAAGCTATTGAGTCATAGGATGTGCTTGACTTTTTCCCCACATGACTGCTTGAAGCCCTGTGGAAACTTTTCACATGACTGTATGGAACAGCCCTCATTTCTTTGCTTTAAACATTATTTCATGCTTGGGCCATTTGTGGGTTTGTCTCAGTGAAATCTGTGAACCAACAATTCACATCACACATAAAGAACAGAGAAACCGAGCACACCATCTTAATTTGAATGTTTTAATTCCACTTACATGAAAGCACATAACCAAATAACATACCCAAGAGCGTTACTCGCCGAATCCTGCATCCCAACTTTTTTTAAAACCAAGATACTGTACTTAGAAGAAACTGGCACTACTTTGTGATCACTAAATGACCTTAATGCAATTTCCTATCAACTTACCTAAAATTCTCATTTTTATATTTGCCATGGTTTGAAATTTTGCCTTTTCAAAATGTACTTTCAAGGAAGATAAATGTAACTGTATTCCACCTAATCCTAAACAGAGATTGCCAGTTTTAAAAGCGATGCCTAACCCTCACACCAGACTACTGAGAACCACATACATTCCAGGAGTCAAATCAATACTCAATAAGGGAATAAAATAAACAAAAGAAAATACAAAAAACACCTGAATAGAAAAAGAGTAGAAAGCCACATAAAAGCACATGGCAAAAAGTATCCTCTGCACTGCTGAAGAGAAAATATCAAAAGTTACAGTATCGAGCCATTTTATCAAGTTGTTAACTTTATCTTAGGCTGTCTATATAGCTTGTCACGTGGTATGCAAAACTGCAGGACATTACAGTCTACTCGTTTCACTGATGAGTGAAAAGATGTCAGTAAAATGGAATGTAACCCTCTCAACAAACCAAAAGTAAATTACAGCTTTTGTAAGTGGTCATTCATATAGAAAACCTTTCCTATGCCTGAAAGCACTGTAAAAACCCATTGAGCCATGACACATGTACCATCCATTTAAAAAAAAAAAAAAAAAAAAATCTCTACCTGCTACACTGGACACTGACAGGGCCGTATGGATACAAGCAATACCGTAATAGGTGAAACCTGCCAACAGTATGTGTGTACTGCTATTGTCAGATGAAGAAAAAAAAAGTAATGAATTCAGACTACTGTGACCATTTTTTTCCCCTTTAACACGTGCCTCAAAGGAGTTTTGTGGACTAAAGTGTCACAAAGGTTGTAAATGTTCAGTTCAAGTAAAAACATACAAATTATTATCAAAGTTACACTTCGAGGTTGGTTGGTTTGCTTTCCTGCAACAGCAGCGGTTTGCTACAGTGAATAAGGTTCGAGAGAATGGGGCAGATTTGGATCCAAAGGAGGGATTTCATTTGGACTAAAAGAGACAAAATTATTTAAAGGAAAAGAATTCTAAAGGAAATGAACATCCACTGGGTCACACAATGAGTTATGTTAAAAAAAATAAAAACAACCAATCTATTCCATTCTTTTCCCTGTGGAGGTGTTGATACACTTAACACATACACTTCAATGCTTCAATGTATCTGCACACACATACTGTACTTTACACACAGAGTGGAGTGTAAACATACATATTTGTGCATGTATGTGGACACACAACCACACACACACACAACTTAGGCTGGTGAGAGGTTTTAAAAAAAAAAAAAAAAAAAAAAAAAAAAAAGGGAAAGAAAACTGCGGGGTTTCTTTTCTCGTCTGAAGTTCAGTTCTTGTCTTCAGCTGGCTGCTCCCCCTCTTCTACCTCAATCCCGCCCTCACCGCTTGGGTCCGACATCCACAGCTGCATTTAAAAAGTGCAAGATAATAAATTTAGCGCTCATGTATAAGCATAAGGGAAAACCAAATTTTAATATAGTTTCATCAAGAGGAGACACTCACAGTCAGGTTGTCACGGAGCAGCTGCATGATCAAGGTGCTGTCTTTGTAAGATTCAGTGTTGAGTGAGTCCAGCTTGGCGATGGCATCATCAAAGGCCTGGAAGAGACACAGTGAAACAATCAGGACTTCCAAAACCCAGAGTACAGTCTTGAAAGTGCCTACAGTGAGCTTGTATTAGCAGGGCCAAAAACAATAAGCTAAACAGAAAGCAACAACAAGCAGCCATTTATAGATCTCTAGGATAAAAGGGTACATCTGTGTTGTGCCTGATACTGTAAACTACTTTGATTATATGGGGTGGTCTTTTAGAAACAAGTACAAGTGTTTGCACAAAACTGTGCTCTGGCAGACCATTTATTCACAAATCCATAAACACACTCAATTATTTTAGCCTTTTCCTAACTGTATCGAATGACAAAAAAAAAAAAAAAAAAAAAAAAAAAGTGTCCCAAAGACGTCAACACAAGAAGTTATATAAAAATCTAGCGGCGAGCTGTTATGTGATGCCAGGAATGTCCAGACTACTGCGGTGTCCATCAAATTATTTATTTTTTCTTTCAATAGTATGTTCTCTCATAGTGTGATGAAAGGTATTGCAGTGAGGTTCAGCTTTACCTGTGGTTGCTAGGATATTTAAAAGTAGAACAGGAGGCAGAACCTTAAGCTTTCAGGCTCCTCTTCTGTGGAACCAGCTCCCAGTTTGGATTCGGGAGATAAACACCCTCTTTACTTTTATGATTAGGCTTAAAACTTCCCTTTTTGATAAAGCTTATAGTTAGGGCTGGATCAGGTGGTCACAAACGCTTCCATAGTTATGCTGCTGGGGAATTCCAATGGTGCACTGACTGTTGGTTGTTGGCTGCCCCTGCCAGAATTATCCATCTGTCCATTCGCTTCCGCTTATCATTTTCAGGGTCACGGGGGGAGCTGGAACCTATCCCAGCTGTCTTAGGGCGAGAGGCAGGGTACTCCCTGGACAGGTCGCCAGTCTGTCGCAGGGCTAACACTTAGACTGGAGACAAGCAATCGCATTCGCTCCCCCATTCACACCTATGGGCAATTTAGTGTTTCCAATTAACCTGTCCCCACTAACTGCATGTCTTTGGACTATATTCGCGTAGTTTCTCCCCGGGTACTCCCGCTGCCAGAATTATCTTCCTCTTGAATTCGTTTTTTTCCTTAAAGTGACCTTTGTTGTATTTATAAATAAATCTGAACTGAGCTGAAAATTGAATTCAAAATACGAGTCCGTTGCTTTATTGGAGGGTTTTAGTCTTCTTGCCTGGGCACAGTAAATTTGTGGGATCCTGACATGTGGTTGCCATAGGTTAACATGGAAATTACAAGAAATTTCTAAATGATAATCATTAGCAGCTTTATTTTACTTTATAGCAGTGACTTTGGTTTAATAGTGTGTGGCGATACTAACAGATTCCATCTAAACCTAAATCTCACTTTGATTTGATTGGTCACCGTGAAATAAAAGTCTGAATGAATTATATCACTATTTAAAAAAAAATTCAAAGCTTTATCCCACACCCGACAGTTACACTGTTACCCCTATCTTTAGTCTTTGAGTGACACGGACAACAGAAGACCCAACGGCCAACCAGTCACTCCTGTTATACCCGTTTTACTTCTCTGAAGTGTGCTGGCTGTAACACATTCATAGTTCGTACATTACAGTGCACTAACTAAGCATGGTCACAAAAAAACAAGAATACAGGCAGGCACAAAGACACCCAGTCGAGCACTTACTGTCCGATCATTTGGACACAAGTGGACCCTAACAGAGTCGTGGAAGTGGAAAGGCTTAATGCTGTCTTTGGTATCAATTACATTAATCAAGGGTCTGTACTATTATCAGCAATTCCTCAGAATGTTGTGAAAAAGAAACGCTGCCTTTACTCCCCCATTTTTCAAGGTCTCCTTTAACAAAATCCTAAAGTATAAAGAGTACTGTAAGCAGAAAATTTTAAAAGACTCATCATCCTTTCCGCTGACAAACTAACAGTGTAGTTTCAAGCATAACCTTATTTCCACCAAAGGGTTAGGGTCATACCAATCAGAGTCAAGTCAGAGACATGGAGATTAGCAGCAGTGCGAGGACCGGAGATAGCAGAATATCAATTTAATCTTCAGACTCATGGCAATGATAGGCACAGAAACCACTGAGTGACACTCAGCTACGAGAGAGTGCACGCGTGCTACTAAGTGTATTTATTATTTTTATGTATCCATAAGGTGATATGCATGACATTAATAATGGCCTCAAAATCAGTACCTGTACACCTCTGGTGGAAAAGTGGTACTAACATCATTTTCATGATGCTTCAGTGCTTTTTAAAGAGAGGGACAACAAACAGAGGACCCTTCTTACCGTCTTGGCCAGTTTGCAAGCCTCCTCAGGCAGGTTTGCAATCTCGTAGTAGAAGACGGAGAAGTTCAGCGCAAGGCCCAGGCGGATGGGATGTGTAGCCTCCATTTCCTTTAGGCTGATGTCATAGGCATCCTGGTAGCCACCTTGTGAGTTCTTAACAATTTCTGCACAAGCAAAAAAGCAGATATGGTTTCAAATGAGAAAAATTATTTCTTGGAAACCACACACTGAATTTTTAGAAGTTAGACAACAACAAAAATACATTAAACAAAAAGTAAAATCATCTGATTAATATTTCTATTCAGCTCCACTGTCAAGTACAGGTCCTCAGAACCAAAAAGATGAAGTATCCAATCATTTGAAAGCGGATTTGATGGATATTTTATGGAATATGTAACAAAAGAACACAATCTTTTACAAAACCACCCAAAATTAACAAAAGAAAAGTAATCTAAAATGCCTTCTGGCAACTAGAAGCAGCCAACACCCTGCTGCTGCTGCAGTTGCCATGACAACCTCGCAGCAGCACTTGCCAGCATTTTGGCGGACAGTTGTAGGTCAAGGACGAGAAGCGCGTTAGCATTCTGGCTAAAAACAACACCTGAACCAGTCCTAGGGTCTCCTACCCTAAAAAGGATGTTCAGGACGCCCAGTCAGCACACGTTCATCCCACCGACCGGCAGCTGCGTGACACACCACCGCATGGTTTTCATAAACCCTGAACATAAGCACTCACTATCACTACCTTGAGTGACTGCACGACAGGATAAGAAGAAGGGGCGGTGTATGATGTCTGTTTTATTTACCGTTCCTCTCGTCTCCGGTAGCCACCTCAGCCAGGTAGCGGAAGTAGTCTCCCTTCATCTTCAGGTAGAAGACTTTGCCCTCTGCGCCTGATGCTTTGGGGATCAGATATTTGTCGAGCAGGTCCTGCGAAAAGAAATGTGGAAGTTTAACTCTAAAGAACACGTGCAACACACACAAACCCCAGCAGTTATAAGTGAGCCAGTGACATTTTTAACTCCTTTTCCCTAATGGCTGCCTCACTGGGCCAGGGTGCTGTTATGGAGGTGCTCAGTATCATTCAGTTACTTCATCCAGAGGGGATTTGCTCACATGGTTGAATGTATTCCAAATCCACCACCATACACTGGAAGTCGCAACAGCAGTTCTCATGCTTTTGAGATCAACAGCGATCACGTATCTGCAGCAGGTGGAGAAGTGCTCCACATGCTGCTATGTAGATCTCACCCAGGCTGCACTGCAGAACAAGACCTACTGTTTGCTGCAGTCCAACCGAGCTTTGCTATTTTTTCTTTACAAAGTATACTTGGTAAATAATTTAAATATCTTTTTATAAGTTTGTAAGAGTGAATGTGTCTCCCTTTATATGTGCATTTCCCCATTTCCACCACAATTAACATGAAATATGTAGAAATCACTCGACAGGTATGTTAAGAGTACACACCTGTCCAGTGAAACTATGAGCAGGGAATATTCCTCTTCCTTTAACGTAGCTGCCAATCATATTCTAGGCCTTAAAATTCTAGGCTACACCCATCTGATTCATCATGTGGACTTTGGCAGGAAGTGCTGAACTTTTTAGTCCTATTTCATGCGCTGCAATTTTAATGCGTACTGGACGCTTCCTGTGTATAAGTTAATATAAAACATCAAAGACAGTTTCATTTGAGTAAAATATACTAATCTACTATATCTACTTATAGTAGAGCTAGATATGCTTTACAACATGCAAACTTTCGTCTATGGAGTTGAATCAGTGTAGTGGGCCTATATGTTTAAGTTTCCTTTTAAAGGTCACAAGGTCACAGGGCTGTGAATCCGCAAATACAGGATGTATCCAAACTACCCAAATACTGAAGTTTATCTGTGTGATATTCAAACAACTGCTAGGAAGAGTGCCTTCATTTGCCTACTTGGTGCTTTGTGTTCATAGTTCCAACTGTGTAAGATGGGCCTAAATACTACAGCTAAGATATTCAGAGGTGAACAGCGACGTAAGTAAAGCCATATTAACCTAGACAAGTGCTTGTATGCTGAGAACTATGACTAATATTTAAATCCTGTTAGCTGCAGGTTTATATTGTCCCTCTTTAGATCCCTACCACATAAACACAAGCACCACAACATACCTGTAGGTGTCACTAATGTGTAAAAAGCATGGTTCTACTACTACTTTTTGTAAGGGATGTGTGTTTGCTTCCATTCATAAGGAAGCTGTTCTTTTGTTTATATTTTCTTTATTTTATATTTTATATTTTCTTGCAACAAGCATTTAGCTTCAACACCTCTGCTCCTCCTTACCCGAACTTCCTGGCAGATCTGTTTGAGCTCCCCCTCGATCTTCTCTCTGTACTCCTTGACCAGCGTGGCCTTCTTTTCGCTTTCAGGCGTCTTTTCGGCTTCAGCCTTCTTTTCGGCTTCAGCCTTCTGCTCGATGCTGGAGATCACCCTCCAGGAGGACCTTCGAGCTCCGACCACATTCTTGTAGGCAACAGAGAGCAGATTGCGCTCCTCGTTGTTGAGCTCCTGGTTCAGCTCTGTGACAGCCTTCATGGCTGCAGCCATGTCCTCGTAGCGCTCAGCCTGCTCGGCCAGTTTGGCCTTCTGTACCAGCTCCTCTCTGTCTGCCATGACTGTCATGTGGGGGTGGAGGAAGGAGAGAGGAAAGGGAGTCAGGAAGGACAAAACAAACAGGACAGGAGTTAAGGACGGTGTGTTAAGGGAGGCCAAGCAAAGAAATTGTAGAGAGAGAAAAAGTAGATTTCATTACTATATGTGAATAATGGAGGACTACTGTGCAAGTAAATGTGCTGTTATTCCAGCATAACCTCATTTCTCAGGTATGTGTTAAACATTTTGACTGTGAAGACATCCCCATTTTTAACAAAAAAAAAAAAATTATATATTACAGTTAGTTAACTGTGAGAAAATAGAACATTTATAACCTTGAAGCATATTACATAATCAAAAACTGACAGGACTGTAGCTAAAACAACAGTGTGTCGGCTGTTAAGAATTCATGGGAACACTGGGTGTGTCCACACCAGCAAAGCACCTTTTTTTTTCTTAAATACAAATCAATCTGCTTGTCTCGTCTTCACTCGATCGGGCACAGACTTGATTTAAAGTGGTGACTAAATCATTTGGACTCTAAGTCTTTAGAAATACAAAGGGGGAAAGTGCCTATAATCACGACTTGTACAGCAGATACAGTTTTAGGCTTCTTCTGACTCACTATCCTGAAGACAAGAATAGGCAAAATGTCATAATAGATCACAGGAAAAGTGTAGCCGGCATGTAAAAAAAATTATAAGTGGTTATGAAATTCCAGAAAATTTACATTAGATGATGGACATTTCCCCAGAAATCAGTGGTCATCAGTGGTTATTTTTTTATTAGTCTACAGACTATTTTATATCATTTAGTTCTTCCATCAAAATGTCCCACAGCATAAGTTGTCAACATTGTCTGTTTTCCTCTACAGCCAGTTAACACGCATGCCACAGTGCTGAGCTAATCTCAGACTAGTTGCATATTAACTTCGGTCAGTCAACGATCTGTTTTAGTTTTAACTTAAATGATTGTAAATCGGCTCATAGCACAGGACAGGAAGTCTAATTTACTGTAGTAGAATACAGACAGTAACCTATGCTGAGGAACTCGTTTCCTTTTTAAAAAAAATATGTAGACCCCTTCACAGGTAAAAGATGCTGCAGTATAAAAGGACTACGTGTGCGAATAAATGTGCAGCCTGTTTACAAAGCAAAATATATAAAAGAAAAAAAAAATCCCAAACCTATGAATTCATTTCAAAAGCCACAAAATGGGTGAGAAAATTTTCCCTGCACGCTGCCACCTGCACCCCTTAGAGGAATGTCGGCCACCCAGTTTCACGTCACACTCATTCACACACCTGCCCACCCAGCGCGTACCATGTAAGGCACGAATGCAGACCGAACAAAAAAAATCATTTTCAAGAGCTTAATAAACGATATGGATTACACAGTCTCTGCGTTTAATTTGGGGAAAGCTTCCTAACGCTGCAGGCGGCTATAGGATAATAAGTGTGTCACTGAGTCGGTTAGAGGAATGAAAGGAGCCTCGCTTCGTTCAGTCCTCAGTGAACGCCCTTTTTCGCTTCCCGGAAAGCAAACCAGACCGCTTCTTCTAGCCACAGTTATTCTCACATTTTAGACTGCTTCATTCACAAAAAAATGCCGCTTAGCAGGGACGAGAGGCGTCCTCTAAAAACAGCGAGCGAACAAAAATAGATGGGTTAACGTTGCCGTAAGTAACGCTTCCCTGTCAGGCGAGCACCGAACAATGACTGAGCAGCGCGGAGCATCAACGATTTCCACTTACAGCCGCTAGATGCGGCGATTAATGCAGGGTTTAAAAAGATACCTTACCAGAAGCACAAGCAGGGACTCTTTGGATAAAAACACCACCGAGCAAGAGCAGTAAATAGATGTAACTAACCTGCGAGTGTCGTTAGACGGTGTTGTTCCTGATTCCCGGCCGCACAGCTGATGATCTCTCCCGCTCATCCACGGGGTTTCCCTCCAATCAAAGACACGGCAGCAGGGTCGAGCCCGGATGGGTGACGTAAGAAGGGAGTTGCTATGGTAGCCAAATCTAAGGGCAATTTTTTTTAAGACTGCGCCGAATGAGCAAAAAACAAATAAACGAATCTCACAGAAAATTAACAAAAATATGATTATGATAATGTAAAACATTATGTAAAAAATCTTCTAAATATAGATTTAATTTTTTTTTTTATATTTACGTACAAACGGCATAAACGCTTGGTTTGTCCGGTACGCCCGCAAGGATGCTTGGGAGATGTAGTTTATAGTTATTATAAATCAAATGAAACTTTTCAGGAGAATTTATACTTATATCTACCATACTTATATCTATCAAGACACTGGAAGGAAAAACGTTTGTGTTTTAAAAAAAATAAATCCTTTGTGAGTGTGTGTGTGTTTGTGTGTGTGAAAGGTCATTATGCAAGAAGATAGAAGCCAGGAGGAGGAACCCGGAAGTGGGGCAGGATTGACATAAAGTGGTTTTGTCTACCTTATTATATTTTCAAACGAGCATATTATTGGCCCGTGGCTTAGATATTAATGTAATTTCAGTTTCACTCTCATAATTTGCCGTTTAATAGAATAGAATGCCTTTATTGTCACTATACAGTTGTACAATGAGATACAGAGCATCTCCTACTCAGTGTAAACATGCTGGGGGGGTACAGTTCTGCAGCGCTATGTACTCTGCCTTTACGGCCGTTTGTGTTAGCTGTGCACACTTGCCCACAAAGAATACGCATTTTTACTGAGACTGAAAACGTGATAAAAACGATTATGATAACGTGTGCTCTCTATATATGTCATTACTTTTAGAAACAAACACTAAAATCGCAAAATGGCATTTAATTTTTTTTTAATCCAGAAAAAGCTGCAAATAGCGGTGTCTTTGTACACCTTTATCATGTAAAACTATACCCATCAGAGCTTTCTACAAGGAGTGGTCTAACATGTATAGAGAGGAACTGATAAAATGAGGAAATTATGCAAAATTATGTTGGTGTCAGGCTAATATTATGTATACTGAAACTGTTTTATCTAATGCCTATATAAATACTGAGGTACTGTGGCTCTTCTCAGTAGAAAGGCTTCTTCATTCAAATGCCTTGACCCATTGAGTAGTCCAGACATCAGTCATGTTTTTCTAGTTATTCTAGTTTTACAAATTTCAGGTTTAGGTCTATTGTGATGGATCACTTCCCCTGACCTTGTAAAACTGGTTGAAAGTAGCAGCGATCCAAGCAAGTCTGTTATCAGGGTTGGGGATGGACGAAGACACCAATCAGACCCTGCAGTACTTTCTTAGAGACATAAATCATGCACAGAAGTTTTAGAATTAGAGGTGTGCTAATCAGTGGCCAAGCAGAACTAGAGTAAGGTAGATAAGCAGTGTTTGACAAATACAAATAAATATTCCCAACCTCCTGCTGGACATGTTGATCACTAGCTATTATTACACCACACATAAACTAAATGAATGAAAATATTGTTCCACAGAAACACCGAAACAACACAGCAGGTGCCACGATGCCCAGACACTGGAGTTGAGCTGGTGCTTCAGTGTTTCTTTCTCACTAGTGCGATGAGAGCTGAAAATAGATGATCTATAGCCACAGGGAAATTCTTAACCTAATTAAGTTGTAACGAGTTTGTACGAGTGCTCTCATTTTTTTCCTGTGACTCTTGCATGTTGAGATCAAAGACAGGCTGTAGAAAAAAAAATCTTACATATGTGTATGTGTTTATATGAATGAACATGTGTTGTGTTTTTGATTCACAAGTTTACAGATGGGAAGGCAGGATGTGGATTATGTGTGAGGAGGCTGGGGAACAATGTGGGTTGTGAGTCATTTGGCCGAGCTGCTCAAACAACTAAAACAACAGGCAGCGTCTCACTGACCGTGGTGTGTGTGTGTGTGTGTGTGTGTGTGTGTTTGTTACTTCTGAGTAGTCAGAATTAAAGGAAGTCAAGCCACATTTCCCCCTAAATGATTTAATTATGACAAAGAAGACAGATGGTGTGGTCTTTATGGTTTGAGTGACTTCACACATGAAGTGCAATGGTGTGGTTGTAGCCATGTCTGCATGGTTGGCTTACACACTATATTCTTGCAGTTATTGTGTTTCAGCTGAAGTGAAGCGTTTGTCATTACTGGACATGTTAAAGACCTCTTTATGCAGACCGAGTTGCATAATGGTTTAGAGGTTTTTGATTGTTAACTGCTGCACATTGAGCCATTTCAGCTGATCCAAGGTAACAGATGCACAATTTGAACTTGTTTTTGATATTTGGTACCGATTCTGTCACTTCCTGTACATATTTGTGTTTAAACCGGTGAGTAAAGCTCTGTGTAGCTGGGAGAGGAGATTAATTTATTCAGTTAAAAATGTCAGAACCTCCTGGGATGATGTTCATGTCAGCTGCCAGTTACTCTCTGTGAGTCATCCTGCCATCCCTACAGTTAAAGCTCTGTATCCAGATACATTCAGTTCTTGGTGGGTGAGAGCTGATGACACATAAATGACATTCATTTACATAAAAGTTTTATGATTTTCCTCATTTTCTGTCGCACAGTAAATACTATTAAAGTGGTGGATGCTTATAATAAACCGGGCCAGCCTACATGTGAGTAAGCCGTAAGCCAAAAACTCAGGCTTCACACATTTTATTCTACTCCCGGGGTGTGTCCGGTATTACTCACTCAGCCTATGCAGCACACCCAAAGCGTCCCACACTGCCTCACAAAAAGGAGTGTAAAACCAGTGGTCATTATCCAAGCACAGTATGCTGTCATGCAATGAACTGAAGTAAAAAAGACAGCCTTACAGTCACGAGACTAAAAATGTAATAACTGTGTAACTACCAGTATTTATTTATCCAGCCTGTTTTCATCTGTTTTGCTCGACAGTTACTATGTAACTAACAGCACAGAGAAAATGACGTGATCAGTGATCACTGTACACTCACTGGCTATTTTATTAGGTACACCTGATGGTTAAAGAGGTATCACAGAATTAAAAAAGGTGCTGGAAATATTCCTCAGAGATTAATGTCAATGCTGACATGATAGCATCACAGTTACTGCAGATTTGTCAATAGAGCATCCCAACAATGCTCTATTGGTTTGAAATCTGGTGACTATGGAAGCCATTTGAGTACACTGATCTTATTGTGATGTTCAACAAAAGTTTGACATTATTTGAGCTTTGTGATATGATATAATCACGTATCAGATGGGTACACTGGTTATAAAGGGAGCCATAATACTCAGGTAGGCTGTGGGGTTTAAACCATATGCAGCCTGAACTATTGATACAAGGCATGATAGGTCTATACCTTCACATTATTGACACCAAGTTCTGATTCTACCATCCTAATGTCACAAAGGAATTTGAGACCGAACGATTGCCCAGTCTTCTTCCAGTTTTGGTGAGCTTGTGTGAATTGTAGCCTCAGTTTCCTATTCCTACCTGACAGGAGCGGCGCCCTGTGTGGTCTTCTGCTGCTGTAGCTCATCTGCTTTTAGGCTCAATGTTTGCATTCAGAGATGCTCTTTTGCATGTCTTTATTATAGTGAATGGTTACTTGAATTGCTGTTGCCTTCCTATTAGCTTGAAGCAGTCTGGCCATTCTCCTCTGAACTGTGACATCAAAAAGCGGATTTCACACAGAGACATTTCACTGGACATAGCCATCTGTCAAAAAGAGGAAATGTGGGAAAATCCCAGTAGATCAGCAGTTTCTGAAATACTCAAGAGTAGCCCGTCTAATACCAATCACCATAAACCGGTTAAATCACATTTTCTCCCCATTCTGATGCTCAGTTTGAACTTCAGCAAGTTATCTTAACCATGTCTAAATGACTAAGACATGAGAAGCAGCAAATCAGAGAAAGTCAGATTAAAGTTGAAGGAGCCCACAGAGCTTGTTTTACACAGGATGCACTGAGCTGTACAGAGGCTCAATATAAGATGCATAAGAAAGAATTTGAACTGAATCTAGCAGAGTGCAAAAAATAAAAACATGGCACTGGAAATGATCTCCAGAGATCCACTTTAAAGCCGTTTTCAGGAATGGAATCGAGGCTCACGCCTGGACTTGTTCAAGGTTGTCCTTTCCTCACTTATAGCCCAAAACAGTAGATAATCCCATCTCACTATTGGGAATACTCAGTTTGGTTTAAGAAAAGGCGGTGCCTGGAAAGAGTGGAGCTGGACGCCCACTCGCTCGCTGTAAATCCACGGTAATTGCCCAAGCTAGTCTCACAATCGGACATCGCACAGACTTTGTTCTGCCCAGATTCTGAGTCAAAGACCATTAATCCCGAAGGGCAAACAGGTTCTCACATGCAGCCTCGCTGAGTAATAAGAAAAGAAACAGTCAGGTTTAGAAGGCAGGAGAAAGTAAAAAAGAGACTTTGGAAGGAAGACAATAAATTACTCGGCACAAAATTAAACAACCGACACACAAGCAGAGTGAAGGAACACAGGGACTGTTTGTGATAACATTACCTGCTTAAACACATAATGTATCAGTGAAATTCATCCTTGCCAGAAAACATTATCACACAAAGCAGAGCTACAACAAAGTGAACCTTTAATAAAATGACTTAACAATTCATCATTGGAGCATACATTCATTGGTTTACAATTCATCCAGCAGCTTGGAAATGGCTATCAAAATGTCACTTTTTTTTTTACTGAAACAATTACGAAATTATGATGAATTAAAATGAGAATATGCAGTAATAACCAGGCAGACACGACCGAGGACGATTTACGCTCTGAGCACTTATGGATAAAGATTCACAGTCCCCGTTTCCATTCAGCGCTCAAAGCACTAATTAAGAAGACGAGGTCAGTTTTGTCACCGCTGTAACTTCAGCAAACACTGTGCATTTATCTCGAGCGATCAATCCACCAAAGCTAAAGCGTAAAGAGACAAGAGCGGGCAGCAAGAAATACTCCAATACGCCAGTTTGTTCAGGGAAGCTGAATAAGAAGCCATCTCCTTTTACAACTTTTCATCGTTCACAGGTCGTACAGGTCTGCTGTGACATGTATTCGAAGACGAGCACACCGGACTCGACCCGGCCTGTTAAAGAATTAATAGACAAGTGCTTCATGTTGGTCACGTGAAATCATCCGTTGCTGTCAGACTGAGACGAGAGCAGAGCCGGCACAGGGTTGAAGAGTTTAGTATCCATGTCGACGACCACCTACGCCTCCACTCCCTCTAACTCAGGGGGCAGAGGGGATTTTGGGTGTTTGCTCTCAAAGTGCTGCTTGAAGGTTTTGGGGTCCGGCATCTGAGACTGTGAGAAGAAATGAAACATCCAACAGTTGTTAAAGGAAAGGAGGATTTGGAGGAAAAGGCACTGCATTTGGTTTCAAATATGACTCCCACCCTCATTTGGGAGTTCTGAGGGGTCATACTTACTCTGCACACAGCGCAGGTGAATACGAGCGCTGCCTTGGCCGCCGTCTTTTGATCGTGACCTTTGGCCTTCTTCATCTCCGCCTGCTTCTTGGCGTTTTTCTGCTGGGACTGAATCTTCTGATGCCCTCGTGCCATGCTGGGAATGCAGAGAGAGGAAGATGTAAGGACAGAATACTTATGCATGAGCAATCAGTAAGTAAACAACTAATTACGGTTATTTTTGTGTGTAAGGAGCAGCTTAATAATACCATGTTTGCTCATAAACAATTAGAAAACAGTGATCAATCAAGGACTTCCTTAAATGCAGTTTAGGGTTTAATGCAGCAGTGTCAAACATAAGGCCTGGGGGTCAAAAGAGGCCTGGCACAGACTCAAACGAGCCCACTGAATGGCTTTGGAAAATGTGAAGTATGGCATAAATTTTGGACTTTTAACTGTATTTTAAGTTTCAGTTTTACAGCATTACCTTCACTGATAAACATCACCCTAATGGTCATATTACACCAAATTAAGTTATAGATAAACAATCACATGACATTTTTACGGTCTACTATAGATAGTAAGTAGTTAAACTTCTTTATGCTGACAGAAACACTGATTTCACTGCTTCGGCCCACTTAAGATCAACACGAGCTTTATGTGGCCCACAATGTAAAATAAGTTTGACAGTATTAGTGCACTAAACATTACAAACACTTACCATTGTGATTTTCTCATTTCAAAGAGAAAGTAACTTTCCCCCTTTTTGGGGGACCAGGACCAGGTTTGTCAGCTTTATGCTACAAGGTAATTACATTTTGGCATTTTTACAAGCTTTACAACCAAAGGAACAAGTTTTCTCATGCTCTTACAGGCTTTTAAATGTTGATCTTAGCTTTAATTGACTAGTTTAGCCTGTTCTCTGCAGATCAGATTGTCAGTGAGTGAGAACCTTGCTTGATAACGGTTTGGGTGGATACCAGTAAAGGTTTGGTTATGTAACCAAGATGTCTGTCGAGGCTCATAACTACAGGACAAACAGTCACTGAGTGTGTGGTACCTTTAACCCATAGACCAAAAATAAGGTTCTGCTGAACAACAACACAATGCTGGGCCACAAAAAAAAGCAACAGATTTTATCATTTAGATTGCTTTTAGGGGGCAGAAATACACCCCCCCCCCCCCCCACACACACACACACACACACACTGTGACTGACAGACTGCACTGTGGGGGTCCAGGGACTTGGTAATGTGGCCTTGCTCACTAGACGCTTCCATAAATAGCCCTCTGTTGGTCAGCAATGTTGTGAAGTGTTGTAAAACCACGTTAACGCCATTTTTTTTTTAAACAAGCTGCTCTTTAAAAACTAAGTAGCTCCACTGGTTCCTGTTAGTTAGTCATTAAAAATGGCTAATGTCGGTGATATATTTACTCAGCTCTTACTGCTTTTTGAGGTTTCGTCGTTTGTCTGCTGCTCTCCTCTGTTTTACAACACAATTTGCAAGTTAACGTCACTTTGTCTTCACTAATCCAGCTGCTAGCTGACAGTTGGTAGCGTTTACACTGTACGTGCTATTCGTGTTAGCTTCGCCGACCGGTTTAACCATATGAAGATTTCACTGCTCGCCGGGAGTAGCATTCTTACAGACAAGCTATATACTCTTATATTATAGCGAATAAATGTTTACAGAGATAAGAGCCCTTACCTTTTAAAAATGGGAGTACGTGTCGTTTGCTAGGTGCCTGCACACTCAAATGTGACAGCTGCACAGTTCACACTAACAGGTGAACGTCACGCTCTGTTCATTGACCATGACAAGAGTCGGTAATTATATACTTTCACTGATTTTAGCGACTAAAAATGTTTACTTAAGAGACTGTATTTGGACAAAAATTATAAAAACAAAATACAAGATAAAACATTTTCTCATCGTATATAAAACTGCATTGCGAATTACAGGATAAGGTAATAATCAGTCATTAAAGATATCAGAAGTGCACCTGTGCTCGTTTGTTCATTAAGTATCATTGTAACATAATATACCATAAAAGTCCTCTTCGTGGTCAGCCAAAATTCTTTTTCTGAGATGCAGAAAGTAAAGGAACAGCATACGAGGTTAACCAAATCTAAATAAAAGGTGAGCTGATATGTACAAATATTGAAGGGATCCCTGAATGCACCGTTGTTCAAATCGACGTGCTGAAGACACAGAATGTTGCCACTGTCGCCCCCTAGTGTCTGAATTACAGAGGTACAAGTGTTTAGATCAGTCACTGTAGTTTCATGTACAGGATTCCACACCAACACTGACTGAGAAATCAAGTCAAGCTTTTTGATTTAAACATAATATGATGGGCCTTGAGTTAAAATTCATTGTGTACCCAGTTTTGTATCATTAATACTGATCTTTAGAGCACAAAAGTGCAAATATTACGCTTGGGTTTTCATCTTCATTCATTTATTTTGTGAAAATAAATTTTGTGAAAATGTAAAAGTAATCGTTTCACATAATTGGACTTATTTTATTACCATTAATTAAAATTGGACATTAGTCAAAATTGGACATTATTCCTCTGTACTGACACATGGTAATCTTACTATTGTATACACTGCTCAAAAAGAATAAAATCTTGATGAATGAAATATTCAAATAGAAAATCTTTATTTACAATATTTAATTTGTTGTGAGCAAATGAAGAATAATTATCAACGTCTGCATTTTCAACTCTAAATCATCAACCTTGAAAAGTTTTCCCTGTAAAGTTTTCCCTTAAGCTGTGAAAATTATGAAAATGGGAAGCAGGCGCAGCAATTTATTGAAACATCTGTAAACGCATATGGAAATACAAGATAAAAGGCAGAAACAGTGTTTGTACAACTCCATCGAATTGAATGTCAGTAAGTTGAAGAACAAAGATGTTCATACCAAAGTATGAACATCTTTGTTCTTCAACACAGCCTGAACTCTCTTAGCCAAAATTTCTTGCAATTTCTTGAGGAGTAGTTCTCCAGCTTCTTGAAGGACTCTCATCCAGACCTCATCTATGTACAGTCACAATGATTTCAATCAAACATTTCAGCAGTCTGTAACTCTGTTACCACTGATTTTCAGCCATACTTCCTTCCCCTGAGACCATTTCTGATGAGCCTTCAGTAAACAGATGGATCAACTGAAGGTCCAGATCTATCTGCTGGATTTTCTTCCTGTTTTTTAAGAACACGACTTTCAGATACTGCTCATCTCCTGTAGATTTTTTAGGTCTGCCACTTCTTCTTTGCCCTCCACTTATCCGGGTTCCTCTAATTTGTTGAGGCCACACTCCACACCATACAGAGATATGCCAGGTTTTCAGCTGGTGGTGCTGATGGTGCTATTTTATATATGTCAGGTCAGGTAACACTTCATAATAAGGTCCATCACTAAGGGCGTAATTCACCTGTAATTAAATGGAATTTCAACGCACTTTATTTGAAATAACAATGTAATTATATTTACCTTAAATACTCAAAAAAATAAAAACTCAAATACTTACACTAGAATAAAGGGGTAAGCTGTGATATTTTCATTTTGCTGTAATTATTATGAAGTGTTTCATCACTGGTGTTGTCTCTTCTCTGTGTCTTTCACTGGGATTACAGGTGGATGTTTGCTTGCTACACAAGCAAACAGTTGGTACAGAAAGAGTCCCAAAATCTCCACAGTAAAAGAAATGAGCTCCCTCAGAAAAACACTAGGGGGCCTCTTTGGAGGAGGAACCGGCCGTGCTCCACAGTGAACACTTGTATGATGTGTGGAGGAATTTGTTAGTGTGCCACCAGCGTCCACTAACACTGGAACGCACATGATACCAGGAGTAAAATTTAACATCCTGACGTGTCATCGTAACAATCTCACCTCAAAGGTTTGCTGCACTTTTACATTTATCATACATATTTTAACCACGCAGTGCTATGCAAACACTGCAGCAGCACGGCCTGTACGCACCATCATGTGGTTCACTGTGCTGCATTAGATGTTTATCTCTTCTGTCGTTGACACTGGTCACAGTGAAGCTGTTCACCGCCACTCGTTATTTGACTAAATTCAGCTAATATGTAAATGTTCTGCAACTGCAGTCATCACACGATGGATATGCAGACAAGTTGTCTCGATAACACCAAATTATTAATAAGAGTGTGAATAAAAAAACAGGAAAAAACCTGCTGTTTGTGTGTTTTTGTTCATTTCATCACATTAGAGTAATCCAGCCACTGTGTTTGGGTAGGAGAGAGAGAGGAGGATCTATTTTTATCCACTATCAGGCACTATGGTCCATATTCCTGTTGGAGATCATCTCAACAGGTGTCATGAATTTCTTGAGAGAAATATTATCATTGTGAGAAAAGCCTCCAGCAGGCCTGTTGCGCACCCCCTCCACCTCCCCATACCAAGAAAAGAGAGATAATCTTTTCAGTCTTTTGTGAAAAGAGGGAAATATCTCTCAAGAGAGAAGGATGTGATTATGCTTTGAGAAGGGGGGCAGACAGTAAAAGAAAGAAAAGCGTGTGTAGGGGGTGGGTTGACAAAAGCCACACATTGCTCAGATTCCCCCACCCTGGAGGATGTTGTGCAGGGACTTGCTAGCTTAGGTTTGGGGTGGGGTTCTCCAGCCTTAGGGGCTGTGTGAAAGCAAATCTTCCAGGTGTCAGCTTCAACAGTGGAGGAGAATATTATCTGGCTGTCCATTGTGAGTATGAATAAGCAGGGTTTGCCACAGACAGCAAGAGATGTGTTTTTTTCTCCTCCATTTGGGTCTTCTCCTCCCACCATGAGGGCTTTCCTTCCTCACACCCAGATCATGGTGTAAATTACTTTTTTGCTATGTTGCTGTCAAATGTTTACTTTTTTTGGTTGTTTATACACTTTATACGAGGTTAAGCAGAATTAAGAAGAAAAATAAAAGAGGCTGGCAGCAAAACCGCACACAGAGGGAGAAAGGTCCCCTGTCAGAGGTGAACAAGGCCTCCTTTTCTCCTCTGGAGGCTGTTTAGTGTAGAGGAAGTTGGATTTCATCTTCCCCATTAGCCACTTCCTCTCACTGCTCCCCCTTTCGCGCTTTCCCTTTTTTTCCGAACCAACAGGTTTAGCCGCAGTCCACACCACGGCTCGCATCACTGTGACATGCCACAATGTTGCCAGACCAGTCAGGCTGTACACAAGCGGTGACACAGTCACAACAAATCCACTAGCCGACAACTTTCACTGCTGCTTCAGCAACCCGGCTTTATTGATGTAAACAACACGGGAAGCGCTCGGAAGGTTATTTCACGGCAAGAAAAGAAAGAAGAAAAGAAGAAAGAGACATCAACCCGATTAAAGATTAAACCGCCGATATCAACCCAGTCTGAGGAAACGAGTGTTTCTGTTCATTGTTTCATTAAAACTGATTCCGAGAAATCACATCACAAGGGCATATCATGCCTTCGGGGAGAGGGAAGTTAATTTCTTACCTCCGCGCAGTCACACACGCCTACATCCTCGCAGAGTGCAGCTGAAGGAGAGGTGAGGTCTTGGGTCAGGCAGACATAAGCTGGTCAAACAGAGGCTGATTGTGAAGGTGGTGACAGCTCACCAGCAGCAGCTCTCTGATATTTCAACTGTGACCGTTGGTGAACGGAGTCAGCAGCACTGGAAGGCAGCTTTAGCACAAATTTAAAGGAATTTGTAGTTTATCAGACAAAGCAGATCTTTTTTACGGTCCTGGAAGTTACCAAAATCTGACAATGTGAAACTGAGGTTTGTACATTGCACACGGTTAGTTTAAAGTGCTCTGACAGACTAATTAAAGGGTAGAAAGAGGGTAAGTAAATAGGTTGGAGACTATGGCACACACACACACAAGGACACACACAAAGAAATACTGAAGGATTAAAAAATGAAATATGTGAAGAGCAGTTTATAAGGACAACAAAATGTTTTTATGAAAGTTTTGGACAGTTTTATTAACTATAATCCTTTAGAGACCAGATACCAGTAGAGCGCTGGTTATTTACAGAGTTATCAGAAATTCAGCGAATCGATCCGTGGCTCACACACTGAAGTATCTTTTGGGCAGAAGTCCCAAATTTCCCCTAAAGCATCCATCAAGGAGTGAATGTTACCAGAAGTGCTCACACAAAGAGAAAAGTGGTGTATGAATGTTTGGGTGATTGGGTGAATGTGACTTGTAGCAGGAAGCACTTTGCGTGCTCGAATTGAGTAAAAAGGCACTGTGTCAGTACCACTGCAACGCTTTGTTTCATTACTGAGAAAAATTGGGCTTAAGGGTGGTTGGACTGCCTGCATGTGCTGCAGACCATCAGAGCTGCAATGCTGGAGAAATTGTGGTTTCTAAGTTACCTCAAGGATCTTTTCTGTTGTGGTTTTGCAGTGTAGTGGTTTGCACAGTCACACATTCACCTAATGAGTGAAAATGCCCCGATTTGGTCCTGCGAGGTGTCTGGTGCAAAAACCTGCCAAATCAAAAATGCAGACTTAACTGCTCTGGTGACTCTTGGTGAATATGGGAGCAACTTAAAGTAGTAGTTTGAATGTCATTAGGCAAGCTGCAGAGGTTGGGAGTCTATCACACAAAGACAAAGAAACACTTCAAATTAGAATCACCAGTTAACCAGAGAAGTCTCTCAGTGGATTGTATGAGGGAAACCCACGCGTCCAGAGCCTGCATCAATGACACCCACTGCATCAGCAGCACAGAGACACCTGGGACAGCTCGTTACACTGACAAAGTCAATCCATCCATTTTCTTAACTGCTTGTTCAATTGTGGGTGGCACCGTGTCCAGTGTGTACCCTTTAGGCCTATGATCCCCTCCAAACCTTGAACTGGATAACCAGAAGAAGCTTAATGGATGTCATCAGTATTAATTCTGACACCAAAGCTAATATTATTCGAGCACCCATGCTGCAGTCAACCTTATCCTCTATGTTTGGCTTCATTCATGTTCAAGCATGTGTTTGCAACCCCTCATGTCATTCATCCACCCCCTCCCTCCACCTCTTCTTGATCTAACCTCCATCTGAATGTCAACATCCCCCCTCCTACATGCACACATACCCACACCCCTGTCTCCTTCTCAGCTGTGGGCTTCTCAACTCAAACAGGTAGACTCAGACACAAAATCCCAGCCAAGTCCAGACAAGCTGCTGCTCCTGCGAAAAAACGCCTGGAATGCAGGATACACCTTTCACCTCACAGTTGCACACACACACACACACACACACACACACACACACACACACACACACACACACACACACGAAAAGTATGTGGTGGCTCGTGGCCCCTGACTTTCCAGTCTTGCTTTGGCCTGCTTGTGGCAGCTTGTACGTTAGCCCTCGCACGATTTCAGCTGTCATCTCGCCCCATGGCTGAGATTCCAGCAGGCGGGAGTCATGTAGGGGGAGGTAAAGATAAGAGAAAAGCACATGTACAACCATTATTTTGATCTCACTCTGTTTTCTGTGCAGCGTTAATGAGTCGTGCATGGATTATGAGTCAACACAGACTTGGGTGCATTTAGGTAAAAGCCGCTCTTGTGTAATGTAACAGCCCTCGCTGTAATTTTGCACCTCTCTGGTGTTGTTGAATCTATTTCTTCTGTAATCACATGCATCTTAAAATGCAGCAATAAAGCTGGAAGGAGGTAGGCAACAGAGCTGAATAGAACATTTTTATTTCCTTCTTTTGTCTCTCTGTTGCTCTTTCACTCAGTCTGTGTGTTGTCAGAAGAAAGGGACCCCACCTGTATTTATCTAGCAGTCCCATTTACACACACACGTACACAGAGAGAGCTCAGCCAAGGCCCAGGTGCTCTGTAAAACAAATTGGACAAGGGAGGATAGTAATCACCAACAGGGCACGCAAACACACGCATCCTCAGACACACAAACAGGAACACACATGCACGCACACACACTGCTGACGGTTTAACTGAATCTGAAACGTAATTTTTGGATTTCCATATAAAGGCGCCCGAAAGCATTCATAAGCAAAAGGCTGGCATGTTGTCATGCAAACACTTCCATCAAACCAGTTTGGAAACGTCTCCCCAGCCGTTTCTCAAGCTTCAACAAAACTCAGGTGCAGACTTAGACAACTGCTCGGGTTCGGAGGAGATGAAACGTGATTTGTTTCCCCCTGAAATGCAAAGGAGAAAACAAAGGCAGCAGAAGAATTTCACTTTTTATACGCTTACTTAAATATTTATACCACTAATACTCTATAATAACATATAGATATACAGGTCCTTCCTTTAAACTTCTCTTTGAGTAAAATAAAGGAGTTTTATACTTTAAGCCGTATCAGTAATGCAGATTAAACAGAATCACAGGTCTACTGGGATTTTCCTTATATATGAGCAACACTCAGCACAGAGTCATTGTCTCCCAGTTTATTGCTAATTTTTATGGAAATTTCCCAAAATGGTAAATGATATAACTCAATGAGAGGTTAAAAAAACACAGGAAAATTAACAGTAAAAAAGTAGCATGGATAAAAATGCTTCAAACTGGTGCACTGAACTGTATTTTTACAGATTTTGACTGTGCACAGCACTGCATTTTTTGTGGGTAAATATGCACATTTTAAATAAAACACTTCTCAATCCTGCGACTAAAAACATACAAAAAGATGTAACAATGTAAATTAAATTATACTCATTTTTGTTGATGTAAAAGCAAATTATGGTGAGGCTACTGTGAACATGTGTTACAGTCTTTGTAACTCAGTAACTCTGTAAGAGCTAAGAAAAGCTAAGAAAAAGGGGGGAGGGGGGTGCAAATAAAAGGAAATCATTTTCAGCTGGATTCATATGTTTGACTCTCTGACACTCAGGACTTGGGAGAAAGATAGAAATGAGATATTCTTATAGTATGGGGTTAGATTACCTGTCATCATTCTCTTTTACTTAGACTTCATGGTATTAAATTCATTAATGCATTACACATTAAAACTCATGTCCAGGGGGTCAAAACCTAAAAATAGAAGAAGCTGTAAATCTGTTTACAGCGTTATCTGTTTAAAATCTTAAACTATTTTACCATTTATTCAGCTTTCAAAAATAACATATATCACAATTGTGCTCAAATAATTAATTTCCTACCACTTATCCTGTTTCTCTTTGACCAAACAAGTCGACATATTGTTTATATACTGAGTATATATAGTATAGTTTTATTTGCTGTGTCTCTGCTCTGTGAATGGACACTTGTGTCCATCAACCGTCTTCATTAAAAAAAGAAAAATGAAGTTTTATATTCAGCAATTATAGATTGTTTGCACCCCACCTGACCACTTCCACAGTCATTGTATGACACGCACACACACACACACAGAGACACACACACACTGTTTGCTCTGGCAGGGTATTCCTAAACACTGGGATCTCCTTATACAATAGCTTCATTAAGGGGACAATGGCATTGTGTCAGCTAATGACAGGGCTCCTCCCTGCCTTCGCTCTGCTCTGAGATTACCTGGAACACAAACACACACACACACACACACACACACACACACACACACACACACACACACACACACACACACACACACACACACACACACGAGTCACTATTGAAATCTGAGGGGTCAGAAGTAAAATCAGCCGATGGGGGAATGAAAGACAGCCTGAGGCAGTGAGTGGCCAGTTCGAGGCTGTGCAGTCACGCCTCGAGTCCTCCTGTTTCAAACATAATCAATCATAACAGAATCAAATCATATCTGAAGCCGTAAAAATCCGTAAATCTAATCTGTTTCCTGTGTGTCTTCGTTTTCTGTGTCACTGCGGCGTCTTTGCTTCGCTCGCAGGTAAGGTGGGCCTCTACCTGCCCCCAGCAGCCAATCGGATCTCCTCTCCCCTCGACAGCAGCCAATCAGCGGGCAGACTCGCCCTCAGCCTCAATTGTTCCACTGTGAAAGAATTCAGAGCCACAAAGTTGACCGGCTGCCATTAAAAGAGAGTCATGGCAAATATCGCAATGCGCTAAGTATGACACGCTGATGTTTGTCACCGTAATCTACGTTTAAGGTGAGCGAGAGAGACGCAGAGGGATTGGCTGCTGCCTTACCTGCCCAGGTGGAAGGAGCGGAGGAGAGGCAAGCCAAACACAAACACAGGGAGAGAGAGAGAGGAGAGAGAGGGAGAGAGGGGCAGGGAGAAAAGAAGCGGGGCGAGAAAAAGTCGACTTACCTGTAGCCCAACTTCTGGCAACTCACTCTCACTCTATTACCTGCTCCGACTTGAAAGTCCAGTTTCACAAGGAAGAATCGTAGAGGAAGCTAAATATGTCACAGGAGACAGACAAGTAAGTGATCGAGCCAGAGGAGAGGATCTTTGCTGATTTCTACATGCGGGGGGGAGAAAGTTGTTCAAGTGTTTTCTTTTGAGTCTGTTATTAAAACGAAGCTGCTTTAAACCCGGGATTACCTTTGTTTAGGACACACACACTTTAAAAAATAATAATAATAAGGGGGGTGTAAAATGGGGCTCGCGTACCGGTTTCGCTCCGTTTGGACTGTTTATGACAGATATGAAGCTGTTCTAGGGCCTGGAGGAGAAGCTGACAAGCTTGGCGCCGTGGATTTCATTAGAGGTGAATTCGCCATTTTTGACTGATGGGAAACCCTTCAGGGTGCAAGGACTGTTATTTTTAAACACTTTAACTAAAAAAATATACTTTTTTGTGCTGCTTTTGGATATCATTGCATCGTTTCATTCCCTCCTCCTATTTAAGGCCTAGAGAGCGTGTTGGATCTGCTTGTGAATGGGAACAGTTTGTAAAGCCTGCTGGTCTCTTCTGTTGTTTTCTAACGGGATATACAAACTCCTTTATTTATTAACAGTTATTTTAAAGAAATCAACCTTTGGACTGCAGCGCTAAAATTTTAATAGAGTCAGAAGGATTTTGCTCTTGAAAATTAAAAATTAAAATTGTTATTTTTTCCTTAACAATCATAATAATATTAATAATACAGACAAGATGTTACAGGTGTCCTGCTTTCTCCAAATTCTGTGTAATTTAAATTGTAATTGTGTCTAATATTGTTATAACAGGGATTAACTGCATTAAAAATAATCTTATGCCTTATTTCATTTAGTTAGATCATTCCCAACACGATAATCAATTATTATTTCATCCATTATCATCACTATTAGAAGTATATGTTGCAACAAATATGGTTGTCAAAGTGTGGCTGCCCATAGTTGATTTTCCAGTTTTTCTGCAGAGCTGCTGTCTCCCGCATAAGTGGAAGCAGCAGGTGTCTGCCTCTATTTTGACACACAGCGTTAACATTTACTCAAACCCAGCAGATTAAAGCTCCAAAACTCCTAAACATCGCTCAGACGTCTGCTTTCCGGCGACCCTCTTTCACAATACAAGCTCGATCCAAAGGCAGGAGCATTATTTATTTGCAGCCGGGTAAAGAAAGCATGCCATCGTGCCTTTTTGTGTGATTCAGTATAAGGAAGACACAGCGGAGCTTCTCTTTTGCCCTTTATTTTCTGTATAAAGCTTTTGCATCACTGGTCGCAGTGCACAAATAGAGAAAGCGGATCTTTCATACACTTACACAGAGATCTATGAAAGAAAAAAATTCTCATTAATATTTCCTGTGTAAATGTCTAGAAGTGTGTTGAAGCCACAAACATGAAAGCCAAATGAAAAATGGCCACTGTCAGACATGACAGGAGCATTTCGTTGTGCAAGTTGCCACATTCGGAGCCTTTCCTGTGATTGGCTGAGCTCAGAGAGATGTTGTGGCAACACTGTGTGTATTTAACTGGTCTCTGATCTGATCTTAAGTGAGCCTAAAGAGCAAAGAGGAAAACACACAGAGAAAAACAGACAGGCGTGAACGCTGCTCTAGCTAATTAGTTCATCCATCACAGTTCAGCCTGGAAAATAACAGTTGTCATGTTTTTTTGATCGCCTACCAAAAAAAACTGTACATGTGTAAAACAGTGTTTAAATCCCTGTGCTTCTCAAGCAAACGTCTGGTAGTGGTGGTCCCCAACGAGAGGAGGGCGTACACCAGCGAGGATGAGGCGTGGCGGTCGTACCTGGAGAACCCGCTGACAGCCGCCACCAAGGCGATGATGAGCATCAATGGAGACGAGGACAGTGCCAACGCCCTGGGTCTGCTCTACGACTACTACAAGGTGCCCAAAACCCTCATAAAGAGCACCTGTTGTCCTTTCATGCATCTGTACCATTAATGAAACATTCAACATAGCAAAAGTGATAATGAACTCGGTGTGTGTGCAAGTAAGCCCTGTCTAAAAGCTCTGAACACAGTTTTTCTACTGATTGACGTTTATGATGTCACTGAGATCAGATATCCCCAATATGGTCATCTCAGGCACTCACCTGCTGATCAGAGCTTTTTGTTTGTGAGGGGCAGCCAATCAGAGGAAAGCTGGCTGAAAGGAGATGAAATAATAATTAAAATGTAGCAGCATATTAATTAACATATTTTGGACATTTCCTTTCTATTTAGATTTGTCAAATAAGTTAAATCAGACCACAATGACAATTGTTTTAACTGAATCGACTGAAACATTACACAGCACAGAGGTCTGACGTAAACAGGTGACATGTTGCATGTGGGACACTAAACTGGGAGCTACAGCTCCCTTATAGGCTTGACCGAGAGTGACTTGACTGTCCTCCTTTTCTCTGTAGGTGCCCAAAGAAAAGAGACTTCTGCAACTTTCCAAAGCCACTGAAATTACAGAGGAACAGGAGAAGAGGTCAGTGAACACTCGCCTCGTTCGGAACACCACGAAAATACGCCCAACATGGTGGTCGACGTTTCCAGCAGCAGGTGGAAACAAACAAGGGCGCTCAGTGCAATGAAAGTAGACAGTTAAAAAGATGTTCTATGAAAACTGTTTAATACAAAAAGCCATTTCTTCAAAAATTGCTTTCAGTTACAATAGTAGCGAGTCATCTAATCTAAGGTCGCAGTGATATGAGACAAACACCAGGAGCATGAACGTGTGAAAATATCACAGATCAGTGAGTCTTGTTTCACTCCAAGCACTGATACTGAAAGAAAGAAGCCCAGACTGGACTGAAGCCAATGAAAGGCTCCCGCTCCCTGAGGAAAAAAGAAGAATACAAAAGATTTGATGATATAATACGCTCCGGCTCTGGGAGCAAACTGCTGTTTTCTACTTACTATCTGTAAAAAGGGAAACATCGCCTCATTTCCATTTAGACAACATGCTGCGTGAGTGTTTAGAGAAACTGTGCCTGGGAGCATCATTACATTTATTTTATTATTATTTTTCAGCTCTTCAACGCTGACTTGCAAATTAGTGCTAACCTTTAAATGAAAGCAGCTTCTCATTGGAGTTTTCTTCTTCTACATAAACCTGCATGTGTTGTATTTTAGTGGCGAACGCATTTTTACATCTTAAAATATGAAAAGGGGACTTTTTTAAAGACCTGCATTGACCCTCTGTAACCATGTTTATTAGAGTTAAGCCAAAAAACGACCCCCTGAAGTTAAAAAACAGCAAAGAAGCACAAAATACAGTCGCAATGTGATTTTTCTGGGAATCGGCTAAGTCACTGCTGTATTCATATAAATTACAAAAACCTGCATTAAACATCATCAGATTATAATCAGTGGTCTTGAGATCGCAGTTCATCAAATGCTTAGCCTTTTATGCCCTCCATGCAGGCTTTTTACCTGCATGCAACCAAAACCTGATTGTTCATAAACCAAAAAGCTTCCTGAAGTGCCAAAGCTTTTGCCTCCTGCAGACAGATTTTGCATATTCATATACAGATATCTATTTATAGTGAATGCATGTTTTACCTGTTTTATTCCATTTGTTGCTTTAGCGTACATCAAACCCACACAAAAGACACCACAGGGAACCTTTCTTTTACTAAAACGAACATCAGTTTTAGGGCTACTTATGATTATTTTTTTTATTTTATTTTTTTTTTGTTGAGGCCGTAAAGAGAGCAGCAGACATTTACCTCAAGATGTAGCTCACCCAATAATTTTACTATCTAATAGTTTGTGCGTTTCACAAGGAAACACATGTAATCCTATTAATTTCATGTTTTTATTCAGGCCGATGTTGCAGAACAACCCCAGCAGCCAAAGCGAGGTGGAGATGGTGGACAACCGCGTTCAGGTCCTCAAGTCCGTCCCCGTCAACCTGTCCTTGAACACCGAGCACCAGGAGACCAAGCGGGAGCAGTTCAGCGGCTCGACGGGGTCGGGGGACGGAGGCTCTCCGGCTGTTGCCGTGGTGAAGGCCGAGGTATATGCGCCCGTCTTCATGCCAGGAGGGGGGGCTCACTACAGGGTGGAAGGAGAAGACTCGGCGCGGGTGATCTACGAACAGAGTCCGTATGAGGTGACCACGGTCAGTCACAACTCGTACGCCAAAGACGACGAGCAGAGCCCGCCTGACAGTCCGTACGAAGAGGAACGAGACGCGGTGAGAATGGAAAGAGTGTGACATGAACAGACACTGATGAAGATAAACATAGAATCGGCTTCTTTTTAAGGGAACACTGAACAAAAAAAGCACACTGTTGGTGCTAAACTTGTTGGGCATTGTAGTTTATGTGCTGTTGATGCCAGTAAATCTACAAGATAATCAGCGAATATAGCAACTGTCCAAAGCTGCTCAGTAGACCACAATGCATTGCAATGACAGGATCAGGTCTGCTTCTTTTCTTCTTTTTGCTGTGTTGTTATTATAATCCTATAAACCACCGCTGCATGAATGATGAGGTGCTAGTTGGCATGCCGGGAAGAGAAATAAAGCAGGCACTAAAACAGGAAATGTAACACAAGAGGACTGCTGATGATTTGAACTGTATATGCTGGACAGAGACTGATAAATGTACAAATATGAATCACTCAGAGGTTAAAGGCTCACTACATTCGTCCATCCGATGTGCTCCCTGTAGCTCGGAGGTCTCCAGCTGACCAGGACCTTCACGTCTTTCCACCTGCAGCATTGTTTGAGCAGTTCCTCTAAAATGTGCCTTTATATTGAATAATTTCCTCTTTTTCTGTGTTTTTGTGCCTTTTCAACAGAAGTACCACTCGCCTTCCTCTCTAGCCACAGGTGACTTCTTATTTCATCAGGAGGGAATGTAAGTGACTCAAGCCCACCTGCTATCACAGTGGCTGTGGCGTAAATGTTCACATGCAGACCATTTTGTAACCAGAAGAGCCTTTCGGTGCGATTGTCATTTCCAGTCACGGGGCTCTCGGTGTGTTTGTGTGTACAGCGACAGCTTCCAGTACACGCTGGACGCCACGCGCTCGCTGCGTCAGAAGCAGGGCGAAGGGCCGATGACCTACCTGAACAAAGGCCAGTTCTACGCTGTGACGCTCAACGAGCTCAGCGCCAACAAGCGCCTCCGACACCCCATCAGTAAAGTCCGGGTGAGCATGTCCACATCCGTCTTTAATCTCTCTTTCGGCATTATGACCTGTAGCAAGTAAAATTGCTAAAATTGCTAAAATATAAACTCAGATGTTATGAATCGGATACTGCCCAGAAGAATATGTGGAGATCAAAAACAGAGCTAAAACAAAGGTAAGAAATTAAGGAGAATCTGTTGTTCTTTTCCTTATTTTATGTGATTGGCTGCTGATCGTATTACACATTTCTAAACTCCCAAATGAGGTCACCATATGCAGGAGTAATCCCCTTGAGCTAAAAGGCTTCAAGCTCCTCCAAATGTTCACTTTTAAAGCGGATTTTCTGCTATTTTCTCTTTGTGGTGTCAATAAGAGTATTATCGCTAATGTAGTCATCTCAAGGCCCGGCTCTGGCTGCAGATGGAAAGTGCAGATAAACTCTCAGATTAAGATAGAGTCCAGTATGAAGCTGTGAAATAGCAAAATATGTGCCTTTAACTTCATAAAATGTGATTTTTTTTTCATAGCTTGGCCATTATGATGTGAGCAGTTTGGCTAGGATAAGCAGGAAACAGTTAACCCTAATCACTCAGACAGAGTTTATTAAAACTTGGGTAAATTTTGAGGTGATCATCCCCTTTTTGTTGTTATATTGATGCAACTCTCTGGAGATAATCTGAGTCCAAAGTTACAAATAAAAGCCAAGCTGTAATATAAAAATGAATGTCAGATAGGACTGGTGTTGTCTGACTCATAAGTCGTGTTAACGTTTTGTTTTCTGTCTCGTCTCCCTCCTCAGAGTGTGATCATGGTGGTGTTCAGTGAGGATAAGAACCGAGACGAGCAGCTTAAATACTGGAAGTACTGGCACTCCCGGCAGCACACGGCCAAACAGCGAGTCCTGGACATCGGTGAGACTTTCACTGCCTCCCTCCATCTTTTTGTCTTCATGTTCCTTCCCATGTTGAACAGATGAGTGAATGAAAACGCACAAAGCAAAGGACAAGATGACACATTTATGCTGGAATGTGCTTAACCAATAAACACAGCATTGCTAAACTGAGAGCAAACAAGCCTCCACCCAGATGTCTGTCTGTGGCCGTACAGCTGCCCACCATCAGACAAAAGGCTGGGCCGTCGCACACGCACACACACCTGAGTCTCCTAATGTCTACGTATGGCTGAGACCCACCACTTAAATCCTCTAATCTCTTTCACATTACCTGGGAGACTGAGCAGAAATAATTGTGAAAAGAGAGAAAAACAATAATCCAAAGCAGGGTTCAACTTGAAGTTGTGAAACTCCGTCTCACAGCGTTTCCCACGGGTAAACGCGTTCTCATCTGAAGACTCGTAATCGTCACACTTTTGACCTTTTGTCTGCCGTCGATTTTCAGTTGATGCATTTGAATTTGAACCGTCTTTTTCTACGCCTTGTTGAATGAGTGTGTGTGAGAAGCGAGTAGGCGGTTTGCCTTTTGACAAGCTAGGGCCTGCTCGGAGAGCGGAGATGTAGAGGTATGTGGGAGAATTCGATGGGAGAAGCACACACAGACATAGGCAGCTTGTCAGGACAGGGAGAGGAATGCTAGCCACACTGTTACCTTAGCTGGTCGTGGTCTGTTGGAAGTAATTCTTCCCCAGTTTAGATCTTCATCTTAATTCTTATATTTATACAACCCGAGACAAGTCCCAATCAGCCTACAATTCACACACATCTTTACATCTGCCGGGAGAGACGATCCAGAGGATGCCAAACCCGTTAACATTTTGGACTTCTTTCATTTTTAGTCAAGAAAATATTGGTCAGTTTGCTCTCGGATGGGTAGATCCACTGGAAGAACTGAACATTTTCAAAGACAGTTGTGTCAGGACCACTTTAGTGAAAGTAGGCTCTAATCAGAGACAAAAGATATATGATTAATGCTGCTGTTGTAGTCATAGAGAATTCTGGCCAATATTTAGCTTGAATATATTAAGTCACATTTAAATAATATGTTATGAGCTTTAACTTGTTGCGTTTTTAATGTTTGTTCTTGATTTTTTTAAGCTGATTTTGTAAATGTTGTGCTCCATTTTTTCTCCCTGGTTTTGTGAGTCTGTTCTGTTTGTCTGTCTGTTGGTCTGTGTGGTTGGGCCGGCCCGGCATGCGTGGATTAAGTTAGGCAAGTAAGCACGATGTGGAGCAACAGTTTTCTGACAGTTGTTTAAGGTATATTAGTAAGATAAACATATAATCAAGAGTTCAACTGGAGGCTTGTTTTGTAGTTGTAGTTATGTGTGGAATAAATAACCTTTTCCCCTTTTTTCCTTTACATCCACCTTGCTTTTTATTACGTAATGACGTGCACGCTTCCTCCTGAAAAGCTTGGGTTAAAAACTTTACTTTACAAAGAAGATTTGAAGGTTGCAGCTATAGTAGAATTCAATTTGAAGTGGTAAATCCCAACTTCCAAATCAGAATTTTCAAGTGGAACACCCATCAAGTCAAATTTCCAACTCAGGAAGTTGGAGAAACCCCAGCAACTCCAACTTCACAATCCAAATGCATGTTGACATTAGTAAAACTGTAAAACAGCAACCACTGCTATGTATTTGTGGCTTGCTTATTTAGTGTGTCACAAATACACATGGAGCTCAAGAGCAAAATAAAGTCTGGACCCACAAAGGTCAGGAGTGACATCTGATTTCCGAGATAAAAGTATGCACAGCAACTTGGTTATAGCATGAGGACAAGGAGCTAGGATGGAGGATGGGTTGCAAAGCAGCTTGCAGAGGCAGCAACTGAGTTGAGCACTCAAAGCACTTTCTAGGATTCACATGGGCCAACTCAGGATTCAGTATCTTGGCATTAAATGTTTTCCTAAAGCCCTGTGGAAGATCCATTATTGACTTTTAGTCGTGTTTGTTTGGTTTACTGTGTATTCAGGACAGACAGAAAGTATAGTAGTCTTGATGATAAACAGAGCCTCCTGTTTCCTGACTGTGACCACGGATTTGAAAGTGATATGAGGCATCTAATAACAACATTTCTCAAAATGCTGAACTGTACTTTTAAAGGGATCTAGAGCCACTGTGCTGTTGCTGTGACAGGGCACCCAGGCAATCCTAGAAGATAAAACCTCAGTTTGCAAAAGGGCTCAGTGTTCAGATCCTGGATAGGAGCCCACTTTTTCTAGACGGGTTCCCAGACTACGATAAGTGCAGAAATGATCACACAGCGGACGACAATAAAATAAGAGATTGTTATAACTAAATGAAACGAGAGATGAGTCGCAAAACTTAAATAAAAAAGAGGTTAACTAAAGGGAAAGCATGCTAATTTAGGTGTTAATGAGCCAACATAAGAGTTTCTGTCATCCAGGACTGCTTTGCCCAGGTGCACCAAATGTAGCTGTCTGCTTTCCTGGTCCCTTCATAGACACATAGGAAAACACAGTTAAGAGAAAGAGTAAGATTATATGGCACATTTTATTATCAAATTACATAAATAGTCTTCAAATAACTGCAAAGCAAGAACTTGAATTCATCTCAGCATTAACATGATTACTTGGAAATTAAAGGTATTTTACTGCTGTTTTCATGTAATCGCATGTGTGCGTCTGTTTGGAGGAAGTGTGGTAGCTTTTTCAGCCTGCAATTCTTTGACATCCTGTTTGGCATTTGCTAGTGTAATGAGTTTCTGTTTATAGGTGTGCATATATGATACAAAGATCGTTATCATGTATCAACAGAGAGATATTATCTGCACACGGACACGCTGATCTTTCAAAAAGTATACATTCGTTAAAGATCATGCTGACAAACCAGGCCAGCGATCGAGGACGGGCCGTCGTCCCCGCAGCTTCAGCTAGCTCAGACTGCGCGGCGGTAACTCGAAGATATTCGGTGATCTGAGGTGAATAGCGAGTCGTGGGGGTTAGTGGGGATGAGGCGGGATCCGTCGTGCCCCTGGGCAGCGTCACAGAATGGATCATTTGAATGAGCCTACTTAAAGTGGGCTGTTAGCAGACAGGCATGTTGTTGCTGCTCGCCTTGCAGCTTTGTGCACCTGTTCAGAAAGCAGGAAGTATTGCTGTAACGGTGGTTAGGTTGAGGGAGGAGATGAGCAGTCACTGACAGAGGGGGCGGGGGGCATTGAACTGATCACAATTGGATCTCATCCTCCCACACGAAGATTTTTATTCCAAGGCTATTTCTTGGAGATGATGGATGGATGATGGATTCTATACTTTACTTAGTGGCAAAAAATTGTGTGGCAGGCAATGCTTTCTTCATTATCTGCATATTTGTGGCGTTCCTTCCAAATAACGATATAAACCTTTGGAAATGGGCCACATGAGCACAAATCTCTCCGCAGTTTTACAGTCTAAATCCTCAAAATGAAGGGACGCGTGAAATCTCTTTGCTAAAATAGACAGACGTAAATTCATTCTTACAGTAATGATAGTCATGATTCACTCTTTACATTGAAATAAAATCCCGGGCCACATGTGAGTCATTATGCCAGCATACCACAGCCCTGCAAGTCCATCCTGTTTGTAAGTCTGAGGTCAACAATATGAATCTGATGCACTCATCTGACTGGCTTTTAATGTGGTCCTCTGCGGCCAATAGTCTTCTGTGTTTCCTCCTGCTGCCTTTGAAGCCCGAGTCTCTGTTTGCTCTTGCCGATAAGGCTTTATCTCACAAAAGTGAAGCGTGTCATTTCATTGCTTATCTTAAATAACAATAGCTACCTGCTTTTATTGACCGGTTTGAGGGGCGGTATGACTGTTTGCTGAAGAACTCATACTTGAAATGAACCGTGTCCCCGTGTGTCCCCACAGCTGATTACAAGGAGAGCTTCAACACGATCAGCAACATTGAAGAAATCGCCTACAACGCCGTCTCCTTCACCTGGGATGTGAACGAAGAGGCCAAGGTACAAATTTATTACGGCTGGGTGTGTGTGTGTGTGTGTGTGTGTGTGTGTGTGTGTGTGTGTGTGTGTGTGTGTGTGTGTGTGTGTGTGTGTGTGCGTGTGTGTGTAGGAAATAAATGTCATTGTAATTTTCCCAGAAACTCCATAGTATTTACTCTTGCTGGAGGCGTGTTGGAAATAAGAAAAAGCAGTGGGACAGGTTTTTTGAGCTGATTCAGTTGTTGGCAAACAAAAGCACTTTCGAATGTGATGCAAGCACCTGCCTGACCCGTAGGCATCACTAACGCTCTTGCGCTCATTTTGAAATCAACAATTGATTCCTAAAACGTTGGCAAATGGTTTCTGCCGCTGTGATCGGAGTGGTTTTGACTGCGTGTCATAAAACTGCCGGGCAGTGTTGCGTAGCTTTGCTCTGTTTGTCCTCCTTTGTGGCCACTCCTTAAACGGAGCCCCGCCGGTGTTTGAACTCCAGAGTGCCCCCAAGGGCCAACACACACACTAGTCTCCGTCCCCACCCTCTGTTGTTTGTTTTGCCCTCATTTCTGTGTGAGCACCAGCGACTGTGTGAATCACTCCGTGTTGTGTGCCTCTTTCATTGTAATAGCAGCCTGGGGACAAAGACAGTGCTGGAGAAAATGCAAGCTCACTTCTCTAGATAAATATTTGCTCTGTCTGTTCATCTTTTTCTGTCTTTCTTTCCTTCTGTCACTCTTTTTGCCTCTCTGAATCTGCACAACTATTGAGCCTGAACGTATGCATGTTGAACCACGGAAACAGGTGTACTGCCCTGCTAGTTTAGTGTATTTGCTCTTCTCTGTCAGGACTAAAAGAAAACCAGGAGGACTTTAAAGAGACAGAGTCTTTTTCACTTCCATGATATGTTTTTACACGCCTGATATGCCTGATAGCAAGTTGAAAAACACTGCTTGTCAAATGAATAAGATGTAAGGCAATAAAGAAGAACACAACACCCAGAGGCTGAGCCTCAATTAAACACAATAGAACTATTTTCAGAGTAAAGCGCAAATGATATGGTGTGCACGCCTGAAACAGAGGTTCCTGCTTTAAGTGCTTTTTATTTGAAGAAAAACTTATGTCAGGGGCCGCTTTAGTCAAAGGAAGATTACAACTGTTATACTGTTCTATTGTGTGAAGCCTAAAGAGATCAAAACAGCTGCAAAACCCAGAACAACAGTTGCGACATCAGACACAGCAGAAAAAAGAGGGGCTTAGGTGATGGTGGGTTGCAAAGTGGCTTGCAGATGCAACGTTTAAATACTGTGCCCATGTCAGCATGTCCTTTGACATTGTTGATTTGACTCATCAGCAGTGGAAAATATCGAATATTAAGAGTTATTGGCCTTCTTTTGTTGAGCTGCATTCAGAAGTCACAGTTCTGTCACCAAGAAATCACAGTTTTTGTCCCAGTTTTGGGAGATTAATTTTTATTTGTTTCCATTCAGTTTAACCTTTGCTTTTAGTGACAGGTTAGGTGCAGATACCAAAAACTCCTTGGTTAGGTTTAAGAAGAGGTTGTGGTTTGGGTTACAATATGGTTGTTTACACCATTATCCCTGCAGACTGAAAAGTGATGCCTGCCCAGTGACAGCCAGGGACGTTTGCAAGCACCACCTTGTAATGAGTTGAGAGTAACATACCTGTTTCACTATTTTCTAATGCCCGTGGGTCACGGCACTGAAGCCTAAAAACACCTTGTGTCTATCAGAGAGACACAGCTTTGTTAAAACAGCAGGATTTGACCCGCCCGAGCATAAAAATGGACCAATGCTACATAATATTTAGACACAAGAGCCCATCTGTCTAGAGAGAAAAGTTATTATTGTACGGGAAGACAAACAAACTACTCTGAGAGAAATGGGAGATTTTTTTGTTAGCCCTTTGCACAAGTACTTGATTATTTTTATTATATTTATTTATTATTTTAAACTTTTAATGGAGTTTATTGCTTCATAAATAGAAACCAGAGAGAGTGCACAGCATAAGTTCCCATGTAATATTTTATTTTCATTTTATGAGGCCGAGTAATCTTCCTACATGTCACTAAAGTACATCTCAAGGATTTAAGCTGGTAGTCTTCCAACAGGGTGCTGTTGAGAAACAGTTACTCGATCTTTATCAATTTTTTTCTTTTCTTTTTAGCGGCTCACCTTGCTCTGCCATGTATTTATAAACGGGTGGTGCAGTTAACGGTTGTAGCTTTGGTGTTTAAATAGAAAAATCAGAGAAAATAAAAGTGAGAGAAGTACTGCAGAGCAGAGAATAATAAAAGAATGGCGCTTTAGCATTGACCCTGCCTCTTCTCCACAGGCTTTCCTCTTGGCTGCTGTAGATAATGGAGTTTTTATGGTTCAAGTTAATGACCAACCTCCTTGGCTTTTGTTGTACTGCACATTTATAACACAGACCAAAGATTGATGGCGATGTGTGCCGAGGCTTGACGAACAAGAAAAGCAGAAACATAACAGATTTTTTTTTTTTCTAACTGATGGGAACACCACCACATGAAAAAGAAAACAGTTTCTCACTGATCTGTTATCTCTGTACTTTTGATTTTTATCTGCTGAGAAGAAAACACATCGCAGGGGAAAGGAATTTTGTTTGTTAGACACTTAACAGCCAAGTGTCTGTCAAAAAAAGGGGGGGAAAGGCTCCCACTGGCTAACTAAAGGTGTTTCAGAGCTGACAAAACTATGTATGCCGAACATTTGAGTTTTAAAATTAAAACATGCTGGCTCGCTTTGGGATTTAAATATGGACAGACTCTAACAAGGTGCTGGAAACATTCCTCAGACATTTAGATTCATATTGAAATGATAGCATCACACAGTTGCTGCACGTTCTGTGATGTGAATCTCTCATTTCACAACATCCCAAAGGTGCTCTGTGGGATTGAGATGTGATGGCTGTGGAGGCCATCAGAGTACATCTGAACTCATTGGGGTGATCTGAGATTTTGCGTGTTATACTTCTGGAAGCAGCAATTAGAAGATGGGTACATTGTGTTTAAATGATACTCAATTGGTACTAAGGGGCCCAAAGTGTGCCAAGAAAATTTCCCCACACCATTACACCTACAAGCAGCCTAAATCATTGATGCAAGACAAGATGGATCCAAGGTTTCATGTTGTTTATGTCAAATTCTGACTCCACCATCTAAAAGTTGCAGCAGAAGTTGAGACTCATCAGACCGGGCGACATTCTTCCAATCTTCCAGAGTACAATTTTGGTCAGCCTAAATTTTCTGTTCTGAGCTGACAGAAGTGTCACCCAGTGTGGTCTTCTGCTGCTGTAGCCCATTCAGAGATGCTCTTCTGCATACCTTGGTTGTAAAGATAGTTATTCGAGCTCGTGATGCCATCCTGTGAAGCCTAGAGATGATTGTGTGGGAAAATCCCAGTAAATCCGTTTCTGAAATACTGTCTGACAGCTGTCTGATGCTGGTTGTCTTGACCATGTCTGCATGCATAAATGAACTGAGTTGCTGCAATGTGATTGGCTGATTGGATATCTGCGTTAAAGAGCAGCGTATCTAAAAAAGTGAGGACTGAGTGTACTTTTATTCCTAAATTGCAGAGTTAAAGTATTTTAACATTTCCACCTCTCCTTCCTTGTTCTGTGTCCCTGAAGATCTTCATCACAGTGAACTGCCTGAGCACAGACTTCTCGTCTCAGAAGGGGGTGAAGGGTCTTCCTCTGATGATCCAGATTGACACTTATAGCTACAACAACCGCAGCAACAGGCCGCTGCACAGGGCCTACTCACAGATCAAGGTCTTCTGTGACAAGGTGATAGATCACTTCTTCTGTATTTCTTTATATGTGGAGTCCTTTAGCCAGAACCAAATGCGCCTTATTTGTTTAGTAAGTTTGATTATTCTTATTTTCTTGACTCATTCATTTCTCAGGAGAGATTTTAAAGGGACAGCCCACTCCAATCGCACATGTGCATGTTTACCCTCTGGCCTATAATGCCGTTTTTGTCCATCTAGATTGTTTTGGTGTGAGTTGCCCAGTTATGGAGATATCAGGTGTCTGCCTTTTCTTGAATACAATGGATATAAAAATGCACTTGCCTTGTGTTACTCAGGGTGACAATAAATACCCTCAAAAACTCTTTTCATGAACTGTGACCTGTTTCCTTAAAAAAACCCTCATTAATCTTTGTTGTGAGCTGTTTCTTTAATAATTAAAGGCGCCTAAAATTTGTGACTTAAAGAAGTTGTAGTTTAAAGGACTATAAATGAAGTTCGTGCCTTCATTTTCTGTACAGATTACATAACAGCTCAAACAGTGAACTAAATTCAGAAGCTTGAACAGAAATACGCTACTGTGAGTTTAACTGCTGTCTGGTTTTGCCTCAGTTCATGTGGCATTGACGTGAAGTCATTAAGATAAAGTTACTTGTGTGTTCTGAGCTGCTGGGAGTTACCAGTAAGGGGCGCACTCACTGTAAAATATTCAGACAGGTAGCTGCAGTGAGGCAGTTATATCATGACATCAGTCCTCCCTCTAGTGGTCAGCTTATGCATCCTCTGCACAAAATGAAGCTCACACACACACACACACACACACACACACACACACACACACACACACACACACACACACACACACACACAGATGTGTTTTTTTTCTGAGGCTTGTTCGTATACACAAACTGATGTCTCTTTTCTTTTTGTTTCCAGGGAGCTGAGAGGAAAATAAGGGATGAGGAGAGAAAACTGTTACGCAAGAAGTCGAAAGGTACGAGCCGAGTGAGAAATAATTTAGTTTTGAATGAAAATGAAAAAATAATCAGAGAAAATTATAGCTCCAGGGTTCAGTTTGAGGTTTGCAAATCACTGTGAATATATCTCCCCTTCATAAGTAATAATTGTTGCTATTCATATTCTGCTTTTTTCATTTGGACTTATCTCCAGGGAAAGACGGAGGCGTCGGGGTGATAAGTGTCACCAAGAAGTCCGACACCACCTATTTCAAGACCATGACCGACTTGGATGCCCAGCCCGTGCTCTTCATCCCCGATGTTCACTTTGGAAACCTGCAGAGAGCCGGACAGGTAGGTCACCTCTTCTTTTTCAAGCAAACTTTGTATTTTTGCAAAAAGGTAACCCAAAATATCTGAATTTCACACATGTCCTTAGAGTAGATAAAGAGAGCCCCAACTCAGTAGGTGGCAACATGAAAGAGGAAACACAATGGGATAAACAAAGACCTATTAAGAAAACTGGATAAAAGGAACAAATAATGGCGTGCCTGCAGAGCCTACAGGCTGAGAGGAAGCTTACCTCGAGTCTGTCTTTGGCAGAATTAAACAAAAGAGATGAAAATATATGAAAATGTTCAGTCATTAATATTATCTGTGAGTGGTGAAAGTATGTGAACCTTGAGGATTAGCAGGTGAAATGAGAATTGGGTGTGAAGTGATACCATGTTTTTATATAGCGAGCAAGGATCAAGGTCTGATCTTTTTAATATTGTGGAGGAAGTGTATCGTGGCATGAGCAAACAAGACCTATGAAAAAGCGTTTTTGTTGCTTCTACGGCTGGAAAAGGTTACTGAAGCGTCTCTGAGGAGTTTTAACTCCATCAATATACAGTCAGACACAAATAAAGACTCGGTGGGTTCATAAAAATCACTCCAGATGTGTAAAAGCTGTAGCACAAGACTGAAAAACAAAGGTGTGCACAAGAAGGCTACAAGAGAACGCTACTGCTGTCCATCTGCTCTTGGCCAGAGGAGCCCAAAATAAAGTTTAAGGGTATAAATAAGAAGCATTATGTTTGGAGATATGAAAACACTGAATCCAAACACGCAAGAATTCAACATCCCTCCATATTTCAAATTCAAATTCAAATTTTATTTGTCACGTACACAGTCATACACAGTACGATATGTAGTGAAATGCTTGGACAACTGCTCGTGACCTAAAGAAAACAAAAAAAAGGAAAGGCTATGAATAAGATAGGAAATAAATATGAAAAATTAAAAAGGGTAAATTTAACTAGGAAGGAATAAAATATAAATTAAGGTTAAAAATGAAATAACTGTACAACACAAATTAGAATGAAGGGTAAATTTAACTGGGAAGAATAAGATAAAATATATAAATTAAAGTTGAAAATAAAATAACTGTACAACAAAATACACAATACACAATATAGAACTATATAAGAATGTATGAAGAAATCTAAATATAAATAAATATATACACAATAACAGCAGCTGTACAAGTATTAACCGGAAATGAAGAATATAGTGACCAGTGTTGTGCAAAACCAAAGTCCAGAAAGTCCAGTGTGTGTGTAAGAACCATATGTGTGGGTCAGTACTGTGTGGTGGTGTGATTGAGAGACCGTATCGCCTGCGGGAAGAAGCTCCTCCTCAGTCTCTCTGTGTTGGTCTTCAGGGAGCGGAATCGCTTTCCTGACCTCAACAGAGAGAACAGTCCATTGTTGGGATGGCTTGGGATATTTTGGGATATTTTGCTGGATCTGTGCCCGGAAGGATGAAACAATGAATATAAGAAGCAAATTATAACTATAAATTATACAATCAAAGAAGAATAAAATTAACCTGCTTCCTGAAAGTCAGTATTCCAGACATCCTTTTCTCCAGCAACACTTCCCAGTATTTCCTGGGGGAACCTGGGGCATTCCCAGGGTTGACAAGATATACAGGGTGTATCAAAAAGAATAATCCGATTTCAAAGTGCTTTCATTCCTCAGCCATTTAACCAGTAACGATCAAAACACGTCCTCTTTGCTGGGGAAGCAGAACAGCAGCCGTGACTCCAGACATACTTGCACGAGACGAGTTTGACTATTGTTTGGACATATGCTGCATGTCTGGAATGGGACACATTACACATTTACATGTAAAACTTTACATTCGGCATGGATTTTAAAATTTACTGCAAGATACACCACCCTGTATAATAGTGTTACGGCCCCTTCCTCCAAGAAAACCTAGAAAGGGAGGCCCCCAAGGGGCATTCTAACCAAAATCTCAAAGCATATCGACAAACTCTTTTTGACCTGGAGGATCAACAGTTCTACTCCAGGCTCCTTCAAGAGCCTTACCCTATCCCCAAGGCTCAGCCCAGCCTCCCTGCACATGAAAATCATTTGGGGTGGCCGTAGCTCAGGAAGTAGAGCAGGTCATCTGTTAACTGGAAGGCTGGTGGTTTAGATCCCTGGTTGCTTCAATCTAATGCATCCATCGGAATATGAATCTGTGTGAATCCTAGATAGAAGAAGGGCTTGTGTGAATGAGCAGGTTTAGAAAAGCTATATAAGAACCAGATGGTTCACCAGTTGTTGCCTTTAGAATCTCATCCAAACCTGGTGCCTTGCTACTGGGCAGCTTCTTAACTTCCCCAGCAACCTCTGCCATTGTAAAAGTCTTCCTTCTTCACAGAGGACTTTTGGCAGGGTTTAGGAGTTCCTTGGTCAGAGGTTCTCCTCCCAAACTGAACACGGCTTGAGCTAAGCCCTGCTATCCAAGTCCTAAAAGTTCCTAATCCAGTAGAAATCTTGTGTAAGGACCTCAAATGTCCAGTTTATATTCAGAAATCCATCAACATTGTGGAGTTAAATATACTCTGAGCATTACACCTGATCAGTCACCTCGAACACGGGGTGAAGTCATCTTAGAAGGTTCACATACATACCCCAACAGAAATCTGTACTACTCGAGAAGTTTCTCCAAAAACAACCGAGCAAAACGTTCTCGTCTCATTTGCTTAACTGTTTTTTAAGGAGCCATGTAAATCGTATATGTGCAGAAATATAGAAAAGACTTTTAGATTTATTTCTGCGTGTTTTTATATTTTCAATAAGATTAATTTCTGCCACTAATACCTAAAGCTTCCTTTTCAGGTGTTTACCTTCAACACAGAGGAGATTGAGAGAGAAGGGTGAGTACGCGTCAACACGAAACTCCTGTTTTCATACAAATATAAGTCATGCAAATGAAAGCAGTTTAAGTGCACATCACCGCAATGGAAAAAAGAAGACGTGCTTGCGCTTGACCTGACGCTGTTCTGTGTTTACAGGAGTGTGGTGGTGAAGAGGATGTTCAGGTCGTCAGATGAAGATCTGTGCCCGTCTCCTCACAAGCAGATCAAAGAGGAGGCGCACAAGAGAGGTACGAGCACGGCCGCCTTCTCCTACACCTGGACGTCATCTCTTCTGTCTTCTTTAAGTGACCTTCTAGAAATGACAAAGTCCAGGAAGGAGAGCAGGGAAATACGCAAGAGAGTTTGACATTTCTAATGATTAACGATGCAATTTATAACAAATCAGGCCCGAGAAAGGGAAACACCGTGCCCAGAACCTTTTCCATCCAGATATTTTCCATCATACGTAACACGAGCAGCACTATTTACGCTTAGTAACAATTCGATCATTTTGATTTAACTGATTATTTGGATAAGCAACATGAAACCGTTCTCAGAAGCATCTATGATTTGTCTCACCGGGTAATCTTCTGTATGTTAGCAGATAGAGGTACATTTAGCAGCTGTTCTGGAGCTTCACAGATGCTTACGTTTCCATTTCTTCCAAGCACTTCTTCTTCTTCTTCTGTGAGACTGAAAGTTCATTCCTTGCAAGGTTCACTGAGTCACACCACCTCCTTTTGCAGCCTCCCGGCTGTTATGAAACTGCATTTTTCAGATTTCCGATCGCTTATTTAGTCTGTAAAATGTCACAAAAACAAAATGTGTTTGTGTGGCCCCGAAGGACTGTTGACATCAGATGAAAAGTAGTAAAAGGATTTATAAATGGTTGCTGATTAGTTTGACAAACACAATACCTCTAAGTGCTTCCGTCTGTGCACTCCAATCATAGGCACATTATTATGTATATAAACTAAAAGGTGGCCTGCTCTCCTCCCTCCTGTCTGCAGTGCTGCTGTATGTCAGAAAGGAGACAGACGAGGTGTTCGACGCTCTGATGCTGAAGTCTCCCACGCTCAGAGGCCTGATGGATGCTGTGAGTGATGCCTCTCTGTTTGTACGTGGGAACTAATGTCAAAGGCACAGTTTGTTTGCAGCCCGAGCGCCTGTTCATAAGCTGCTTTTTTATTTTTGCTTCTTTTCTGTTTTTTTTTCTCATCGGTAGATATCAGAGAAATATGGCGTGCCGACGGAGAGGATAGCCAAGGTGTACAAGAAAAGTAAGAAAGGGTGAGTGAGGCAAACAAAAGGAAGAGGAAACTAACTTGGAGCTTGAACTTTTTCCACACGAAATCAAACTTTTGCTGTTTTTGCGGCAGGATCCTGGTGAACATGGACGATAACATCATCGAGCACTACTCCAACGAAGACACCTTCATCCTCAGCATCGAGAGCTACGCAGACGCCTTCAAGATCATGCTGACGGAGATTTGACAGCTTGTTAACTGACTCAAGAGACTGTGGGGGAAAAAAATCAAAAGAGACACTGTGACTGGTTGATAAGCTGACTGGCATTACTGGAGACAGTCCACTGGAGCTGTACAGATGCTTTGAGGTCAACGTGGAAACACGTGATATCTCTCCCACACTGTTACACTATGAAGCAAATTGCATTTCCTGATTGTCTTGTTGAAAGGACGTTCCTATGAACTGGTTTGGGGTTAGATGATGGACCACAGATTCGTATTCTCCAGTTTCACAGCATGTTTGTTTTGTATAAAAGAATATGTATGCTTAACCTCATTCTGTACAGACTTTATGTTGCCAAATAACACATCAGGAGTAGACTTGTGAAATGCCTGATGTACTGTATTTAGCTGCAGCTTGATTTAGTTTACCCCAAGTAATTTAGTAGCTTTGCATGCTGGCCTTTTTTTGTTAGATGTTATTTATTAATGCTTTAATGAGATTTTAAATTTCGCAATTTATCCAAGAATTTCAAGTGCTACATTTTAGTGACTTTTAACTAGTACTCTTTAACAGTACTCGTTAAGTTTTAAAATGTCATATCCCTTCATTTCAGCCGTGTTGTAGTATTTACAGGTCAAAATAAATATGATTTCTAGTCCTAAATGAGAATAACATTTGAAGACTAAAAACAATCTCATTGGAGACACGCGATATGCTGTTGTTGTTGGAAACTCAAGTGTTTGGTTGTGTTGAAAAATTAATAAAGGTATGGCGATATCATTTTTTGGCAAAACTGTGATTAGGAGTCTGTGAGTTAAATGCTAGCATGCTCACTAGTACACAAGGAAAGACTGTTAGACTAAACATAGAAAAGTCTGGTTGCCAAACTAATAAATTACATATACAAGTGTGTTTTCTTTGTGCATTTTAAAGCAGCTCAACATTAAACACAATGAATAGAACTGGAGTCAAAGACAGCAGCTAGAGCTGTACTATGCTATGTATGTATGTATATATGTATATATATATATATATATATATATATATATATATATATATATATATATATATATATATATATATATATATGTTAAAGCTTTTAAAATTTAGGTGAGTTGTCTACATTTGAACTATTATTATTTGTAATCTAGAGGATGTAATGTGGAATGTTAGTATGCTAACATTTTCCAGTTAGCGCGGTACACTAGCTAGCTAAAGCTAATAAGAGTTTATTTTATTAAAATAATATTTAAGCTTTCAGCTGCTAGTTTATTCACAAGGGATCACCAAAGCGACTGTTTCACGCTTCATTCTTACATCAGATACTCTTTTTAATGTAATCCTAAAGGGATTTTATTTCTCCTCCCAGGATTGATCCAGGCATTTTCTTTTAACTTGTTCAGTGAATGTATAAACTATAATGTGGAGCCACTGATATTTTTTTTTTTATAAAATATTTAGTTCAACTTTTGTTCTCAGAGAGGCTCCAAATGTTTGAGTTTCATTGCAGTTTCATAACAGCTAAGAAAGAAGCTGTCCAAGATGTTGCTGTGACTTGGTGAACAGTTTTCATGAATATGCTTTCAGTTTAACAGAAGTCCTTACAGTGAATGGGGTCTTGAACACAGTGTGCCCGGACCAGGCTGTTCTCGGTGAGTATTGTTAATTCCAACCGCCTGGGCAGCCGAATGTTGGCAAGGCAAGGTGGCTGTTAGGCCAGCAAGACTTTGCATCTCCATAAATATCAGAGCACATTTGCAAATAGCTAGCTTGCAAATTCCAAGAGATGTTTAAAGGTCACACCACTACATTGTCACCTAAAAACAAATCTTGAAAGTATATTTGGCAACACAGAAACACAAGAAAATCACATATAGTTTGTAGTACTTTCTGCCACCATTGTGATTTAAATAAGAATGCATTCTGGGACAACTGGTTACCTGATGTCCTCTGCTTTAGTCTTTTATTTGGGATCTGTTTACCTTTACTTGCTGTGCAGGGTACCAGCACGTTAGGGTCTTGATGAATTGCAGTGACAGTTTATTTCATGATGCTTTGTATTTTCTATTAATTATTAATTATTTCATTTTGGCATTCGTATTGGCACCTATCAGGTATGCTAGCATGTCATTTTCTCATAGTTTATCACCATGTTAGCCTTTACCAATTAGAACTAAACACAAACAACACACTAAAACTAATAAGACTTTATATAAATTGGTTGGAGTCATTCTGTTTCCCCATTTTACATCACCAATAAATATTGCACTTAGTGGAAACATGATAAAGGGCCCTCTGTTCAAACCTCCAAAACAGGAGTGATTTTACAGTTGGAGGCCATTTTTGTCATTCCTCATCTTTTCTGTTGTTGATTTTTGTTTTGTTTTTACTAGCTTTGTATTTGGCTAGGATCTGTGTTACTAGTAGTAGCATGAGGCCATACCTGGACCCTACCAAAGGCTGCACCTGCAGTCCTCTAGAAAAAGTTAGTCTCAAGAGCATGGAGGAAATTCCAGGAGACAGGCAGTTACTCTAGGAGAGCTGAAAAGGATCTTAGAAGGTCCTTAACCCATTAGCAGGACTGGTATCATGCCCGGGCTCATGTGGAGAGGGTATCCAGGTAGTTCCAGGAGGACAAGGGAATTGATACACTGATTGGCCCCCAAGGCTGCCTGACCTAAATCCAACTGAACACCTCTGGGACATTATTTTTTTGGTCCATCCGACAACACCAGGTTGCCCCTCAGACTGTCCAGGAGCTCAGTAATGCCCGGATCCAGATGTGGGAGGAGATCTCTCATCATCCATCAACTCATTAGTAGCATGCCCCGACATTGTCAGGCACACGCACAACCACATGGGGGCCCACTGTGGGTTGGTCATTTCCATTTCCATTAAACAATATGGCATTCTTTAGTTCCTAACACATTACCCAGACCATATGAATACAGATATCCAGCATTATTGTTTTCCACTTTTTTTAAGCCTTGTATATAATCTGTTGGGGATTATAAGACTGCTATGGCATGAGGAGTCAAAAGGCCACAAATTATAACTAATTAATCCTGTGGAGAAATATGTATTTGTAGCTGTCATAACATCACAAACATAACCCATGTGGAGGTGCCTGCAGAGAAAATTACAAAGTAATTAATGGACGTAGACATTTTTTCCAGTCAACTTCCTTAACAGTGTGTCTTCAAATTAAATATCATTAAAGACAGTGAAAAAACAATAAGCCTTTTTCCCCATTTTATCTTTATTTTAATAACAAAATGGACATCCTACACAGAACACATTTTGCAAGTTAACAATACAAAATCTACAAAATGACAGTTTTTTGGATTTTATTTTTTTTGTTCGACAGGTCACAGCTGTACAGTATAAACAGATACAATACTGTGTTTTTTTCTTTTCCTTTTTTAAAATTCCTCTACATTTGGCACTTGACCACAAGATGCTATTGAAATGACATGTGAGACTGTAGTACCAATCGCCTCATTGAAATGTTAACAGTGTTAATTAAATTATTATCATTTTTCCACCTTAATATCACATTTATCCAGACAAGAAGACTTCCTTTACATCATGTTCAGCTTTAAATCCTAAAAAACCTTTTGCTTGAGAGATGCTGACTTTATTTCACCCTTGTTTCATCTGTATTATTGTATGGCTGTTTTACTTTTAATGTTTTGTGTGTTTTATTAATTTCACTTGTATTTTTAATGTGTATTTTATACCTCATGTGAGCTAGTGTGTTGTAGTTCTTTACTATGTATTATTTATTCCTCCGCACAGCACTTTGGTCCATTGTGGTCATTTTAAAGTGCTTCACAAATAAAGGTGGTTATGTACGGTAACGTCAGTGCATCGACCTGTCAGTTAAGCAACCGTTATCATTTACATCTGTCACAGCATCAATTTGAAATTGATTGATTTTTTATTTTTTTGCACGTGAGACAAAAACTGCACGTTCAGGACACGACGTCACATTTGCGCAAGAATGTAAGATTACATTGGAATTTAAACATCGACGCTGAGAAGTGGAAAAACTTAACTACCGGCATTTTATTATCTTACGTCAGTGTAGGAGACTTTTAAAAGTTTTAAAATGCAGCAGATGATATTCAAAGCTGAATGCATAGCAATATGTGTGGTCCTCTCCTTTTTTTTTAACATCTCTAGCATAAATATGAGTGAATATACTGTACAACTTTCTTCCACATCATGTTTGTCAAGAAAAAGAAAATGTTCATCATCACATTCCAATAATTTATATGTCAATATTTTAAAATGAATCTCTTCCATTGCAGCGAATTGCTACAATGTTACCACAGAGTAAAAGAATATATAAGTACGTACTATATATATTCATATAACATCTATCTTTGATTTTCAAATTATATACTTGTTGAACTATAGTTGAAGGAGAATCACAGCTCGGTTTCTATGCATATGCCAAGTTCGTGTATTCGTAGTTAAAATTAATGTGTGTACATACTGTATGTGTGGGTGTGGATACAGAACTTGGCATGAAAAGTCACTTTCAAAGAAGCAGATGGTTGTAATCTGTAGTCACGATATTCCCCTTCATTTAGACATCTGAGTCAGTTTTGGTTCCATGTAACATTCCTCCAAAATGTACAAAAAAAATTCAAACAAAAGACAAAAATAAACAAAAAATAATAATCTTTCATCCCCATCTACAATTACTCTTTGGTTAAAAACTACAATTCCCAGATCTTCAGTCTACTGTAAGCTCAGAACGCTTTTAGGCCCACGCTTACTTACTTCATTTTTTCCAGTGTTGACATGGATTTACACTGCAGTACTTAAAGAACCACCCAGTCAGTCAGTCACACAGAACAAAGCCAGCATGACTCCCTTTACATCAGGAATAATGCTTTCAATAACAACAAAGGGGAGGAAAACAAACAGCCAAAACTTGATTTGGCTCAGAGTACCTCACAAATGTGCTGAATTATCCTCACTGGCCGTCCTCTCAGACAGAAAGCACAGCTTTCACTCTGCGTTTCACAAGTCTTTGATGGGATTTCAGTTCTTTTGACTTATATCTGTACCTTATGTGAGATAACCCACATGTGTTTGTCTGGAGTTTTTGACCAGGCGTAGAGGCGCATGAGCCGTGTGTGCATGTAGGAATCTGAAAGATTATATACTATTTGTAGCATGTGCATGTTAATCTGTGTCTGTTTGCGTTCATGTGCCTCTAAAGCTCGAGGTATCCCATGTGGAAGAGAAAAATCTCAGGTGTGTCAGATGGGAGAGATTTTGAAAATGTGTTAAATCTATTAAACTGCAGTGGAAAAAGTCCTTTTTTCGTTTTACTGCCCAGCACTGCTGGGATCACACTGAAGCAGTCGGACAATGGAGGGATCGTTCTTCGCTCCATCGACGAACTCCTCCAGGGACAGTTTACCTGTGAGAGACATAAATGACTTTAACAGGTGCTGCAATATGAATAGTTCAATTTTAAAAAGCAGCTTCAAAAAATATATATTCACTATTTTTTCAGCTCTTTTTTATAATCCATGAACTGCTGCAAAAGCTGGCAGGAGGAGGAAGAGACAACAAGCACAACAACACCAACTGTGAGTGGGAACCAGTTTTTAAGGACAGACACAGAAAAATCAAGAAATGGATTTGTGCTTAAAATGTAGCTGCAATAAAACTAAAAAAAAAAAAAAATTGGAAAAAGCAGTGAGCCATGAAGTAACAGGCCTCCTCTCCTGTAATGGCGCAATTTAAAACAAAGCAGTTAAAAAGACTGATAACTGCTGCTGCTGCCAGTGAAACAGTTTCCTCTAAATCTGAAGAGCACCTTCAAAATTTAGATGTGCGTTGTGTGTGTGGGGTGGTGTCGTAATCTGGCTCTCTTTATTAGACAACCCATGCAAACAGAAGGTTTGAACAGAAGGTGGGTGGGGCTGCTGTAGACACAGTCATAGCTGACTGATCTCATTGTAGGGAGATCCTGTCATGATTCCAGGGTTCTGTGTGGATTTTGAGCTTTTTTGTTTGCTTTTATTATTAACATCACTGTTAATGTTATTATTAAGTTGTGATTTCGCTTTAGTTTCACTGCTGTTTAAGACTTGCTAGTTTTGTTGTTGTTGTTACTGTCAGGTTGAGGGTTTCCATACTTGTAAATGTGATCGTGAGGCTGCGTCCACACAGGAAATCATTTGTAATGCAAAGGGGGCAGATCCTAAGATGAACTTTTCTCAACTACAAGGCGAGCGATACAAGCGTCTACCCATTGGGGCACAGATTATAAGCGACTGCAAGGTAATGCATAGGTTGCAGGGTTACCGTGGCAACTGGAGTCTGGAATCTCTGTTGGCTTCAGAGCGATAGGCGATGAGGGAATCACTTCCTGTCTGGACGAGGCTTTACTTCTTATTGAATTTATGGAGTTTTAGTGGGCTAGTGTCAGTTTTGAATTCTTGGTTTTTTGAATTCCTCTTCCTGGGTTTTTTAGTTCCCTCTGTTCAACCCTGTGGCTCTTCTTCCTCTTTAGATCTTATTTAGCGTTTGCCTCCTTATAGAAGTGCAGTTTCACCCTTTTTTAAATTCCTTGCTTTCGACCTTTTTACTTCCCGCCTTTACAATCGTCTTGATTGCCTTCACATTTGTTTCATTCCCCATCAGCTCTCAGTGTATAAACAGTCCCATTTTCCTTGCAGATCATCTATTGATGTTGTCCACGTTTTCTGTGTTGATTTCTGATTTTCAAATACTTACTTAGTGTAGTATTTGGACTACAAACAGCCAATAAAGTGCTTGCTTTTGATAAAACTTAGTGTCCTCTCTCCACTACCAGAGCTTATACATACTCACGCTGAGTATGTATAAGTATTGTAGACAAACTATTTGAAAACTGCAATGTTGAACATGAGCATCCTTTGCTGACATTAATAAATGGAAATAATAAGAACAGATAATAAGGAAGCCTTACCATCTCTATTTGTGTCCATCTGCCTGAAAATCTTATCTGTGCGTTTCTCAGGTGTGGATTCGTCCTCAGGCATCTTCATCACAGAGGAAACCATCTTGTAAATGGCCTGAAGACAGATGGGGGGAAAAACAGTTTCAGTATGTACATTTTGAGGGAAAAATAGTACCGAAATAGTGTTTCGTGCACTGAACAACAAAATAACCTTAATGTCCTTTTATGCAGGTTCAAACTTTCTAAGAGTGGCTGTAATGCATTACAAACAGATGATATCTCAGTGGAAAACTGGAGTCCATTAAGCACAACTGCAAAGTGCACAAAAAAAGATCATCTTAGTGACCCATTGATCAACTTATCTCTGCAGGGAAGAAGCAAGATAGAGTGGCCCTTTCATTTATTTTTCACTCTTTGCTGCCTGATTTCACCGCAGGGAAATAAACAGAAAGCGTTCATGTAAATAAAAAAAAAATAAAAAAACAAAAGAAAAGAAATACTCTTTGACATTTTTGTTTTAGGTTTTATTAAATATATGGAGCAGAAGAAAATTTCCGCAATAAAAAAAAAAAGGTTAAAAAAAATATGAAAATCACTTTTGTTAATTCAGATTTTGTTAAATCTGAAGGGTTGTGGGTGGCGGGTTTTTTTCCCCCCCACCTTCCTTTCATTCCTGCATCTCTGCATGGGATGATTTTAATGGGAGAACAAGTGAAACATTTGTTGTTATCGTGAGGAATTTTCTCATCATTGCAACTGAAAATTAGATGGTGATTAATTTCATCATCTCATAAGCTACTTCTTTTCCACTAGTACCCACTCGGCCCGCATTTTAGGGTGTGGCATGAGGTGGCAGAACCTGGTATCCCCCCACTATCTCTGCCAGGATTCCAGGTGAGCTGAGTCAACCCACAAATGTGACGTCAACAGAATGCATGCCGCTGATTGGCCAGAAAGCGTTCCCACTGGATGAGTCATGAAAGCATAGAGGTTCTTGTAATTTATGGATGGACAAATAGGTCCTTCGACTGGATTAGCTAAAAATCTCTAGTTCACCGCTTTTTCCTCATAATATGACTATAACTTTTTTTTTTTTTTTTTTTTAAACAGTTTTATTACAAAGAAACTTAATTCATCATGGTAAATGGCCTGTATTTGTGTAGCGCTTTTCTAGTCCCTAAGGACCCCAAAGCGCTTTACACAACCAGTCATCCACCCATTCACACACCGGTGATGGCAAGCTACATTGTAGCCACAGCCACCCTGTGTCTTACAGACTAAATTCAAACTCGGCCTGCGTGGAACAGCTAATGTATCGGATTATGTCCAGATATAGGCTCCATCTCACCTTACGCATGCGCTTTAAATAAACAACACCGACTTTGGAGAATGGGATTACACCTTCTTTGGTACTCGGCTCAATTTAGCGCCGCAACGTGTGATGTAACAACATGTGTACAGGATTGCTGGGTTGTGTGAGAGCGTGCGTGATGCTCCGACTGACGTCTGAAGCATTCGTCCAATAAGGCGAGGAGCCTGTTTCCTGTAGAGTAACGATGGGGAAGTGCGCAGCTGTCCCAACTAGTGTTGAGCCAATATGACAATCAGAAGGTGGACCACACATCGCAGCCGAGTCTTTTTTAGGGAAGCAGAGAGGAACTGCTGGTTTCTTAAATTACACATCGTTGCTTTCCCCGCTGTGGGCAGTGAAATGGTTCAGAGCACAAAAGCAGATATGATGCAGCAGCTGGTATGGATGGCTGAGCAAAATATTGCTCCACTGCAGGAATAGTTTTATGAGCAGGGGAGCATGATGGCATGCAGCTCCCTCTAAAAAGCCTGAGGGGTACATAAAGCTAGAGAAGCAGAAAGATGGAGGGAAATAAAGTTAGAAAGGAACAAAAAAAACAAAGCAAGACCCACCGTTACGATCTCGAGCATCTCGGCCTTGCTTATGTACCCATTCCCGTCCAGGTCGTACATACTGAACGCCCACTTCAGTTTCTGGTCCAGCCGACCACGTGAGGTCACGCTCAGAGCGATGATGAACTCCCTGAAGTCTATAGTCCCATCTCCGTTGGCGTCAAATGTGCGGAAGACGTGCTCAGCAAACTTTGAGGCGTCACCGTAAGGGAAGAAGTTGGCGTAGATCTTCTTGAACTCCTCCATGGACAGAGAGCCGCTGGGGCAGTCCCGCAGGAAGCCCTTGTACCACTCGGTGATCTCGTGCTCGGTGAAGTCCGTGTTCTCCATCAGGTCTTGCATGACGTCGGGACGGAGCTTGCTGTTCTGTTTACCCATGGTCACTGCTTGCGTTGAGGCTGTAGTCGGTGTGAGGGCAGCGATGCTTTAGACTGCTGACAGCGGAAAACAGAAGACATTAAAAGGTTGTTAGAAAATCATCTGCAGTGACCTCGAGGCTTACTGAGACAGGAGGCGGGAAGCAGATATAAATGGGAATAAAAGCGCTTAATGCATTTTCACACTTTAACTTTTCCGCGTAAATATCTCATATTTACATAAAACCATTCATCACAAGCTTTTATTTTTAGGCAAGGCAATAAATCCACATTTTACAGCCGAAAAACGGTTTTGCTCTGTCATATGAGTGAGTGAATAGCTCAATATACATTCATCACCCACGGAACAACAGCTTCATTCGCTGAGTCGAGTTTGCCATCAGCTGATAAACATCCAGTCCAATATTATCTGCTAAATGCTGGTCTCCCTCTGTGTTTATCGGTGCATGCTGCAGCCAGAAATTAGCCTGATGAGAGCAAAAAACAGTAAACTGCAGTAAACCTATCCCTTAAGGTGTTTTGGCATGAAGACTTTACTAATCCCACACCCAGAAAATTCACATGTTAGAGCAGCACAAGGGTCAGAAAGAATGAAAAATAGGAAGGACAAAAACAGTATACAAATAATAATAATAATAATAATTTGTACCATTTATAAATTTTATTTAATGCCTTTGATTAAATTAATGTCACTGATTAAATCTGTTTATATTCTCCACTGTTCTTTCTTATCTTTCTGCAGGGAAATCACTTATGTGGCGCTGAACTAGCACATGCTCTCTTATCTTATGTGATTTTATCTTTTTCATTTATTTGGTGGCTGATTAAATGGAAAAATGCGCGCGCACACACACACACACTAGATAAAAGGAAAGCATAAGCTTGATCTTGTGCACAAGCAACTGCAACACAAGACCATTGTATGTTCTCATGGTGTAGCACTACGACAGATGCACAACCACACCTATAACATGCCTTTCTGCCTGTGCATGCATCTCTGCAGATGCATCTTTCATTTCCTGCATGAACTCTGAGGCTCATTCGCAGACACAGCTATTAACATCCTCTGTAATCGCAGCCAAGATGGCTTATTGAGCTGGTATCAAAACATCTGACAGCTTTTCTTTCATTTTGATTGAGGAAAGTAAGATAAACACAGTGTGACAAATGTTGCACTCCTCCATAACTAATAATTTGGTGCAGAAAGGAAACTCAGCAGAGGACACAGTTCATCGTCTTCCCCTGTAGCTAATTTGTTTAGCACCCTCCCTTGTCACACTGCTTGCTGCTGAGTTCTTCAGGCTAAAGAAAGAGGGAAGCTGTAAAAAGCTTAGCCGAGGATAATGACAGATACAATCAGCAATGTCAGGTCGGGTCGAAGCAGTGGAGGTACTTTGCTCCAGGAAGGGTAATAAAGTTCCAGGACCTCTCTGTTTACACTCAGGCTTTTGGCCTTTTTCCTATTCCAAATCTTGACAATGAAACTTGTAAACCTCATAAAATGTAGCAAAAACAAACACATGTGAACTTATTAGCTCACAATAACTACACGTTAGTCTATTGTAAGCTCTTGAGTGAAACATACAGGTACAGTCTTCAGTTTCTTAATCATCATCATCATCATGTATGCAGACAGTTTTCTGCTCATTTAGCTGATCCATTAATTCATTGACAGAGCTTCATACACACTGTGGAAACAGCATGAGCTCTTATAGCTAAGAGGATTAAGTCAAACTTCTGCTACAGAAAAAAAATAAAATTAAAAAAAGGCAGGAAACAGATTTAACCCTCATCAGTTCATTTAGCAGTGACAGTAGTTTAAGTAATCCTGCAGCAAGTGTGAAAGTGTGTGCGCGCGCCTTGAATTAAACAGTCTGTGTTTTTATTGGTTTTTCTTAAATCCAATTTCGTCTTCTTTTATTTCACACTCACACATTTTCCATAAACAGGCGGCTATAATCCTCTAATTAACTCAGAGTAAACAATGAGCGCAGACAGTGCGGCAGCCACCTCAGACGAGCTCCCTGCTGTTTTACCAGTAGTTCACTCCCATTCTGCGGCAGCGGGAACAGAGATTAGCACCTGTTTACACACCTATCCTGGAGCAAAACGCCACACGGAGGGGAGGGGGTCTCCGACTGCACGGTGGATGTACGGACAGGGAAGCGAGTCTGTGCCTTTAAATTAGACAGACGCAAACAGTCTGGAGCTGAAGGGTATAGCTGATATATGGACAGAGAGGGGGGCTTTATCCTTTCATAAACCCATTAAAGACACACACTAATCTGAGGACACCGTTCCCTAAACATTACACTCCTCAGGATTCTGCTGGTATCTGCAGGATGTCTTCTAGATCTTTGGCGTTATTTTTAACTCTTTTTAAACCGGATTTTAAGGAATGCTGCTTTTTGCTTAACCTGCAGGCTATAGCCTGCTGTGGACCGCATGTTTTTGTGGAAAATTGGTAGTCTGTGTATGCTACACAGAATTTTACCAGTGTTTGTTGTATAAGTAACAGAGCACATTAGCTGTGTCTGGTTACGTGAGGGCAAAAACACCTCGACCAATTGGTAATGTGGGCTGCTCTTGTTTATGTTTGTACTGCTGTTGATCCTTCAGCTCAGCCCCTGGAGATGTGGCAGAAGTCACAATGTCTTTGTGGTGAAGTGAAACTGAGTGTGAAAAAAGCAGGATGAGGATACAGATTGAACCCTTTCCCACTGAAGCCTTAGTAAGTAAGCATTAAGTCTGATTCCCCACAGACTTCTGTGGAATCTGCACCAGCCCCCTCCTGGACATCAAAAAAAGTGCAGGTTTGAGGCACCGTGACCATCTTTTATATACAGCCTATGGGCATTCAGTGATTCCTGTAGTGAGTCTGGTGACCTTTACGGCTCTCCTTTTTCAGGCACATCTGTTCATTATCATACTTCTAATAAGCTTTAATAGTCCTAAAAGTTACTGTATGAAATTAAACCTTCAGGGTGTCAGTTCATAAATTATTGAGCCTGCAAAAAACATATCAGCTTATTTTGTTTATTTTCTTGTTTTACTTGTTCACCGCATTTAGAGCAAAAATAAAAACCTCACATCATGTTACTGATTCACATGTAAGAATCAGAGTGCAATATCTCTAAAATTAGAAACATCCTGCGATACTGAAAGGCTAATTTTGTTAGTTCACTTCTGTACGACCCCAAAGAGTCATGAAGCAGTCACTCTGCCCCTCAGTGAATGGTTGTCCCGCAAGAAGTAGTGATTCCTTACAGACATTTTATCATCCAAGAAAAGATAACACAGTATTTACAGCTTAGGACTAAGAAGCAAGTTCTGCATACCCAGGATTGCTAAGACAACTGCAAACCGAGTGAATAGATGATCCGGGTTTGTTGGAACTTGAAGGCAATCAATGTTAATAACCAGTAGTACCCATTAATGGTCTAAACAGTCCCCCATCAAATCATTTCCCGCTATGAATTCCAGACCCCCAAGTGTCTTTGAACCCCACATTTAAAATCCATCTTTATAAGAAATCTTATCACATCCAAAATACATTTTTACGCCTAACATACAAAAACACAGCTTCTGTTACGTACGTGTGCCCAACCCTCTGGTTTAGTTTAGTTTCAGCTTAAAAAGATAAGATAAAATATTTTATTTTCCATTTGTACACATACACCGAGGACACAGAAATCTTGGGCAGAGATTAGAGTCAAAGCCAAATAAATTCAAATATGTGGGACAATATGAAGTCATTTCAAGTATTAAACAGTAACTTGTGAACTGACTGTGGTATGAAAAAGTATTGCATGATATTGAAATATATATATTGCACTTCTAGTTTAGCTGCTCCTTATTTTGTTTTTTCCTTCAGCTCGACTGTGACAAGAAGCTTATCTTTTATATAAGCTTATATATTTAGCTTATCTGCCTTTCTGAACATTTATTTTTCTCCTACATTTTCTGACATTTCCACTTCATTCATAAACTCATCCCTTATCTGACGCGTTGACTGGTGCCACCGCAGCCTCGAATCTGCATTTTAATTGCTCGATGGATTCGGGTACATTTTTTTGATTATTTGGTCCTGCGTAGTCATGACGACTGACCCTGCAATCACTCCTGTTTATCGCTGTGAGTGGGCCCAAATAAACAAGAAAAGAAAAGCGCATAATTAGTCAGAAAAGAATGAAACGGCACTTCCTACAACGACTGATGGCTTGTTAATTTGCTTGCTTTTAGCTGCGGTCCTAATCACACAGAGTCCCTCCAGCTTTGCTGTTTAAACATTAATATGGAGGAACTGAGGCAGCTAATACGTCCTCTCTCCATTACTTTAAACCAGAGGGGGAAGGTTAATTAGTATTGCCCTTAATGGCTTTACAAAAAAAGGAAAGAGCAGAGGTGGATTAAAGCATGTTGACAGTTTAAATATGTCTATGTGTTGCTTTTAAGGTTATTTTCACTCTACATAAAATTTGCTTATTGTTGCTAATTTTCCGTACATACCATTAAAGAGCTGAAATAATCACAGAAGAATAAACTGATATAGCAGAGACAAAACTGGCAACTCAACTCAAACCAGTGTTCCTCCCTGTTCAGGATCTGTACATCCTCATCATTGAAAGACTTTAGGCCGATCTCCAAGTTACCTTAGGGGGAAAAAAGCTATTTACACCCAGCTGAAGGCCTTCCTGAATGAATATCAAATTTTGAAAGTGTTCATTTATATGCTGTTGACTGTCAAATCTATTTTCCTTTAAATTATTGGTTCTTGATTGTCTTGATGACATCAGGGGATGGACAGCGCTGAATTTCCATAATTTTTACAGAAATTTACAGAGGTCCTCCTTTTTAAATCCTGTGGCTCCAGCTGTATCCCTACCTTTGACTTTTCTTCTTTGGCCCCACATAAAAAAAAAAATCCAGCATCACTAATCTAAGTATAAAACTTGAGTCACATGTCAACACTGTGCAGGGCTTGCAAAATCGCTAGCCCGACGTCCCGGGGCTAGCGATTTTTCCAGTCGGGCTACCAAAATCTATCTCTGCCCTGCCCGTTGGGCTATAGTAGGAAGGAAAAATATATGTCAATGCTTTTGCATTCTTTTGGAAATGTAGCTGGGTAATTATGTCATTGGCATCGGTGAGCCACTGTCAATATGTGACATATTGAAATCACGTTTGAATTTGCGCTTGTTTTTTGCTTTCACTTTGCAATTGCGCGAACTGTGTATAGAGAGCGACAGCACTGATTGGTGAGTGATGATAATTTGCGCACCAATTCCTCTGACATCGTCTTATCAATCGTTAGCTTACTATGCAAACATGACAAATGAAATCTCCCGCAGAAAGCTTAAACATATGAGAGGTTGATCGCGCAGAGAATCGCTGACCGTTATGTGTGTGTGTAAAAGCAGCAGGATATATATTTTAGTTCTGCTGAGCCAAATAAGACAGGTCAGGGTGAAGAAGTGACAGCCAAAGAAAAGCTTACCACAAAACGGAAAAGTTATGACAAATCAGACTATAAGGCAAAAAGAAAGTGCAGCTTTATGGTTTCTTGGACAAAAGAATTTCTGTGGCTGCAATATGATGAGCTAAATAACCAGGGCTGCACATAACTGGTTCGCAGGTGCGCATTCGCTGTCAAAAAAAAAACAAAAAACGCGCACAAGATATGAAGTTGCAACGCGTGTTTGCATACATAAGATTTTCAGGAGGAGGACAGACATTTGTTTAGAACTCTTAAAGATGTCGAAGAAGCTCCTTTAAGCAATTACTTTGGTGTTCCTCCATCTCCAAACAAATGTCAGAAGGAGTCCGAACCACAAAAGAAGCACGTATTCTCGGAAAAGTGGTTTCAGGAGGTGAGCTGGCTTCAAACAAATGATGAACGCACAGAGATGTGGTGCGGAATGTGCCGTGAAAATCCCACTCTAGCGGACAAAAACAGTGCTTTTTATATGGACGCAAACGCTCGTTGCAACTTCTTATCTGGTGCGCGTCTTTTATTTTGACAGCGAATGCGCACATGCGGACCACTTATGTGCACCCGTGTAAATAACATAATGTTCTGCCGGGTGTGTTGTTGGTTTTCTCTCGATTTCTGAGTCGACAAGCGCCTTTGTTACTGGGACCAGTCATTTTAAGAAAGGCCCCCATTAGAACCCATGAGAAATGCAAGAAATGCATTATTGCTCAGTCTGCAATATCTTTCCCAGAACAAACACCAATTGCAAATAACATACTAAAAATAAACCTGAAAAATCTGTTTAGAACAGCGTACTATGTTGCAAAGAGTGAACTACCACTGGCAAAATGTAGCAGTCTTTGCAAACTTCAAAAAGCTAAATCTTGGTTCCACTTGTCTCTTACCCGTGACTTCAGTGGAAATTTCAAATTCAGGATCTGACACAGACTGATTCATGTCCTACACAGTTCTTACAAGTTCATATAAATTTCTGTTCAATTAGAACCAAGTATTTGAGTTGATGATTGTAATTTTTATACAATGTTGTAATTTGTTTTTCAACAATTTTTTGATTAATGTTTTGTTTCCTTTACAATATTATACATTAAAGTATAATATTGTAAAGGAAACAAAACATCAATCAAAAAATTGCTCTCTTTTTTATTCGGGCTACTTAAATTTATTTTGGGCTACCAAAAACTGAAGAGTCCCTGCCCGAAGGGCTACCAGGGATTTTGAAATTTTGAGAGGCCTGCTGTGGTTAAGTCGCCTATCTTTCAGATGAGGTGGCTATCAAAATTCAAGTCCATCCTGTCTAGAAGCCACCTAGAGACACTGATCCATGCCTCTTGCCTGGATTATTTTAACTGTCTTTTGATTGGAATTAGCCAGGCCAGACAGGTTCCATCTCTCGTCGATTTTAAAACTTCATGGCTTTTACCCAGTGTGAGCTGCTATCTGTCTTGTACTCTGGCCCTTTGTATGTACCTGTACCATACGCAGGTACATACAATTATAAGTTAATTCATAAAAGCTAGTTAATTCACTAGCTTTTATGAATTAACTTATAGCTGATTTATTGTTTTATTCTGGTTCTCTCATTTTTATACATCGCTTTGGTCAGCTGTTATGTTGGAGTTTTTTAAGTGCTTTAGAAATAAAGTGATGGTGATGATGACAAAGAGTTATCAGACTCATAAAATCAGTGATTTCACCACATCTTCCAGCGAAAAGCAGACTAAACTTCGAATGGCACAAAGGCTGATGAGGACACAGCAGCCTTGAAAAATTAGACGGTTTGCTTTGAGGCTATGAATTAATGCTCCAATCCCCTTTGTCCCAGTCTAATTTGTATTTGCACATTTCTCTCACAGAGCCATGTTGCACACTTATTACGAGCCAAATAATTAATATAATGAAAACTTAACTTTAGGTTTATCTGTGTCTAGTTTGCATCTCCTCTGCGTTTTTCTTTTCTCTCCACTGTGATCTGTGACTGATGAGATGATTTACAGTTTAACTGGTAAGTAAGCACAGGCCAATTAGAGCAAATGTTTTCCTGTCCTTTTTATTACCGCTCATAAAAAACTAACAAACTATTTCATACAAACATATGTATAAAACTACAAGACAGATTTAAGCACATAAAGTTATTCTAAGTATTTAGTAATGCACAGTATTACTCCTATGATGATGTGTGAGGCCGTTTACACACCACCCTGCAATTATGGGTAACCACAGGAGTTACAGCTGCAAACAAACCCAGTTTACTACCATCATTATTTGCTCACAAGCATCTGAAACCATCTCTGTGGCACTACATTTTTAACTGCAGGAGCTACATTAGCCAGAGAAATCTAAACAGTGGTGTTTGTTTAATATCGGACATCAACAACTTCTTCTACTATTTCCGGATGGTTAGAAAATTCTGATGTCAAAACAATTTATTTGGCAAGTAAACGCACGTCATGATGGGTCACGATCATTTTATTTAGGGTCCGTGTAAACAGTGAAGATCTGATCTGAGCTTTAATGAGACTGAAGAAATTTTGCACATGTAAACATCGCTAATGTTACATTAACCTTTTGCTCTGACCCCCGTCTCCCTCAGTTAATCAGATGTAATTAAATCCAACTTAAATTAAAGCTTAGCTGCAGCAGGTTTGCCATTAATGATGTGTTTTCGATTCAGGCATGGATGGCTCTCTCTCTTCCACTATCATGCACAGTTCATGCAGCCCTCTGAGACAGTCGAGAGGAACGGCTCTCGGTTGAAGGTCTGTGTGTATTTTAAAAGAAATACTGATGGGAAAAAAGCTGAACATCTCTTCAGCCAGTCACCCTAAGAACTCCGCTATTTCTAGCTCTGTGAGATCACTGCCAACAATTAACCGGTAAGGCTCTTACCTGGTGCTGCAGGCGGACCAGCGATGGCACTAGGGCTGCCACGATTAGTCGACTAGTCACGATTACGTCGACTATCAAAATCGTCGACGACTAATTTAATAGTCGACGCGTCGTTTGAAGCTTTGTAAGATCCCAAAAGACGCAGGAATTAGTAGGATTTAAGAGTGTAATAACGGACTGAAACAGAAGATGGCAGCACTGCATGTACAAGGATGCCAGCTGCCGTTAAACCCCGAAGAAGAAGAAGCTCTGTCCCAGAATTCATAGCGCGGCCCAGCCCAGTTTCCAACAATGGCGGCAGCTAGTTAGTTTTAATGTTACTCTTATTATTCTTTCTGGGTCACAAAATAAACGTTTAACATATTTTCAGGCGAGAATGTAGCTGTGTAAACCTCAAATATCTGCTCAGTTTATCAGGACACCACATATTTTCAAAAGCGCTCCGACGTTTTCGGAGACATCTGTTACCCACTAGCTCGATAGCGAGCCGGGGGCGAGGCTCACTAGCGCCGTGAGAACACCGGACTCCCGGCAGATCATTTTCAAACCCACTGCCGTCTTTCGCTACTCAGGTTAAATATATATAAGTCACTTAGATAATTTAAAATGTTATTGTTTGGCTTTTTTTAGTATTTTATTTGTTCCTGAGTAAATCGGTTTGGCTGAGATTAAAGTTATAGTTCTTACACAGCTGAATAGACGTCAAGCAGACAGCTGATTATCAGAAGTGTGAGATGCTGGAAAATTTACTCCGGTGTCCCGTTATATTTTAGATAGCAAGGAGTTGATTAAACTTCACTGAAACAATCTGCAGATTTCATTAAAATTTAATAAACTATCATCTTGTCTTTATTTTTAGTTAGCACAGACCTTAAACACTTAAAGCTGTAAGCTAATGATAGTTATATAAGAGCAGATGCTGCTGGTGCAATAAGCTGTAGTTTTACGTCCAATGGATGATGATCTGATTAGTCGACTAATCGCAAAAATAATCGGTGACTAGTCGACTATCAAAATAATCGTTTGTGGCAGCCCTAGATGGCACCGTTACATAACTAATGCTTTGACAAGTAGACGGATCTTGCGGTTTAGCCGGGCTCTCCCTCGACCATCTCATAAGGTCAGCACAAGAGTGTGACTCTAGTCTAACCCGAGGAGGGGAGAACGGGCCTGAGATAGAGCCGCTGACCTCAGCCTGCACAGGTGTTAGTGAAGCTCTCCAGAACAGGCTGTCTCTTTCAGTGCGGCCTTGACGGTGCACACACAGCCACCATGAGCTTTAGTGTTCGAGGTTTGAGGTCTTTAGCAGAAGACGGGATACACCTGCTGGGCCTCCAGGCAGATTTAACTCCAAAAACAGCCCAACAAACAAACTGCACACCTGCAGCACCAGCATCATCAGTGGCACCAACAGGAGGATCAAAGCCAAGAGAAGAGAAAATACACCTTTAAATCCACCAAGAACTACACCGAAATCAACCGCATGTAGAAAGGAAGATTCAGTACTTACACACATATTTAACCTTTTTTTGGCATAAAATAGATCTTAACATGCTTAAAATGCATCAGTCTGACAGCAAGTGGGCTTAGTTTTCAGAGAAAGTCAAAAGCCGCTGCTGTAAAGTTGGATTTGAGCATCACCACAATCCCCGTTTTATCTTTTTCTAGTCTTGAAAACAAAATCCAACGAATTGCACAGCCCTAGTATGCAGACAGCTCTTCGCACTGTACTACACTTGACTCATTCGTGCTGTTTGACTCAAAGGGCCTCCACATGGCATTCGTCCCAGAACATCTCATTGCCCACTTACGCAACAGCCACAAGGCTCCATTTATATCCTGCAGGTAAATCTTAACCCCACAGTCCAACAGATAATCCAAGAACAGATCTGAGGAGGTCAACGGAGAGCGCGAGAGGCCGAAAGAGACACGATCGCAGATAGACAGTTTATGAATGACACATTCATAATGAAATATGATGCATCTGTGCCCGCGCTGCAGAGCTGAGGGCAGCTATCCTTGACCTAACAAGCAAGCAATTATTAGACCTACGGGGGCGGCAATCCGATCTCCACCCGCAATTCAAAAGTTTGTTTCATCTCAGCTGTGATAAGATATTAAAAATGACACTTTTACCATCTCACATTAGACGAGGACACATGTGAACGCCCCCAGAGGCTCGGTTTACGCAACGGCAAACCGACGTCACAACCAGCCTCTTTCGTCTTTGAGTAGCTTATCTGCAGTTCTCTTCCACTTCATCTGCGTTTGAAAGAATGTGTGATCAGATGATTGTGGCTGTGTAACTCTTTAAAACTCTTATATATGCTGCCTTCTAGGCTTTAGTACGACCTTCAAACCTGAAAATCACAGATCTTTGTCCCCATGTTATTTTTGGTGGGGTTTTTTAAAGTGCTTCCATATTCAAAAATTCAGGCCAGTCCACGTTAACTAGCACGTAAATCCACCACTTTAATGGATAAATGGTCAAAGATGTTACCAGGTGATTTGATGAAGCATGAGGCAAAAATGATAAACAAGACAAACAAGACAAACAAGACAAACAAAACAAACAAATAAACTGTCTTATTTCTGCAGGAGATGTGCCAAGAGGAGGCTGCGACACATATTCCAAATGAAAGGGAAATACTGGACGAGGTTCAAGCAGCTGGCAGCTTTAAAATGTTCTTCATCTCACGTCCTTTCTGTTTCTATTAAATTCGTTTCATCCTCGCTGCCAGTTTGCTTTGTTGAGTTCAACTTGACTGACGTTTGGTGCATGAAAATGAAGTATGAAAGCAAACAACAAGGCCTTGAAAGCCTTATTTACAAGCGCAGTTTTAGTTATAGATGAACTTCGGAGTTATTCCAGCGGAGTGAAGTGCAAAGCCGACAAACTCCTGCATTTTTTATGGGAGAAACGAAGCGCAAAGACACACTGAAGCATCATAGGTAGTCTCGTGCAGCTGGAAAAGTGAGGTTTCGCTCATGTCAAAGGTTAAAACACATAAATATAAACATCTTCTGGCCACCATCCATCAGCGATCACATGCTTGATGATCCCGAACATCTCAAAGCACCTCAGATATCTGCTGCAGGCCGCATAGCTCTGGGAGCACACACACTCACGTTACAAGTGACGACGGCTGTTCGGTGCAGCATGCCTTAGCAGCTCCTTGAATGTCTCCGAGCAACTCTATCTGCCGTGTTATTTAGCATAAGGTCAGAGTGGGATTGCTGCTGATTATCCAACACAGTCTGAGGATGTGAGTGAGGTTTCACTGGGTTTCTGCCGGTGAAACAGGATGCACAGACCAACAGTGAAACTCAGTTGTAGTAACTTAGTACGACAGCGACTCAAGGTTTAGGTTTAGGAAAAGTGAAACAACTTAAAAGTCAAAGCAGGTTGGTAAACTTAATCAACTCCAATTACATGTGAAACATCATCCAGAGCTGAATCAATGACTATTCAGCTGAAATGTTCTGACTTTGGATTCTCAGATTTGATCACTTCGTGAATTTCTTGGTGACATGATCCCAAACATATTTATAGACCACTGGTCAAAACACACAGACCCTTAATCATTCGTCTTAATCATCAAATAAAGTAGAAACGATTCAGAGTACATGAAAACAATCGCTCGCTGCATAAAATGTAAAAGTTTGGTATTAAAACCGAGACAAAAACTCAAATTACTCTTAAAACAAAAACTAAAGCTCTTCATCCACACAGGAAGTGATTCTCAGTGACGTGACAACCAGAGAGTGCTGAAAGTCAACAACCTTCAACTCCAAGAAAATAATGAAACGCTTTTCTCGACTCTGAGACGCATAAATGAAGCCACTGCCGATGACAGGATACTGGTGATTGACTTATGATAAGATATATAAATACATCAGAGGGTTTCCAGGGTAACCTGGGCCTAGCGACTAACCTTCAGCGTGAGCAACAGCTTTAAAGTTTTAAAGTTAGCCACTTCTGTCTTCTAACACCCCCTATTGTTTGTGTTTATCTTAACAATGCATTTATTACTACCGGTGTGTCATTTCATCGGGGGGGGGGGGGAATATCATTATGTCTCTGAAGGAGCTCCAGCTTCTGACTGTGAAAGTCTGGGATGATGCTGGTGTTTTAAATAACCATTTTGTTTTCTCATTTGTTCATGTAAACAAAAGAAAGTCCTTCTGCCTTTCACCACATACTCTTTAAAAACTCAGCGAGCACAAATCTGATGTGAAATAACAGAAAAATAACAGCTACTGTTTTTTCCAAGGATACATATCAGACAAGGGAGCCAATATTCCAGCAATTTATTGGTAAATCCCCAGAAAATAAATAAGTAAATAAAATAAAACCAAATTTATGTGCCTAGCTGAAACATATCCACAGTTTTATTAATGGACATACAGAACAGACAGTTAATCCATCTGCTCCTCTAGCTTTAACTTCATGCTTGCGCGACGAACCTTTTGGCGTTCGACATATGCTTAACGTGCACTTTGCTCTCCAATGTCAAAAACGACTTCTTCCCTTCCCACGGCAACAACTTCATCATAATTCAGCGCACATGAGCTCCCATTGTGAGACAGCGTTGTGCGTCAAGGCGCTGCAGAAAACCACAATCATGACACCGAAGCCATTATGAGGGAGCGAATGAGAACAAGATAAAAACGAAAAAAAGAAGAAAAAAAAAAGGAGCGTCTCTGACAACGACTCCAAAGGAGGCAGAGCTGCAGAACGGACAAACGCCATCACACACTCACAGCAAAATGCCACTGATTGCATGAGAGGGCCGCTTATTTTTGCACAGAGTCTCTAAATGTGAGTCTCTCCCTGAAACAGCCTGTTGTAAAGACAAAAGGCTACAGAGATGGAAATGTCAATCTATCAGATGACTAAATAACTCCCACCCCTCTCAGTCAGAGATATCTGCATGCCAGAAATGTGGCTTTCTATCCAAAACACAGTCCATGTGACAGGTCGGAATCTGTTTCTTCTCTCTCGTGTTATCTCCAGCTTTCTCCTTCACTTCCTTTTATCCCCCCCCCCCCCCAGTCTACTCTCTCTAAAAAAAGTGTAATTCAATTTAAAGAGGCGCAGACTGCTGCTCAGACAAGCCTAACTACAGACCAGGCTACCAGTGCGGTCAGTCTGGCCCAAAACAAACTGAGAAGACACCCACGCCGGTGAAAATAGAACATCTGTTCAAATTTAGCACACATCTGTGAGCATCCTGAAAGCGTTTGACACCAAGGGGGCCATTATCTCGACTCCACCCTCCACAGGTCTTTCAATTATCTTGTTATGCTGTATTGGCCGCTCGAGCTGTTGAATTACTAAAATCGAATCAGAAGTCTGGAAGCTAGAGGTTTCGTGTGTGAGTGTGTTTTCTGTTTTCTTTGCATGCGAATGACCCTCCTTTCTCCCATTTCTTCTGGACCACTGAACTCTCGGATTTATTTCTCGGCTTCTGTGTCCGTTAATGGTTTCCCCCTCACACCACCTCCCTGTCTGATCCCCCCGTGGCCACTTCACTGGAACCATCAGAGGAAACTCAACCGTAATGCACCACAGTGTTTACATCAACAAATGAAACCAAAAAGACGCCTTAAAAAAAGAAAGAAATTTGCACGAGTTCAACTGAAGCCTGGAGGAGCTACTTGGAGATGGAGCTTCAGTCAGTTTAATCCTACATTAGCTGCTGGTCCGTCTCATGGAAACCTGAAACCAACAGAGTCAATATTTTATATATTAATTATTTACTCTACATGCTGTTGGGAGGAAATCTTCACATAATGGGCACCAATTGCTACCAATTGATTGCTATTAAACAGCAAAAATATTCAGCTTTTTTGTTATGAGCTAACCAAATTAATCAATCCATACCCATTTAACTCGCATTAAATTTATTAATTACTTTTGCTCAACCTCAGGAAGAGTGAGAGGGATGTTTTATGTGTGTTCTATAGGAAAAACAAAACATGATTTGTGTCAGGTTAAGCCAGAGTCTCTTGATAAAGCAAAAGATTCAATTCATTTCAGTTTTACTTATATAAAATTGAAGCCTTTTACCATCCCTCAAAAGAAATCAAAAGGACAGCTTCTACAAGTGGGATTTATTTTATTCTAAATTAAAATACACGTTATGTTTGTCAAAATGCTCAGACTTCTGTTATTTAAGCTAACAGAGACTCTTTGCCTTAAGTATATGCAGCTCAAGCAGGCTTACATGTGGTCTGCAGTGCATGCAACTACACTAAACAAACAAAAAGCAAAAGACTCAGATAAGAGAAGCAGAAGCCTGCAAATATTTGAAACGCTTTCTGGTGGTTTCTCAGTGGCTTTCCTTTTTGTGCGTTTTCCTTCTGGGTCTTCTTCCAACAGCTTATTAGTGCACTGACCAGACACCCCACACTTTAACCAGAAACTCTGCAGAAAGCAGATTGCCCACTCACCTGACAAAGGTGAAGCAGCACCACCAGTCCAGTAAAGCTACCCTTGCCCTGCTTTAATCCACTGGCTAACTGATGTGCATTTGCTGAAATGAGATACCCTGCTTCACTCAGCCTTGTGTGGTAGCAGGACTCCCTTCTTTTTTCACTTCCTGTTCTCACTCCTGCTTCAATCAAATGGAGAGTGCAAAGACTGAAAACGAACACCTCTCTTCTCTTCAGGGGCTCATTTAGGACAAGAAGCACCTTCATCCGATTAGAAATGTAGGTAAAGCTTTATCCGCTGCTAGCGTCGCGAAATACCTCTGCAACTGCAAAGTTATGTTAGAAAAACATGTGCAAAAAAGGCTGCTTGTTTTGGTCATTTAAGACAAGCGAATAAAAGTGGAGGCAAGCGCTTTGGAAGCGGTACAAGGACGCTTCTTCAACCTGTAAAGTCATCTCACCTGAGTGCGGGGAGGGAAAACTGAGGAGGGGTGGGAAACAAAGTATGAGGAAGCGGGCAAACTGCGAAGGAAGAGACGAACACAACATCAGCGACCGCTTACCTCGCTTTCAAGTTGCTGTGGGGGGCTCGTTAGGAGTCTCTTTAGAAGTCCATTATTAGTACGAGGACGGTGAACGTTTCAGAGGAAGCAGAGCTGTGCGGTAGGTGAGCTGGAGTTTCCCGGGTGCTCGCAGTCCAAACTCTACCAGGCTCTTTTCCCGATCCGCTGCACACACTCTGTTTAGCCCCACAGCCTCTGGGCGTGACGTCAAGGCTCGGCATCACGTGGAGCGGCAGCGGCCAATGGGAAGCCACGGTTTCCTGGCAACAGGAGCCCGGCACCTGAATGGCGATTAGCATTTAAAAACTGTAGCCACAAGTTGTTCGTTTACTAAAGAGTATATCAAATGAAACATAACCCCACTGTATTTAATAGCATCTATGTGCTTATTAATGTTTATTAATGTTTTATAATGGTCTATAAACATATAGAAGTAATTGTTTTATAAGTCATTTTGTGGCTAATGGCCACCTGATGCACATACACAAGAATACAGATCAAGAACCTGTTTAAAATAATTTAAAAAGCATTAAAATAACTTATACTTTTATTTACTTATTAATTGCTTACAAATTATTTACCATTAAAAAAATTAAATAACGCTGCACATACAGCGCCACCTTTTACTAAATATTTACACAGTTTATGGCAGCTCCGGCTCTTATTTAAACATTTTCTCCAGTTTTGCATGCGTTCTGTATCTTTTACCTGCCGTACTGTTTGTTTCTCCCCTAATGTGGGATGTGTGCAAACTAGACCTTCGGATGGATTCAAATGATAAAGATAAACAGCTGACACTAAGACTACATTTTCAGTCATTTGCATTAAAGTTCAGCTTACTTGCTTTGTTTTGCATTCTCTTGATCAGCATAAATGCGCTTGCTTATTTCTGAGTATTGCATGAGGAACAGGAGGGTGATTAAGATGATAACCACCATCCATTTGCTGTGGCCCAGTACAGGTGTTCCCATGCAGGCACATTGGGAGCCATGCTTTGGCTAAGATGATTAAAGGAAGTCAAAGCCACAGGGATTATTCAGACTGTGTTCCAGGGAGTATATTCTTAATGGCCTTATGAAGTACACCGAGAACCCCCTCCCTCCTGTCGAGTCAGCAAAATGCTCATCACACTGATCACAGCAATCCATTACCTGTACAAAACAATGTTCGATGAACATTAATCACATATCCATGCACAGGAATCATCTCAGCTTCTTTTGATCTCTTTCTAGTGTTGAAATATGTAATAAAGGATTACAATAGAATTCAGAATAATTATTCAGCAGGGTGATGGCCTCCCTTGCTCAGATTCACTTAACTTTGTTTCCTGAATAGATGAGCTTATAAACATAGCGGTGGTGCTTGCAACAACAAAATCTGATCATGAAACACCATCTGTTGAAACAGGGAGATAGCGAGCACACCCAGTAGATCATTCAAAGTTTAACAAATACAGTTTTGTGCAATCAGTATGATCACAACATAAGCAGCTTCAACTGTTGATACAAGGTAGGATGGATCCATGCTTTCATGCTGTTTAGCAAAAACAACAAACATAAAGGCTCATCATCATTTTTGCAGTCTTCTATTGTTTAACTCTGGTGAGTTTTTGTGAATTGTAGCCTCAGTTTCCTGTACCAGTTTACAGGCGTGGCATTCAGTGTGCTCTTCTGCTGCTGTAGCCCGCTGCTTACAGTTCATGATGTTGTGATTCAGAGATGCTCTTCTGCATACTTTGTAACAAGTGGGGGGGTTTTTAAGTCCCTGTTGCCTCTCACTGGTTATTTTCTGTTTTTCAGATCATATTCTGCAAACTCTAGAAATGTTTTTGTGGAAAATCCCAGTAGATCACATTCAAAGTCACATCAGGTCCAGGTTCAGATTCCTTTATTGTGAATTGTCCAATGCAAACACACAGAAAATCACAATTTTATAAGTGATTATAGTGAAACAGTCACAATGATAAGTGAAATAAAATCATTTAAGATAGTATTGCACTCTATAAGAACATTGCCACCCACTGCACATCTGGATCATTGCATTGCGTTATTAACTATGCGTTACACAGAAATCTTCGATTGAAATCATGTTTCTGGAAATGTGATTGTACAAAAATATAACAAAATTAGACTGCATTTAAAAGTTTGGGTTTTAACCGTATATGCAAACATAACATACAGACAGATGGAAAAGCTGCTAAAATCTCAATGCATCAATTTTCAAGTTTGAAAATGGTACAAATTTAAACACGAATGCTTGTTTAAGGACAAAATGCAGTTAATGCAGTGACATTAATGTCTTTCTAGCACTGTTTGATGATATAAAGCCGCAGTTCTCTGTTGCTGCCTTTAACCGATTGTTACTCTTAACTGAGGTGAGAGCTCATCAGCGTGTTTGACCCGGGGCTAGAGTCCCTGAGTATTGTGTGAAGCCAACACTGCAACCTCTGACTAATAGGTTTGCATAACATTGATCTGACTGGCTGTCCATTGAAGAGCTGCACACACACACACACACACACACACACACACACACACACACACACACACACACACACACACACACACACACACACACACACACACACACACACACGCACACTAGTGAAGCCTGGTGTGCCCCAGCTCAAACAGCAAAGAGTCTTTCTAAATCAGTCAGCCCATGGCTCTACACGGGCTCCATCATTAGGTAACAGCGGCTTTACGGATGAGGCTAAGTAGGCGGTTCTGGATGGAGAAGCCACTGAGCAGCACAGCAGAGGCCCAACAACCTCTTCTTAATGATTATCTGTTACCTAATCAGACAGAGCCAGCCTTGAGCTGCTGAACCTGCTGAGGAGTGTGGCCAAAGTTTGGAGGTGAGCTAAGCTGTTTGGCAGTCGTCCCTAGGCTGAGGATTGTTATCTTATTAAGGAAAAGTTGCACATTCAAAAAACTTGCACTCAGATTCTCATGGAGGATTGCATCATGATGTCTTTGCTGCTCAGTGAGTTTATATTCTTATTTTCAAAAATTTCTCCCGGCACTGGTCCGAAAAGTTATTAACAAACTGATGCTGTATAGACATGTCTGATTTCCAAGTATTATTTATGTGTCTTTGTATTTGCAGACAAATGCTAGTTCAGAGAGAAGCAATGAGAACACAAAAGCAGCTTCACTGAGTTGACCTGCGACTTCACTGTGCTGCGCTGTACGTCATGCACGGCAGGCTAATGCTCAGGCTGACTGGATTACCCAGCAGGTGAATTTATTCTCAACCAGAACACGATGCGCGTTGCGTGCCAGGCTTCTTCACAGCGACTCAGGTGTCAGCTTTGCATGTATGTGTGTGGTTTCTGCTTCTGCACGACATCAGCACCTGCAGGAGGGGATGTCCTCTGAAAGAATAGCCCAGCTTCACAGAGTGGCCTGAGTCATTGAAGACAGGTGTTTTATATATATGAAATAGTCCAACTTTTTACTGAGAGAAATGGATTGCAGATGTCCTCTAGCAACGACAGACTTGTCTGGATCTTGTGTAAAATATACAGTTTATGCAAACAGAATGCTGTGATTTGTAAATTATTTTAGGCACAAAGTCAGCACATCGGTTATTTGTGGATGGATTTCTGAATTTAATGCCAACAACATAATTTTGGGGACAAAAGATAAAGTGCAATATTAGAAGTCTATCAGGAGGGATTTGCCGCTGTGTATGCAAACACTTCACCAACCTAATATTTGTCATCATAAGATTACCAAGATTTAGAGAATACAGAGAAATCTTTGCAAGAAAGAGAAAAGGCCCGAAACCAATACCAATGGTACTAAAAACAAACATGTTCCTGTGATGGAAATCTCAGTAGGGATTCAGGAGCACTTCTTAAGAAAAACTGTCCTGTTGTTTAACCAATAAAAAGTTTCATTTTGATGCACGCACAACTAACTTTTGTCCCCCGTGTAGTTATTCACAGAGCGATGAAGCCAAACCTATCCTTTCTTCTCAGCTGTCAGTCTCTGCCTCCCTCGTTTGTTCATGTCACTATTACCCTAATTAGCCGTGAGATCTTCCATCTGTTTTCATTTATTTATTTACTCAGTTATTGTTCATTTTTTAGAATTGAACAGCCAAATAATCAGATACTTTTGTTTGTTCAAATAATAGTAGTGAAACAATGTGGAGTATCTTTTTGTACCTTTAAAAGTACAGTCGATATGATGTACTTGTTTGCATTGTTGCAGTTTGTACGTTGTAGAGATAAGTCTCCAGGATTTTGATCATTAATGTAAGTGAAGAAAAACTGACCTTTAAATAAAGGTCAGGTATGCGGTACTCATTACACCTGGAAATGGGTTTGCTTTTCTGGCCTCACCAACCACTCAGATTTTTCACTGAAGCTCATGTCTGCACCTAAAGCCACCAGGCACATGCAGGGAGTAAAGAAGGTTTGTGCCGTGAGGTAACAGGGCCAATATGCACTCATTGTCCACTTCCTTAGGTACACCTGTTCATTTTCCTTGTTAGCACAATTCACTGCATTCAGGCACGCAGCTGAAATTCTAACTGAGCATCGCTACTTGTTAAAACCAACATATACAGAAGAGCATCTCCGAACTTTGAAGCAGCAGAAGACCACACCAACCTCCGCTCCTGTCAGCTAAGTGCAGGAGACTGAGGCTGCAGTTCACACAGGCTGATTGAAATTTGATAACAGAAGATTAGAAAAAAATGTTGCTTGCATCATCTGATGGCTGCTGCAAAGCTCAGATCATCTCAAACTGGTTTCTTGAACATTACAATGTTCAACAACAATCTAAATCCAGTAGAGCACCTTTGAGATGTGTAACTTTGGGAACATTTATTTGACAGAACTTGAATAAATGGTAAAAGCTTTTAAATCTAAGAGTAAATATGAGTTTTTATTGCATTTCTTTTTATATTTAAATGAACACAAACCTTTGCACCTTACAATCTAGAAGAAACTGTGCAAATGTGAACTTTTTACTGCCGGAGCTTTATGTTTCGCTTTAGTTCTTGACTATGTTTCACATGGTAATATCAAAGTCCACTAATTGCCCTCGTGGGTACATTCATGCAAGGGAAAAAAAAATCATCTAAATGAAGCACATTTTTGTGTTTTCCTCCACATTTCAAATATACATGAAAAACAAAAATAAAAAATGTTGAAGTAGATAAGACAGCACTGAATAAATATAAAAGTCCTGTGTCCTCTCCATGGCTTTTTGTTTTATTTTTATCTGCTCATACAGAGAAAAAAAGGCACGACTTCAGAGCTGTGTGCTGCCGATAAGCAGAGTAAGGATGGGCCTCATGTCAGCGATCTATTACAGGCAGTGTAGTTAAGGACTTTTCCTTTCTCTGTTCTCTCTTTGCTGTGTCATGTGAAGTGTGACACCTAAGGCCAGCTGTAACACCTGTCACCTTTCTTTAGACATGAGATTCGAACATGCAACGCCACAAACTCTGTCATAATGAATTGTGACGTGTTTATTTGGAAGAACTGGTATTTCCCCAAAAATCCAAACTCTCCTTTGACCTTCTCATCTGACACGAATCACGTGATCAGAGACGAAGAGCACTGAAAGTGCTGTGCAATGAGGCGGAGATGTAATCGCTGCGTTTACCATGTGAGTCAGCACATTGCTAAAAGGCCACCTGCTGTCAGATGTGGCAGCAGATGGAAGTGGAGCTTGGCTGGAGATCTGAACTGGCTTAATGAAAGCCTAAATGACTCTTGGCCACAGAAAGAGAGAAGCTTGCAGCTCCGTACACGCTTAAGGGTGAGGTTGAGCTGGATGGGAGGAGCCGGTGAAGAGGAGAAAGAGAAAAGAAAAAGACAGACACAGGTGTGGAGGAGGAGTGAAAGGACAGAGGGAGAAGAAGAGGAGAGCCTGAGATTATGCAACAGTAAAAAGCAGGAAAGCTGCTGATCTGCAGTCGCCTTGCACACATGACCTTCCCTGATGCTTTGATGCATAACACACACACACACACAGAGGCAATTACATCAAAGCAAACACCTCAGGTTCATCAGGTGAGGGTGATATGTAAAGCTCTGCAGCAACACTACAAAATGTGTTTGATCAAACAAGAAAAGTGGCCCTAAAATATCCCTCCTCAATTTTAGCATTTCTACCTTATCTCAAAGAACTACAGCTGCAGAGCAGTATTCCTGGCAAACTTGTGTTTGCTTACAATGCATGTATGACAGGTGGTTAGACAAGCTTTGTATGCAAGCTTTGCAAATATTTTACCGTCCAAACTAGGGGTGTTATCACTGTGTATTTATGACAAGCGTGATACTTGACTGATTGACTGATTAAATGTTTTATTTCTGACATGTAAATATGAAAACAGAAAATAAACAAAGCAAAAGAAATACAACGTTGAGTTTTTTTATACAACACAATTTACATGCCTGAAAAAGAGTAGGGTGATGTTTACACTTATGTGATCCTACACTGCTCAATACTATTTAATAATTTACAAATCATTGTTCACTGATTCATAACCAGACCATATGCAAGTGTACACACACACACACACACGCACACATATACACATAAAAAAATATCAAACCAAAACAAGACACTACATTCTTACATTTTGCTACAAACCCTGCATTAATTTGAAAATGATCATTTTATATTATTTAAAAAGTATCAATAGTTTTAAATGATGTAATGTGAAATCATGTGATGACACAACATTTCACAACACTTCAAACCAAAATACATGCATTACTTTCTTACTTTCTTTAGTAAGAAAGTAAGTATTTCACACTGTCTGTGTACCTTTCTCTAATTATACTTACTGACATGCAGACTTAGAACAAGAGTCTTTCTCCGCTCATGTACTTTGTCATTATTTTAAATTTAAGAGGCTAAACTGCTAAGTGAGCATATCTTCTATCTCCCTAAAAAACAGTTGTTTACAAGAGATTTTAAAAATGTAATAAAATCTTTAAAAATGTATATATATATATAATGTTACATATATATTTAGCAAACTGCGTGATAGAGCATGGCTGCTGCCTGAAGATTCATAGCTTTAATTTGTTGCAGAGTCTCAAGCAGGTCTCCACTCCACGCCAGAGTCACAGATTAATGTCTGATTGCCACCTAGTGGTTGCATGCTCAAAGTAATCTGTGTCCTTGTGGAAATCCAAGTATTTGAGGCTCAGAGAGGAGTTCAGTGCTGTAAGAAGCTTTTGGTCGTTAAGAGCTCTTAGTCAGCACAAAGAGGACAGTTTCTCTTCCTCTGCTGGCAGCTTCATAGTTTGTTTCAAAGTTCAGCTTTCAATCAGTAAATCTTTTAAGATATTTATTAGACTCAAAAAATTCTGCCTTCCGTCCCTTAAAGTACGTGACTTCTTGTGTATGAGTGCATTTTCTGAAAGCAGTGACCATTGTGTCAGACTGTTTAATTGAAGTTTGGGCTCATCTCACCGTTCAACAAAATCATCGAGAACTGCGACTGGTCCCAGTCTTGCATGTTTAAAAATGCTCCTATTTCCATCCGGCTCTGACACATATGTGTTTTCAGGGTAAATGATGTAAGGGTGGGAGCACAAGCTGCTGTGGGGCCAGTCGAGGAGCCAGTCGAGGAGCAGTTGTGTTAGCCCCGAGGCAGACTGGTGACCTGTTATAAGTGTAACCTGCCTCCCCTCCTACAGCTGGGGTAGATTCCAGCCTTTTCTGTGACCCTGAAATGGATAAGCAGAAAAAAATGTCTGAGTTACTGTAATATCTTCTTCATCTCCCACAGCCTCAGTTTTCCTTAAATTTTCTGACTTCACCAGTTTTTCAGGACTTTCATCATGACTGATGTGAACGTGACCCATCTGAACTCTTTTAGAAATTTGGGATAACTGGATGCACTGGCTTATATTCTTATGGTTGAGCATATGTGGGTTGTTTGGTGAAAAAAATAAAGCTTTTATAGCCTCCAGTTATGCTAATTAGGATGAATTGCATGTGTACAATGCATAATATTTAGGGGGTTAAACACTGTTCATAATGTAAAAATTTGTTATTTGATTTTGTGCTAATGACGCTTTTTCTTTTTACTCTGCCCTTGTCATTAAATGGTTTCCAGATTACTTATAAACTAGGGCTGGGTATCGTCACTGATTTCTAGAATCGATTCAATTCCGATTCACAAGGTCCCGAATCGATTCGATCCACGATTCGATTTAATTCGATTCGATTCAATTTAAATCTGGGAAATTTTGACAGTCAGAAATATAATTCAGATCAGTACATTTACATATTTTTGTATCTATAAAAAGGAAGCTGACACTCGCAAGACTTTATCCAAGCTGTGAGCATCACAGCAGATGCCTTTGTGTCAAAGTAGCTGAAGATAAAACACAGAAAAACATGTAGGTGATTTTCCTGGCCTGGGATTTTATAAAAAATATTCTGCAGTACATCAAAAACGAAAGAAAACCATTAATTAATGAACATTACCTCTGACGTTACAGCGGTTTTATTAGAGACACGGCTAAGCATTTTGCATTTTGAATAATTTTAAAAAGTTTAAATTTGTTCAGTATTGAACAGCAGAAATGAGGTTTTCTTTTCGGAAGAATGTAAAAGGGAAAAAAACAGCGGCTGACAGCGCTGTAAGCAACAGTAGACTTGTGTGTAACAAGCAAGCGAATAATGAAGAAAGCAAAACTGTTCGAGAGAGAGGGGGGGAGGGAGAGAGGGGGAGGGAGAGAGGGAGAGAGAGAGAGCTGCGCATCGCAATGGAAGCAAAACAGTAAAAGAGTGAATTCATGACGATGTTTATGTGAAGCGTTTGGATCTTCTTTTGCTGCTGGTTCGGTCAATATTGTTTGGAGAGAGATCAAACTAACAGCCTTAGAATCAGCGCATAAAGGGCGTGAACACAAAGCGCGGACCCGGATCAGCGAGCTGTCGGCTTTCAGCCCCGACTGTGAGAAAGGCGACATCTAACTGATTCTGATCCGCGGGTCACGCCCTGTGTTTAAGTCTATGTGAAGAATCCCTGTACCTGCTCTCATTTACTGTTTGGTGGTTCTTGAAATTTTGTGAGATGTCACCAGAGATTCTGGCATTTCGGACAAAATAAATTTATATAAAAAAATCGATTCAGGATTTTAATGAATCGATTTTACGTTATCCAAGCCAGAATCGATTTTAATCGATGAATCGATTATAAAAACCCACCCCTATTATAAACCAAATGTACTCTAAACTTCCTTTGAGTTTCATGGACTGTCTCTTTATGGACAGTGGCGACTGACCTTTGATCGTTCTCTAAGGCTGGTGCACCAATCAGCATCCAGGAAACAGCCACCTGCCCAGTCGCTGGGAACAGTGGTTTCTTCCCGTTCTCTCTTCTCCGTGCTGGAGGGAGTACATGTCACAATGTGCTGTCAAAGAAATAATCCTCGTAAGGTCTTATGTGTTTAATATTTCTCTAGAACAAGCTCTTTTCCCACCAGCTCGCTCTTCATGCCAGTTTGAGGACGCAGCAGAGACAAACCACCCAGGTTTCAGCTGAAAGGTAGCTCTCTTACTTATTTTAAAAACACTTGCTGACTTCCGGTTTATGTGACTATGGCGTAGGTCGCACCGAGCGTAGCTCCTGCAGAGTCTAGTTATTATCTAGCATTTCCAGGCACTTTTTGACGGGTTTTTTCTTTTTGTATAGTTCCGAGACAAGACTGTTTTTGCCTTTTGTGTTTACAATGTCGCGTAAGGTTAATAAGAGCGCAAGCACCTCTCAGCCGAACTTGCGGCCTGCTGCTAACACTGCATCCCCGCCTCGTGGTAAAACTTCGCCACGGCCTGGGTCACCCGACACGCCGCTCGTCGATACGGAAAAATTCACGAAGGCTGAACTCCTCTCTGAACTTCGTGAAGAAATTTCATCACTGTTTAAAAAGGAACTGACGGCAGCGTTTGCGGAGAATCTCACGTCTATCAGGTCCGACATACAGCAACTAAAAACGGACCTTTCCTCAGATATAACTACCATGCGGCAGGAATTCGCTGGCCTCAGGAGCACGGTTACGGGGATGGAGCAGTCTCTCTCCACATGTACAGATGATATTGTCCACCTCCAAGCCAAAGTTGATGCGATGTCAAAGGAGTTGGCCAAATTGGAGAATAAATGCGAGGATTTGGAGTCCAGGTCTCGCCGCAATAATATACGCATTGTTGGTGTGCCAGAGGAGAACGTCCTGTCCGCTACAGATGTGTCCGTGCTGTTGATGGAGGCATTTCAGCTTGGGAAGGAGCCGCTTGTAGACAGAGCCCACCGAACTTTGGCCCCCAAACCTAACACCGGTGAACGTCCCCGTGCTGTGGTTGTGAGGCTGCACTATTACGCGGACTGTGCTAGGATTCTCCAGAAGGCCAGCGAGCTGCAGAGAGTGCAGATAAATAATATGACCATTTCTGTGTTCCCCGACCACACCGCTAAGACAGCGCGGGCCCGTGCGGCTTTCAATGAGGTCCGTCGCCAGCTTCGCGGCATCCAGGGAGTCCGATTTGGGATCCTCTATCCGGCAAGACTACGGATCACTTATCAAGGAATGCAGCGCGACTTCGTCTCGCCAGATGAGGCCAAGGAATATATTAAGACAATAACCACAAGATAAAAGATATAGCAGGACAATGTTTGTCTGTTTGAAATAGCGTATGATCCTAATCCAAACATCATTGTGGTAAGCTAAGTTTGTTACTCTGCCAAACACTTGTTTTGTTTTACCTGTCTAATAGTAAAATATAATTGGGTTATTTTTATTTTATTTTATTTGTGCCTTTTAATCTATTGAGAAAAGACTCTGTTGGAGCTTTGGTTTGACACGGTTCGTTTCGTAGTCGGGAGCGTTTTTGTTCAGATTGCTCCGGGTGGGAGCGTGCACTGCCGTCTCCGTCGTTTGGGGATGGGGGCTTTTGCTGTGCAGGGGGGAGGCGGGTGGGTGTGTTTGACGTGTTATTTTTATTCTGAAGCTGTACTTTTGTTGTTGTGGGTTTGCGTTGTGTGTTTGTGTGAGTGTGTTTTTCCCACTTGTTCTTTCTTTGGGGGTGAAGAAATAAGTATTTTCTCTTTTGTCTTTCTGCAATGATCAGCACTTCAGGTCAGTCCTTAGGCAATAGTGGTATTAGATTTTTAACTTGGAATGTCAAAGGTATGAATAGCCCAATTAAACGATCTAAAATATTTACGCATCTTAAACGTTTAAAGAGTGATGTAATGTTTTTGCAAGAGACCCATTTGCGAGATCGGGATCATCTTAGGCTCAGGTGCCCATGGGTGGGTCATACTTTCCATTCAATGTTTAATTCAAAAGCCAGGGGGGTGGCGATCTTAATAAACAGAAGGGTACAGTTTACAGCCTCTGAGATTAAAGCTGACAAAAACGGGAGGTATTTGGTTGTTGTAGGCACCATGTACAATGTACCCGTCCTCTTAGTCAATGTGTATGCGCCAAATTTTGATAATCCAGGTTTTACAGATGCACTTTTGAGTAGTCTCCCTTCCCTTGATACTCATCTTTTGATATTGGGTGGTGACCTAAACTGTGTTATTGATCCTGCCTTAGATCGTTCGAATCCTCGGACCCTGACCCAATCCTCTATGTCCAAGTCTATTTCTGAGTTTATGTCTCAGAATGGTTTTGTAGATCCCTGGAGGTTTTCTAACCCTACTGCCAGAGCGTACTCTTTCTTTTCTCAGGTACATCAGTCCTTTTCGCGGATTGATTATTTTTTTGTGGACGGTTCCCTTATTCCAAAAGTACTGTCATCTACATATCATCCTATTGTCATTTCCGATCACGCACCACTTAGCGTTGACATCAAGCTCATAGCCCAGTCCTCTTTTTCCTCACCCTGGAGATTTAACTCTTTGTTGCTTTCGGATGAGGGGTTTGTTACCTTTATCAAATCCGCAATTGATGAATTTATGGTGTTTAACGACAGCAATACTGTTACGAGGTCATTGCTTTGGGAATCTCTTAAGGCATATGTGCGTGGGCAAATAATTTCTTTCTCTGCCCATTCCACTAAAAGCCACAAAGCCAAACTTCAAACTTTGACTACACAAATTTGTGACATAGATAGACAGGTTGTTGACAGTCCCACTCCCGATTTGCATAAAAGACGACTTGACTTGCAGACTGAATTTGATTTACTTTCTACGGCAGATGCTGAACGTCTTTTACTTCGTGCGCGTGCGACTTATTATGAATATGGTGATAAGCCCAGAAGGCTTTTGGCCCATCAGTTAAAACGTCAGGCCTCGTCTCGATTAATTTCCCAGATTAAAGATGCGGCAGGCAACTCGGTCTCTGATTCAAAGGAAGTAAACGAGGTGTTTAAGACGTACTATTCCTCCCTATATGAATCTGAATCTGCTGCTGACGCCTCAGAGATGGATTCTTTTTTTAACGGTCTTACAATGCCCACTGTCGATCCTGTTATAGCTGAACAATTAGATGCCTCTCTTAGGCTGGATGAAATTGTGCATGCAATCAAGACCATGCACAATGGTAAGGCACCAGGACCTGACGGGTTTTCAGTTGAATTTTTAAAAACTTTTATAGACAAGTTAGCCCCACTACTTCTTTCAGTGTATAATGAATCTTTTGAACGTGGTCTATTGCCCCCTACATTGTCTCAAGCACTAATTACTGTTCTCTTAAAGAAGGGTAAGGATCCTACGTCTTGCACCTCGTATAGGCCTATTTCACTGCTGAATGTTGATGTTAAAGTCTTGGCTAAAATTTTAGCAATTCGCCTTGAAAAGGTTCTTCCTACTATTATTTCAGATGAACAGAATGGCTTTATTAAAGGCCGCCAGCTGTTCTTTAATGTCCGCACGCTTTTGAATGTCATTCTTTCCCAACACTCAACCACTAATCCAGAAGTAGTTATCTCACTTGATGCTGAGAAAGCTTTCGATCGTGTAGAGTGGAGCTTTCTCTTTGCGGTCTTGCAAAGATTTGGTTTCAAGGACAGATTCATTTCATGGATTCGACTGTTGTACAGGGCACCCCAAGCCAGTGTCTATACAAATGGTGTTTCCTCTGGCTACTTCTCATTGTCACGCGGGACGAGACAGGGTTGCCCCCTGTCCCCCCTACTTTTTGCTATTGTAATTGAACCCCTATCTGTAGCTTTGAAGGCCCTTCCTCATTTTCGTGGTATTTCCCGGTCAGGCCTTGACGTAAAATTGTCTTTATATGCAGATGACCTGCTTCTATATGTTTCTGATCCCTTATCTAGCATACCATCGATTGTGTCTCTACTAAACAAGTTCGGCTCTCTGTCAGGTTACAAAATAAATCTTCTTAAAAGTGAATGTTTCCCCATAAATTCTTTAAGTCTTACACTTAAACAATCTGACATTCCTTTTAGACTTAGCCCTGCTGGCTTTAAATATTTGGGAGTTAACATGACTCGTACTTTGTCTTCTCTATACTCTTCCAATTTCTCCCCTTTAATGACTCAAATTCAATCAGATTTTCAGAGATGGAAATCGCTACCTTTGTCCCTAATTGGTCAGATCAATGCTGTAAAGATGAACATTTTGCCTCGATTGTTATTTCTGTTTCAGAGTATTCCTATATTTTTACCTAAAGCTTTTTTCAAAAAGTTAGACCAACTAGTTACATCGTTTTTGTGGGGAGGGAAACACCCCAGGGTGAGGAAATCATTATTACAGAGACTGACATTTGATGGTGGTCTTGCCTTGCCTAACTTTTTATTTTACTATTGGTCCTCTCATGTTCACAAATTGACCCATTGGCTTGAATCTCAAGACCTGCTGTGGTGCAAACTGGAACGCCTGTCGTGCACTTCCTCATCCTTAGAAGCTTTATTATTCTCTCCACTACCACTTAAGCCTTCTCATTTCACCCAAAATCCCGTGGTACAGTCTAGTCTAAGGGTCTGGTCACAATTCAGGAGTCATTTTAAGTACATCTCTGCGTCAGTACACATGCCCATCACGCAGAACCATCTGTTTACTCCTGGCCTCATTGATGGTACCTATGTACAGTGGAAGCGTCATGGTATTAATACATTTAAGGATCTCTATAAAGATGGCACTTTCTTAACTTTTTTAGACCTGTGTTCAGAAACAAATCTTCCGGCTACCAATCTATTCCGTTATTTTCAGGCATGGCATTGCACTTCTGCTCTCTTCCCCTCCTACCCTCTTCTCCCAAATGTCCAACCATGGGAGGAATTCTTATCCCTTAAACCCAATAAGAAGTCAATTATATCTTTAATATATAAACAACTTATGGATTTAAATGTCCATTCCGTTGCTAAAATTAGGGGGGCTTGGGAGCAGGAGTTAGGAATAATTTTTTCGGATCAGCAATGGGAGAAAGCAGTATCCAATGTCCGTTATAGTACGTCCTGTGCCAGGTTACAACTCATCCAGTTCAAGGTGTTGTACAGGGTTTACTATTCAAAGTCTCGTCTGTCTGAGATTTACCCACAAGTGATGGATCAGTGTGAGAGATGTCATGCCACCCCATGTGACCTAGGCCATATGTTCTTTCTGTGCCCAAGACTCCATGGCTTCTGGAGTCAGTATTCAGTTATTCTTTCCAAAGCTCTTGGGACCCAAATCTGCATGGACCCTTTTCTAGCTGTTTTTGGGCTTCCAGTCAACACTGGTCTAACCGACCCTACACACTTCAAAATATTAGCCTTTACATCACTTTTGGCTAGACGTTGCATCTTACTCCTTTGGAAATCTTCAAAGCCACCTTCAGTTTCTTTTTGGTTTAGAGATGTGATGTCATCTCTTAAATTGCAAAAGATAGGCCTTGTGGCGAAGGGCAAATACAGAGAATTTTATTCTATCTGGGGCCCCTTCGTGGACTATTGCAAGTCATTAAACGCTCTACCAGCTGATTAATATCATGTCTCTTCCCCCCCCCCCCCCCCCCCCCTTTTTTTTTTTTTTTTTTTTTTTCTCTTTCCCCCCTTTTGGGGTTTGTGTTTGTTTTGGGTTTCTTATTAGGTTTTGTTTTGTTTGTTTACTTAAGCGTGTGTGTAGGTGTGCCTGTGTGTGTGTTATTGTGTCTGTTCATGTAAGAAAAACTAAAAAATATGTGAGGGGAACAGATTGTGTTGTCATTGTAAACTACTGTACACTTGTCTCTCAATAAAAATATTAAAAAAAAACAAAAAAAAAAAAACACTTGCTCTCCAAGCACACAGGAATGTTTGGAATAATTTTGTCAGCCTACGGGCTCTTTGTTACTGAGCTCGTAATTAATATGCATAATATCACTAACTTTTCAGCCAGAATGAGCAGTCTGTGCTATACCCGGCGTGTAAGGAACCTGTGGGCTCCAGCACTTGCCTCTTGGGTTCTTAAGGCGACGATCCCGCACAAACCTGTGTGCCAGCTAAAGAAAGTAATGGTATTGTCCAGCTTCTCATTTACAGTGAAGACATTCAGGAGATCCTGTGACCTGTATCATTTAGTATCAGATTGTGTGTGTGCAGCGTGGAAAATGATGGAAACGAATGATGTTGGGTCAGAAATTTTGAAGACAACAAGGTAACCAAGTTTTTAGATCCAATTAAAATCAAAGATCCTCTGGAAAAGAGCAGAATTCTTGAAACAGGGTTTATTAAACCGAGTCATATGAACAGCAAGACAACACATAGCAAAGCTAAGTGATAACTAAACCTCACTGTACATTTGACATGCAATCTCTGAGCCATTATTATTATCCTCTACACTCCTGCATTTCACTTAGATCTATTTGTTGATGGCATCTTGATTCTCGTATCTTCTTTCTAACCAAAATATGCTCTTATTTATTTATTTTTCTGTCACACCCTCCACACCAGATGTTCTTAGATCATCACCACTACCTTCTATATTTGCCAAACACCACACAAACCTCCCTATTTCATTTATTATGTGTTTGTGTGATTTATTTATCTGGTTTTCATCCCAGCTCTGTTATTATTAATAGTATTAATATTAGTTTAAATTATTATTGCTATTATTAATTTGTATATATTATAATTATGATCTAGTTTATTTTATGCTCCAGATCCAATTCATCCTTTTTGCACTTGTATTCAATTCAATCAGCTCCATTTTCAACTTATTTAGCTTTTAATCTTTTATTAGGCTGATAATCCAGTAAGGGATCTACTATCCCCATTTATTCCTATTTTATTATTCTCTTCTAGTCAGTTTTGCCCCAGACTCTTTCAGTCTCTCTGTATTTTTGCTTAACAAATATGATCTTTCAAATTAACTTCCTTAAACAGTGATAATACTATTTTTCAGCAGGAGTATCTATTTTCCTCTGTTCAACAATTCTTAATTTTTATGCAAACCTATTTCTTTTCACTACTTTGTTGCTCCTCTCCACACACCTTAAGGATGATTTCTTAATTTCTTTCTTTATTTTTATGTGGAATGCTCCTGACACAACCCCAAAGGGATTTGTGTCTCTGGGCGTCTTTCACTTGTTAGGCAAGTGTGTAAAACCACCACAGTTTGGAGCCACTCAAGTGGGGCAGTGACCTTAACTAAAAGCTTCTTATGAAATGATGAATAAAAAAAATAAGATAATAATATTGAATGCTAGCTGCTTTTATTGCTGTTGTTGTTGTTGTTAAAGCTCCTTTTGTCAAGTATATCTGTCTATAACTGTCATATATGTCCGCACGCGTTGTTTAATAAGTCTACACCTGTTGAATTTGGTTACACATAAGGGTTAAGATATAAAGGATTGCCTCGTTACTAATTTTTAATTGTTACTTGATTATTATCGTTGTTACGGTAATAAGTAAACAATCACATTATGAACAAACGTGATCGAAATAACTCTCTCTGACTCTGTTTGCATGAAGAGCCTGAGGTATTAATAATGCTTAAAGCTTTGAAATAAATATATATATATACATACATACACATACACACACACACACACACACACAGTGGGGCAAGAAAGTATTTAGTCAGCCACCGATTGTGCAAGTTCCCCCACTTAAAATGATGACAGAGGTCAATAATTTGCACCAGAGGTACACTTCAACTGTGAGAGACAGAATGTGAAAAAAAATCCATGAATCCACATGGTAGGATTTGTAAAGAATTTATTCGTAAATCAGGGTGGCAAATAAGTATTTGGTCAATAACAAAAATACAACTCAATACTTTGTAACATAACCTTTGCTGGCAATAACAGAGGTCAAACGTTTACTATAGGTCTTTACCAGGTTTGCACACACAGTAGCTGGTATTTTGGCCCATTCCTCCATGCAGATCTTCTCGAGAGCAGTGATGTTTTGAGGCTGTCGCCGAGCAACACGGACTTTCAACTCCCGCCACAGATTTTCTATGGGGTTGAGGTCTGGAGACTGGCTAGGCCACTCCAGGACTTTCAAATGCTTCTTACGGAGCCACTCCTTTGTTGCCCGGGCGGTGTGTTTTGGATCATTGTCATGTTGGAAGACCCAGCCTCGTTTCATCTTCAAAGTTCTCACTGATGGAAGGAGGTTTTGGCTCAAAATCTCACGATACATGGCCCCATTCATTCTGTCCTTAACACGGATCAGTCGTCCTGTCCCCTTGGCAGAAAAACAGCCCCATAGCATGATGTTTCCACCCCCATGCTTCACAGTAGGTATGGTGTTCTTGGGATGCAACTCAGTATTCTTCGTCCTCCAAACACGACGAGTTGAGTTTATACCAAAAAGTTCTACTTTGGTTTCATCTGACCACATGACATTCTCCCAATCCTCTGCTGTATCATCCATGTGCTCTCATGGCAAACTTCAGACGGGCCTGGACATGCACTGGCTTCAGCAGCGGAACACGTCTGGCACTGCGGGATTTGATTCCCTGCCGTTGTAGTGTGTTACTGATGGTGACCTTTGTTACTTTGGTCCCAGCTCTCTGCAGGTCATTCACCAGGTCCCCCCGTGTGGTTCTGGGATCTTTGCTCACCGTTCTCATGATCATTTTGACCCCACGGGATGAGATCTTGCGTGGAGCCCCAGATCGTGGGAGATTATCAGTGGTCTTGTATGTCTTCCATTTTCTGATGATTGCTCCCACAGTTGATTTCTTCACACCAAGCTGCTTGCCTATTGTAGATTCACTCTTCCCAGTCTGGTGCAGGTCTACAATACTTTTCCTGGTGTCCTTCGAAAGCTATTTGGTCTTGGCCATGGCGGAGTTTGGAGTCTGACTGTTTGAGGCTGTGGACAGGTGTCTTTTATACAGATGATGAGTTCAAACAGGTGCCATTCATACAGGTAACGAGTGGGGGACAGAAAAGCGTCTTACAGAAGACATTACAGGTCTGTGAGAGCCAGAGATTTTCCATGTTTGAGGTGACCAAATACTTATTTGCCACCCTGATTTACGAATAAATTCTTTACAAATCCTACCATGTGAATTCATGGATTTTTTTTTCACATTCTGTCTCTCACAGTTGAAGTGTACCTCTGGTGCAAATTACTGACCTCTGTCATCATTTTAAGTGGGGGAACTTGCACAATCGGTGGCTGACTAAATACTTTTTTGCCCCACTGTATGTATGTGTGTGTGTATATATATATATATATATATATATATATATATATATATATATATATATATAAGATTAAAAACAATAAGTGAGCTGTCATTTTTAGTAAATAAAGACGTCCAGTTATGTAATAATATGATCTAAGTTTAAATGTTTGAATAAGAAATCCATGTTAAGGAGACATCTGTCGTTTCAAGTCATACTGCTTTTAAGAGCCCTTATTTTGAAATCCTGCGCGTTCCTTAAAGAGTTCTTCCTCTCTGAGGAGCACCCGGGAAAGAGCTCAACAACTGTGAGTGAATTTACAACATAAACAGGTTTTGTGGGTCGTGCTGCTGAGCCTGGTCCAGGGGTGGGCTGTGACCGACAGTCTCACAGAGCATTTAACCTAAAACACTGAGCTAATGAAAAACGTGGTGATTTTAAGAAAACATTAGGGCTATACCTTCCAAAAGTACACCTTGTCGCCTTTTCTTAACAACTTTTCTTTGACTTCGAAATGTCATCGAGGTCAAGGAAAGAGAGTAGGATGGTACATAAGGGAGTAGGGAAAAGAGAGCTGAGAATCCTAACGACCTTAAAATGATCTCCGTGAAGCTAACCGCCGCTTATCTGCGGCTTAAATTTTCTTGCGCTCCTGCACTAAGTTTTATGGTAGCGCTTCTCCTTCGTTGCTTATTTTTGTTCAACAGACTAAAAAAAAAGGATTGACACATCAGAATTACGTTTATTATAGTGTGCCTTTGAAGACACAGTAAAGGGGTGTGTGTGTGTGTGTGTGTGTGTGTGTGTGTGTGTGTGTGTGTGTGTGTGTGTAAATGAAGAAATGAAAATGAGGATATGAAGAGAATATGTTTTTTAATTTTTCATTTGATTTACTTCTATTGGAAATTCAGTCAAATCTTGTTGCAGTTGAGAAGAAATTTCCTTTAATTTCTCTGGAATCTTGCGGCATCTTTGTGAATGTTGGCACACAGGTAGGGTTGCCAACCGTCCCTTAAAAAACGGAATCGTCCCGTATTTCGAAACAAAAGTACACGTCCCGTATTGAGCTAATAAGGGACGCACTTTGTCCCGTAATACAGTGAGAATCAAAAGTAGTCTATAAATGTTAATGGAATTAACGCTTTGTTTGAAAACATAATTCCCAGCCCCTCTCCTGCTTTGTGACCAATGAGCTGACAGTGTAACCGGTGTGATTCTGCGTTGTGTCTGATAAAAAAGGTAAAAGAAAGAAAGACCTCCAAGTAAATAATTTGCCCACTCCAGCTCCTCTCCCACAGGGGAATTGTAGAAAAAGGGGCTGGCATTTATTTTTACATTAAACATAAAATATGCATTTACACGTAACACATTTGACATAAGATAAAACAAAAACAACATGAAATCTGACATACCTGATAAAAAAGGTAAAAGAAAGAAAGACCTCCAAGTAAATAATTTGCCCACTCCAGCTCCTACGACCAAATACAGACAGTGGGGAAGAGGATTAGCTCAACCCACCACAGCTCCCAAGCTAGCAAGGAATACATATTCATGCTATCATTTATGGCGCCTAAAACACATTTATGACACACACATACTACACACTTATAACATCTTACAAAAACAGGCTCAATAATGACAATAACTGAATTAAAATCGCAATCATAAACATCAGGGTGGTTAAATATGAATTATGTGTGCTTTAAGGTGCTGGAAAGAAATGACACCCACCTCTCCCACAGGGGAATTGTAGAAAAAGGGGAGAGGCAAAAGGGGTACACTGTATTTATAGTATTGCACCAAAGAAGAAGAAAAGAATGAGGAGGGGCTCTAACTGATAATGAACACAACTACAGGCTTGGAGGTCCTAAAAGTCAGGTATAAAAGGAGAAGTTTGGAGGTTTAGAACACATTTTGTGTAATTATAACAATGTTATTTATGACTCTGTTACATTCACCCCCCAAGAATTACACAAAATCCTAAAGGGTACACCAAAAAAAATATAAACCCACAATAACAGATACAGTGGCCTCAAACAAATTCACATCGCATATACAATGAATTAGATCAGCAACATAGCTTCCTCCAAGGAGGATAAGAGACCTGAGACCTGCTCGGCGCCTAGCAAGATCCCAGGACTTTCTATAGACAAAATGAGGTGCCATTTACACCACACAAAACAGGCCATAATATCTATGGGCGTCACTATCAGACTGCACAGACTGACAAAATACAATGAACTCTGTGCCTGTATTATTCTTTTCCAAAAACAATAGCAATGAAAAACATACAGAAATAAGCAAATTCACACATCAATAACCGCTGCTTGAACAGGTTCAACACCAAGGAGTGTTTCAAGTTGAGCCATTGATTCAATCAAGCGACGAACTGGTTTAATGATTCTACCAAAACGTGTGGTAAGTCCTTGATCCACGTCCACATTTTTGGGTTCAAGAGAATGAAAAGTGTGGGACGGGAAAGCAGCAGGGGAGCCTGGGGAGGCTCCATCACCAGCCAGCCCACCAAGATCAGAAACACCCATTATGGGAGGGGTCCCATGAACGCCATCTTCGACCGGGTCAGCGGCAGATTGCTGATGGATCCATGATAGTGTGCGGTCATCACACTCGCCAATGCTGGAGACGGAATCCACAGTCCAGGTGGCAGGAGGTACAGCTCCTGTGCCCCCAAAAGATGTCACAGACCCATCCAGGTCAGACTCAGCGGGGCCACTGACAACGCTCACAGCAGGATGTGCAGCATCGTCATTCAGTGTTGTGTCCAAGGGCAAAAAGTTAACTTGAAGGAGCAGGTTGCGATGCACCACACGCTCATGACCTTCTTTGTCTCTGATACGGCAGATGTGAAGAGCAGGATCCAAGTCAACTACCGTGTACACAACAGGTTCCCATTTGTCAGAGAGCTTCCTTTTTCCTCTGACTCCCTTGTTTGCCAACAACACCTGGTCCCCTAGTGAAAGAGGCAGACCCTTCACTTTTCTGTTGTACTGGTCAGACTGGTGTCTCTGCTCCATTGTGCTGTGTTCCTGGGCTCGGAGCATGGCAGAGCGCAGGTCATCCATCAGTGACTTGACATAGGTATCATAGTCACAAATGGTGTCATCATGAAGGACATCCCGAAACATGAGGTCAACTGGCAACCTTGGCACCCTCCCAAACATCAGGTAGAATGGCGCAAAGCCGGTGGTCTCGTGTGCCGTACAGTTATACACAAACGTCATGGACTGTATCATCTGCGGCCATTTCTGCTTACATCTGGGGGGGAGGGACCGTAACATGTTTCCAAGGGTGCGATTAAATCTCTCTGTGGTACCATTACCCATGGGGTGGTATGGTGAAGTGTGGGATTTGGCAACGCCACCCAAAACCAGAAGCTCTGCAAGCAGCTCACTCTCAAAACTAGCTCCCTGGTCAGAGTGAATGCGCTGAGGGAAGCCATACACACAGAAGAATCCATCCCAGAGCTTTTTAGCGACTCTCTTAGCTGTCTGATCCTGGCATTGGAATGCATGTGCTAATTTTGTGAAGTGGTCAGTAATCACAAGGACATCCACAGACTTGTTGTTGCTGTCCTCAGCTGACCAGAAGTCAATGCACACAAGTTCCAGTGGAGCACAGGTCTTAATGCTTTCCAACGGGGCCCTAGCTGCTGGCTCTGGGGTCTTGCTGAGAACACACCTGCGGCAATTTCTCACATGACCGCGCACATCCTTCTCCATATCATACCAGAAAAAACGCTGACGAGCCAAGGAGAGTGTGCGAGGTTGACCTTGATGACCAGCATTGTCGTGTATGCCAGACAGCACCACTTGTTTTAGGGAGTCAGGTACCACAAACTGGAATCTCTTGTGTTTGGTCAGTGGGTCCCTCACGACTCTGTAGAGGACACCATTGAGGAATGTGAGCTTATCCCATTGTTTCAGGAGCCGCAACGTATGTTGGTTCTCATGACAGCGCTCACGTCTGGAGGGTCTGCGCTTACGCTCAACATAGCGGGCTACTCTGGAGATCACAGGATCCCCTGTTTGATGAGACAGGAGATCAGCACGGGACAGCGCATGAGTAACATCACAGTCAGGTGGACTGATGGAGGTTAGGTGACCAGCGAGGGATGTTGCACGCTGGCGAGAAGCAGACTCCCACTCACAGAGCGAAGACATGAGAGAAGACACGTCATCAGTTGACAGAGACACATCAAGCACAGCAGAGGGTGGAGCACTGCGTATCGATTGAGGTTGACAGGTCAAACGGAAGGCATCTTGGACACTGGCATCTTTCACACCACTGACTTGCTCTAGCAGCTCAAAGTAGGGCTCCGACAGGAGCCGCTGGGCCAACGGCCTCACAAACGGTTCCCTGCTCAGGGTGTCTGCCACAATGTTCAGCTTTCCAGGAACATATTTGATCTCAAAGCAGTATGGTGCAAGCTTAGAGACCCAACGCTGTTCACAGGCATCCAGCTTTGGCTTAGTCAGAATGTATGTGAGAGGATTGTTATCAGTCCAGACAGTGAACCGATGACCCTTGAGCCAGTGGCTGAACTTATCGCACACAGCCCACTTCAGAGCCAAAAATTCGAGCCGGTGTGCTGGGTATTTGGCCTGACTGCGGCTGAGAGACTTACTAGCAAAGGCTATAGGTCTTGCTCTCTCCTCACCAGCTGGCACCTGGGATAAGACAGCACCCAGCCCATCCATGGAAGCGTCAGTTGAAAGGATGAATGGCCTCTCAAAATCAGGATGTGCCAGCACCGCACAGCTGAGGAGTGCACCTTTGAGTCCCTCAAATGCTTTCTCACAAGCAGGAGTCCAATCTTGAGGGGTGAGCTTGCGAAAAGTTCCAGGTTTCCGACTCCCATGGCAGCCTTTAGTCCTCTTCTGACCGGCAGTTAGAGCAAAGAGTGGCTTCGCAATACGAGAGCACCCTGGAATAAAATGCTGGTAAAACATCACCATGCCAAGGAAGGATCTCACTTTCCTCTGAGAAGGGGTGCAACCGTCACCATCCATAAGGTCAGTCTTCTGAAAATTGGCGATAACCCTCACTTTATCCTGATCAACCGAGACACCACCAGCATCCACGACATGACCCAAAAACCTCACAGAGCGTCTGAGAAAGGGACATTTTTTCTGCGCCAGCTTCAGATTGCTGGTCCTCAGGCGAGAGAAAACAATCTCAAGACGTCTTAGGGCCTCCTCTTCTGAAGGCGCAAACACCAGCAGGTCATCAAGATAACACAGGAGGCTGGAAAAGTTCAAATCACCAAAGATGCTGAGCATCATCCGCATGAAAGATGCTGGGCTGTTGCATAGACCCTGGGGAAGTCTGTTGTACTCATACAGGCCAAGAGGTGTAGTGAAAGCAGTGTACCGTCTGTCAGACTCATGGAGGGGAACGTTGTAGAACCCAGATGTGAGGTCCATGGTGCTGAAGAAAGCATTCCCACCAAGGGCAGCAAGACAGTCAGCCTGATGGGGCAGTGGGTGAGCATCCTTAATGGTTTTGGCATTGAGCCAGCGGAAGTCAGTGCATATCCTCAAGTCACCTGACTTCTTCCAAACCATTACCAGTGGCGAGGCGTATTCGCTGGTGGACTTACTGATGATGCCTTTCATCTCCATGTCTGACAGCACCTCTCGCAACTTGTGATAGTGAGCCGGGGGTACTCTGCGATAGGGAAGCCTGAAAGGGCGGTCGTCAGTGAGGTGGATACGATGGACAAAGTCTTTCACCTCACCACAGTCCAGTTTGTCTCTAGAGAACACATCTTGGTAAGTCAACACAAGCTCCACCAATTTCCTCTTCCACCCATCTGACACTTCACAGCCCTCAATATCAATGTCAGCCAACCCAGCATCTTTGAGTAGCTGTGCAGAGTCAGGCACAGAGTCTGATGAGGGGGGAAAACTGGTATGCTGGTCAGAGTCTCGCAGAGACCTTGAGTGATGGGCAGGTCCTCCACAGCAATACAAGGAAAGACATCCGCAATCTTAGCATTGCGACGAAGTGTCACAGGGCTCTCTGTTGGGTTAACGACTTTCATAGGGACCCAACGATCTCCCCACATGGGTGTTATAATGCGCCCCACCATTATGTTCTTTGGAGTGGAACGGGCTGACGTGGGTTCCACAACGACAGTACTTCCTGGAGACACGAGGGCAGAAGGTGGCAGCTTTCCCCAAACTACATATTCTTTTTGTGGCAGGAGAGTGACACTCTTCCGCAACCTGACTGTACCTACTTTATCTGGCAACACAGGAGCAGACCACCGTGAGATACAGCTCAGCAACTGCAGGAAGTCTTCACAATCAGTGCCAGTGTAATTGGAGTTAATAAGCTCCCAGTACTTTGTATCAGCCTTCATCTTCTGAATGATGGGCCGGATCACATTGCTCCCCACGATGAGCTCATCTTTTTGCCCAGGAACCACAAATGTTGGTACAAGAAACCTAGTCCCATATACTTCAATGTCCAAATCATAGATGCATTTCGGTTGTGTGAGAAGGCCACCGCAACCAACCAGCACCACATTTTCAGGGATATGCTGCGGAATCAGAGCAACACCAGCGGCTCTTAGCTTGCTATCAGCCTCTTCACTTAGTGTGCATGACATACTTCCTGAATCAAGCATGCTTGTCAGGGAACACCGGCCACTGACCGACACTGGAGTGTAAAACAACTCACTAGCCCTGCCAACTCTTTGTGAACCCATAATAACAGTCTTCTCATCAGAGAGGCTACTACAGCAGTTAACATATATGGCTTCTGGGTCTGTTGCATTTCTGAGGGTTTCATCAACACTGCCCATGCTACCCCTCTCGTTACATGGGCTGGCTAGTTTAAAGCAGCATCGGTGGGAGGAGGGACTGAAACGCTTGGTTTCTGGTGCAACTGTGGGCATTCACGCCTCATGTGTCCAGGGTCAAAGCAGCTGTGGCATAGCTTGTACAGCCTACAATGCACATGGGTTGTGTGTTCATGTGAGCCACACACTCTGCACGAAGCACGATGAGCATTGCGGTGCCCATGGGAATGACCTGTGGGTTGTGGGCACCTAGGACCAGTGGCTAGTGATGCAGTGCACATGGACAGAACCTTGTCAAACAGTGCTACCATCTGTTGAACACCTGGCTCAGCTGGAGGAGGGCCAGAAACTGGCAAAGATGGGGGCATGACATGTAGAGTCAAAGGAGGACAAGCAGAGGGCTGCTGCACACTTACCATGCCATCAGAAGAGAGAGGCTGACATGTGGCTGCAGAGGGAACAGAGGGCATAGGATACGAGGCTGGCTCATGTGTTACTGGGACTGCTTGAGCACCGCTGGAGTGGGGCTGGCTGTTAACAGCGACAGGGCTCTGATGCGGGATGGACAGACTTGCTGTATTATGAGACAAAACACTAGACTGTCTCATTTTCCTCACATAGTTGTCCAGACGGCTCTGAACCTCAGCTGCAGTCCACTCCTCAGGGGCCTTCAGTTGAAAAGACAACGTAAGACTGTGGTCAGGACAGTGATTAATGAACATCGAAACAACCTCACTACTGGGGTCCTCTACCATCTTGCCGCGCCTGCGGAGACACTCATCAGCAGCATCAATAGACTTGTTCAACCGGATCCAGTAATCCATGGCGTTCTCACCTGGACGTGGCACAGTACTGTAGAAATCTTTCATGGGCAGGCTGGAATATGTCAAGTCGCTGAAGTTAGACCTCAGTATGTCAAACACAGCAGTAATAGGATCATTCCGATTCAACTCAGGGCAGCAACGAAGTGACACCTTGACCACATCTCTGGCTTTGCCAGTTAGTCTAGACATTAATATGGCAAACATTTCTTCATCTGTGTCACAGCTGATTCTGTGCAGATAACATCTCATCATGTCCTCCCATTCACCGATGGGAAATAGATCTGTGTTGTCACCCTTGAAGTATGGTGGAGCTTTGGTGTCTGACTGAACAACAACCTTCAGCTGGGACTGGTCATTGCAGCTCGAGGGCACATTCTGGGGAGACTGTGGCTGGGTGGGGGCTGGCTGGTGCATAGAGTTAAGAGAGGATGTGATATTTTCCCCAATTTGCTTTGCTAAGTCAGTGATCAAGCTGCTCAACATGTCACTAGTGACAGCCTGGGTGTGTGTTTGGCGTTCGCAAGCAGCTGGTGTGGAGCTAGCTGCTGGCATTAATGGTGAGTGCATCACTGGCTGGTCTACAGTGTGGGCACCAATACCCGGGACTACTGGCCTACCCCTCCCAAAAAAACTTTGGAGCAATCTGATGACCCCTCCCCAAACCAAAGGTCATATTACTCCCCGCAGAGAACAGATCAGGCAAAGCGCTATCCACAGTTTCCTCACTTAACATGTTGGCCCAAGTGAGATATCACTGTTCAACAGCAAAAAAAAAACGAGCCTAACCCCCACACACAATTATGCAAAACTTCACAAAACAATGAAATGTGGGGAGAAGAAAAAAAACATCAAAGAATCAAAACACCATAGAAAATAAAATGTTGTTTTCTCCTCTCAATTAAAACAGGCTGTAAAAGCCAATATCAATAGAGAAAAAAAAATTACAATCCGCGCCTGTATAATTTGAGGCAACAATATGAAACAGTGACAGAAATGATCACCTACGTATTTGCCCTTTAAGTTCACACGTGACAGAGATGCCTGCAAGCCAAATTACGGGGCATCGATCACACACGCGATATAAAAACCTGTGAGTCAAAGCGCAGGGCACAGGATTCTGGCACACAGCTGCAGAGAGGAGGCGGGAAAACAGCGGCAGCAGAAGGAGGAGGGGTGGATCGCGGATTGGCGATGTGACGGGTCAGCGGCACCAAGTGTAACCGGTGTGATTCTGCGTTGTGTCTGATAAAAAAGGTAAAAGAAAGAAAGACCTCCAAGTAAATAATTTGCCCACTCCAGCTCCTCTCCCACAGGGGAATTGTAGAAAAAGGGGCTGGCATTTATTTTTACATTAAACATAAAATATGCATTTACACGTAACACATTTGACATAAGATAAAACAAAAACAACATGAAATCTGACATACCTGATAAAAAAGGTAAAAGAAAGAAAGACCTCCAAGTAAATAATTTGCCCACTCCAGCTCCTACGACCAAATACAGACAGTGGGGAAGAGGATTAGCTCAACCCACCACAGCTCCCAAGCTAGCAAGGAATACATATTCATGCTATCATTTATGGCGCCTAAAACACATTTATGACACACACATACTACACACTTATAACATCTTACAAAAACAGGCTCAATAATGACAATAACTGAATTAAAATCGCAATCATAAACATCAGGGTGGTTAAATATGAATTATGTGTGCTTTAAGGTGCTGGAAAGAAATGACACCCACCTCTCCCACAGGGGAATTGTAGAAAAAGGGGAGAGGCAAAAGGGGTACACTGTATTTATAGTATTGCACCAAAGAAGAAGAAAAGAATGAGGAGGGGCTCTAACTGATAATGAACACAACTACAGGCTTGGAGGTCCTAAAAGTCAGGTATAAAAGGAGAAGTTTGGAGGTTTAGAACACATTTTGTGTAATTATAACAATGTTATTTATGACTCTGTTACAACAGCACACTTATGACAATTCGAGTATGACAATTCAGATTACCGCTCATCTCATTGGTCGAGGAAAGGTCGCTTACGGAGAAAATACCGGAAGACAACAGATGACCACAACAAGAAGCATGGCCAACAGGGAAACAAACGCCGACACTGCGGTGCAAGTCTCGGACGACAGTACACCTAAAGCTGGGCAGACACTGTGCGATTTTTTCAGTCGCGTTATTCAGCTCCTGCTCAAACTGCACGATTGACTCGCAGGGGTTAAAAGTTGGTAGGTCACGATGCAGGTCTCACACTATACGGCCCGATGCTCTGATGCGACCTGAGTGCTCACACTGTGCCTCCATAAAATGAAGGTTATAACAGAAAATCTGTCGCTCGCTCTCTCTGTCTCTCACTCACACAGACACACCACCACCATCAACTTTGCTAAATTGCTAATGAAAAACATTGATCAGGCAGCTGTGATTGAGCAGCAATGTAAATCCAACTATTTTCATGGTTGTTGTGGTCGTGATAATTTTGTGAGGCCACATCGAAAAGGCTCGGATGAGCTTTCCAAAGTTCTACAAGTTGTGCCTCCATCGCTTGTGTCCAGATCACACGCTGCACAGCCGTGCTGCTCCGTCTTTTTCGCTGACATTTGTGTTTGCGCGTGCGCAGTGTGACAAACTGCGGTGACACCCTCACGACCAAGCGATTGATGATCGGGAGCTGGTCGTGAGGTGTTAATCGCGTCTCGTTACCCCACGTATACTACACGATGCACGATGAAGGCCAAAATCGGGCCGATCGCCAAATCGGTCGCATGACTCAAAAATCGGTTCAAAATGGGCCAAAAATCGCACAGTGTGAGCCCAGCATTACACTCACACAGACACACACACCACCACCATCAACTTTGCTAAATTGCTAATGAAAAACATTGATCGGGCAGCTGTGACTGAGCAGCAATGTAAATCCAACTATTTTCACGGTTGTTGTGGTCGTGATAATTTTGTGATGCCACATCGAAAAGGCTCGGATGAGCTTTGAAAAGTTCTACAAGTTGTGCCTCCATCGCTTGTGTCCAGATCACACGCTGCACAGCCGTGCTGCTCCATCTTTTACACCAACGTTTACGTGTTTGCGCGCGAGCAGTGTGAGCGGCTGTGATGAGACCCTCACGAGCGATTGATGATCGGGAGCTGGTCGTGAGGTGTTAATCGCTTCTCGTTACCCCACGTATACTACACGATGCACGATGAAGATCACTCAAAAATCGGCTCAAAATGGGCCTAAAACCGCACAGTGTGAGCCCAGCATTAGAGCAGCAATGTTTGTTCCCCTCAGAGAAAGGGAAGAATGGGAAAAGGAAAACACCTGGCTGGAAAAAGTTAATATGGGCATGTGCAGTGAATATCAGCGCTATGTGGCCAGAAGTGTGATAATATAATTTATTTTGTGTAATAAACGACTGCAAGGATAGATGATTACAAATAGATGACTAATACATAAAAGTAATACATAGATGAATAATGATGATGAGTTAAGATGCGTAATCATGGGAACAAGCGGGTTTACAAACAGGAGCAGCTGATTAGCATTAGAAAAGCTGAAATAATACCTCAACTGAAGCCAATTGTACTAAATGCACTAAATGTGCACTGTTACAAGAATGTTTTTCTTTCTATTGTTTTCTATTATTTTAAGTTAAGCAGGACAGAGTTCTTTTAAAGAAAGATTTACTTATATTCTCAAAAGTTAAGCATGACAGGCTTCTGTTTAAGAAGGAGACCTGTTTTATCGTGTTAATGTTGTCATTTTGAGCTAAAAATAAATGGCTAAATGATCATTTGTTTCACATGTGTTCATATCACAAAGAATAAACATCTACTTAAATCAAATTCAAGTCAAATGGTTAAAAAAATAATTTCACACACAAAAAAAGAGCTAGAAAATTCACCACACTGGGAAGGGTGAAGACAACTGGGTCGCCCGGCCCTGGCCACGAGGTGTCCCTTATTTATTTTTCAGGGAGTTGGCAACCCTACACACAGGTAGAGTAATCAACTGAGAATTTCATGTCAACTATTATGTCCTTTAATTTCTCCAGAGTCATTGAGTGCATGGAGCTGAAGCTCTGCACACATACAGTGTGGGTGTCCCACAAGAGGAATTAGTTGAAACTTTTTTGTTAATTGGTAATTGTTCTTCATAATTCTGGGTCACTCAGTAAGATTAACTTAAAATGATTAAGTAATGAGAATAATTTAAGGGCTGATCCATTTTTAAATACCTTCGGAAACTTACTAAACAGATTTAGATCATTCTTCCAGTCAAGTCAGGGTTAGCCTTGAAAATTCTGCATTTGTGAATACAAATATTTCAGTTAAAAGCAAATTGGTAGTATTCATTGAACAGATTCCAGTCTTGATTATTTTCACAGTTGTTTCACATCCTGGGGCAGGATGAGTCCCCTGGCCTGCAACCATAAGTACTGCATTGTAATACACTAAAATAAAAGATTTGCCAACTCACGATCACAGAAAATACAACCATGTACATCCATTTTTTTAAACTCCATTTGAAAAGGTTTTTTTTCTGTTTGGTCACCTGACTCCATTCAAAATCTTTAAGAATGCAGCGATTCATTAGAAACCTTCCCAAGCAAAATGCACTACGAGCTTGGCTACGTAATGGTGTCACGGCAGCTGTCAATGACGTGGGTCTGCCGTAGTGAAACTACAATGTTCAGGAAATGGACTAGAAAAAGCAATTCTTATGTACTTAATACTAAATACACGTCAACGTTTGACAGGTACCACCGTAGCATTGGTTACCAATGTCATTCACTTTACCTGTCAGTGGTTCTAGTCATCTGGATGATACATTTGGGGATAATAAAAAAGATAAAACTGGATTTTAACTAATGTCAATGCTAGGCAATAATCCAGATCGTAGTGTAAAGTTTGGAAACAGGTGGGAACTGGTCCCAGTGCCTTTCTTTTCTGTTTACCCTCTCCTTTACGAATCCTGTGCTTTATCCAATCAGACGATGGCAGAGGACAAACCGTGGGCTCTGATCTCAGAGGTGGGCGAGCAGGGTTTCATCGAAGAGGTCACTGACATAATAAAACAACACTTCAACATAATCTGCCTCAGAGACTTTCTACAAAACCCCCAGCAGCACGGCCCAAAGATCCAGGCCATACTGATGTGGAACTCCTTCCCTGCAGCCGAGCCGTCGCTGTTCAGCTCGCTTCCATCACTAAAAGTGGTCGCCAATGGAGGAGTGGGCATCGACCACCTGGATGTGCCGTACATTACCAGTCTCGGGGTGAAGGTGGCCAACACGCCCGGCGTGGTGAGTGTCGCCACTGCAGATATGGCTATGGGTCTGCTGCTGGCATCCGCAAGAAAGATAGTTGAAGGTGAGGTCAAAGGTTGAAATCTGATCCCAGGGTGGAGCAGTTTGAGTAAAACCCAAAGATATTTAAACTGGAAATATGGCAATGTTTCTCATAGGTCACCAAATAGCTATTGACCCCAAGACTACCAGTATACCACAAAGCCTGGTGGGAGTCGAAGTCACCGGGTCGACTCTGGGGATCATCGGAATGGGACACATCGGATACAAAATTGCTCAGAGAAGCAAAGGATTTGATATGAAGATCCTGTATCACAACAGACACAGAAGGTAAGCACCAATTCATCGAACAGATCAAAAAAATCCTGCTAAAGTGACCTGAATAGATACACAGTACTTCACTACTGCCAGAAGTATTCACTCACCCAATGCAAAACTCAGATGTAGCGTTGTAAATAGGGATGGGTATTGATAAGATTTTCACGATTCCGATTCCGTTTTTCGATTCTGTTTAATGATTCGATTCTTTATCAATTCTCTTATCAATTCTTTTTAAAAAAGGAGAACACTGAGGTCGATTAGCTTAGAACTTTGTTTAATATCTTCTCTTTGAACAAGATAGAAATTTAGGAGTAACATGGCCTTACAAACCCAACAGTGAGATCTTAAGAGATCCAGCCTATGGCTCTTCAATGGGGTGTCACAGGGTCCCCAGGAAAAAAAAATTGTAAACGTAAAATAATAAAATAAATATTCTTCTGTAGCAATAACAAAGTATAAAATAAATTATTCTGTAGCAATTACACAAGAATATCCAGTAATGTCCCTGCCTACAATTAAACACATTCACTTACTGAACTTTCGTCTATCCTGGCCCGAAAGGAGATGCTACCGGTAGACTGCAGCGAGAACTGCCAGCATCTGAGCCAGCCAGACTCTGTCTGTCTCTCTCATCATGGTCACCTAAATGCACAGTAATGGCAGGCTTTGTAAAAAGGCAGATCGCGCTAACATAATATGCACTGTTAGTTGATTATTCACCTGCCGCATTAACGGGAGAGGACGTGCAAACGTTACCGCTGCTGCTGGGTTGAGATTCACGAGTCCGGAGCGGAATTAAAAACACGACATTCATTTGAGGTCATCGTGTGTTTTGTGAGCAAATGCTTTTGGCACTATAGTGTTTTTGAATCCCAGCTTTTAAAGAAATCTGACATTAATAAATGTGGCAGCATTAACTGTACATTTGTGATTGCTTTTTTTTTTGTGCTGTTCAGGAGCGTTGAAGATGAGCAGTCAGTGGGGGCGAGTTACTGTGAGAACATGGATGACCTGCTGAGGGAGGCCGACTTTGTTGTGCTCGTTGTCAACCTTTCCCCTGAAACCAAAGGCCTGATCAGCCACAGGGAGCTGTCCCTCATGAAACCCACTGCAACCCTGGTCAACGTCAGCAGAGGTGAGGATACTGTGACTGCGAGTCTTCACCAGTCTCTGAGTTTCAGCCTGATTTTGTGACTTTTCATGTTTCAGGTCTGGTTGTTGATCAGGATGCTTTAGTCAAAGCTCTGCAGTCTGGAGAAATTCGAGCAGCAGCTTTAGATGTGACTCATCCTGAACCTTTACCCAGGTAATATGTCTCTGAAGACACCCACGCTCTGCAGCCAGAGCAGTACATCACATAATAATAATGATGAACTCTTACATGTGAGGCACTCAAGGTTAATGGCTTCTTGCATACAGTGTAAACAGACTCTTATTAGAACAAAACAGGGCCTTTAAGTTGTGTTTTAAGCCATGCAGTGCTGGTTTCAGTGTGACGCTTGAAGAATCTTACATTTAATATTTTTTCAAGATGTACAGTTAAGTCCATTATTTGTCAGACAAAGACAAAATCTTTGTAATTTTCCCTCTGTTCACCACCCAGTGGATTTTAAATCAAACAGTCTGATTAAGACGCAGACTTTCAGCTTTAATTCAAGGGGTTCAACAGAAGTAATAGATTAACTCTTTAGGAATTACAGACATGTTTATATATACATTTACACATTTTTTAGACACTCAAAATTAATTGGAAAAACTAAAAACAAAAGCTAAATATAAGGACGGGTTTCAACAGTTGTTTAAAAATCCTCTGCTGTCAATGACTTACTGAAGTCTAGAACCAATGAGTGTCACCAGATGCTGTGTTTTCTACTCTGCCAGAGCTTTACTGCATCCGCCTTCTTTTTCAGCTGGTTTGTGGGTCTCTCTTCTTTCAGTTTTGTCTTCACTATCTGAAAAGGATCTTTTATTGGGTTGAGATTATGTGACTGACTTGGCCATTGAATAGTATTCCATTTTTTTGCCTTGAGAAATTCATGAGAGTATTTTTTCATTGTAGATTGTGACAATATTACACCTACCTCCCTGAGAGTGTTTGTGATTTGGTTAGGTATTAACAATGGAAATGATTCTGTCATCATGCACTTTTGTTGTCTTCTGTGGTGTTTCAGTCTGAGCCGTTTTTCCTCGCTCTCTCTGATGTGTTCATTTTGTTTGGAGAGGAAAATATCCCCCCTTTACCAGCCTGTGCATGCAGTCACACAAAATGGGATGAAAATTAAAGGAAGCATGAATGAACATCAGCTGTCTCCTGATGCTTTTCTTGCTGTGTTCTGTGCAGGGATCACCCTCTCCTCAGCCTGCCTAATGTACTCATCACACCCCACGTTGGCACCTACACCTATGCTACAATAAAACGGACGGTTCAGTGCATGGTGGATAATGCCGTAGCAGCTGTGAATGGCCTACCTGTTCCCAATGAAGTCAAGTTGAAATGATTTTAATTAATATTGCCAAGAATTTTTTCTATTTTTTTCTGTCCCTCCTATAAAAGAAGGTGAGCTGGTGTTAGTTAGAGATTTATTTTTGGCTCTTTGGTTTTATTGTGGACACTTGTTGGGCAACAAACTGTAAAAACGTAGGTTTTTGTGAAGAATAGGACAATATTCCTGCTATAGGATAAACTGTGTTGAATCTCTGACTGACTGTTGAAACTTTAATTCGTTTGAGGAAAAACTGTTTCATGTTCACGTTAGCAAAAAACTTGCAATAAAAGTCAAAGAACGAAAGAAAAGTTGCAGCTTGAATGCAACCACTCTTAGTTTATTAATCGAGTTTAAAAAAAAAAACTTCTTATTTTTACATGTCACATGTTTTTAAAGTATGTTGATGTCATTTCAGTGGAAAATATGTGTAATTATTATTATAATTCTTACTCATTATTATTACTCACTTCCTACTAACACAAGGCCTTTTAGGTGGGTGGAAAGTCTTTTTGGGGAAGTTGCAAGGCTGATATGTGACTGCTTGTCAAAGAGTGACCATCTTTTCCTGTTTGGAACCAGGCTGATAACTCTGACCATGGTGCACTTATGCCCTGGACTGCTGGCCAGAATTACATCTCCAGCTTTGAAAGAAAAATAAATCTTGTGTACCCTATTTTCCGTGTGAATGTGGTGGTTTTCTACTGGTCACTATTGGAACTCATTTCTTTCTTTTACTGAGGCCATTGTGTTGCCTACTTTTTAATTCAATTCAATTTTTATAACTTAATGTTAAAATTATATAGCGCCAAATCACAACAACCGTTGCCTCAAGGTGCTTTATATTGTAAGGTAAAGACCCTACAACGAAAAAAAGAAAGAAAACAGAGAAAACCCCAACAAGCATATGGCCCCCATATGTGCAAGTGCTTTGGTGACAGTGGGAAGGAAGAACTCCTTTTCAACAAGAAGAATAACCAGGCTCGGGGAGGGGCGGCACCCTTAATCCGCAACTGGTTGGGATTAAGGGAGGAAGACCGAATAAAGACACGCTGTGGACGAGAGCCAGAGATTAATAATAATTAAATAATTTAATGTAGAGAGGTGTATAAACAGAATACGAGTGAAAAAGTTGACTGAAGAAGAAAAACTCAGTGCATAATGGGAATCCCCCAGCAGTTTAGACCTACTGCAGCATAACTGCAACCCTAAAATTTGCTGGGCCGCTAGTGGTAATAATGTAATAAGGTTGCAGAAAAGCAACCTTATTACAAGCAGAAAAATGTTTCTCATAGGTCACCAAATAGCTGTTGACCCCAATACTACCAGTATACCACAAAACCCGATGGGAGTCGAAGTCACCGGGTCGACTCTGGGGATCATAGGAATGGGACACATCGGATACAGAATTGCTCGGAGAAGCAAAGGGTTTGATATGAAGATCCTGTATCACAACAGAAACAGAAGGTAAGCACAGTTTGGACAGTTTATGAGTTTATGCGACAGAAAATTCTGTAATAACTGATCGAAAATATCCTGCTATAGTGAAATGAATACACACTATTCAAAAGAATTAAAGGAACACTTTAACACAAAATTAAATCAGATCTCAGTGTGAAGCACAGGGCGCCCACCCTGGACCTGCCAATTCTGGTATTCTATTGAATATGTTAACCAGGCTCCAGTGAGCACAGGGCCAGGATGTCGGGCCCTCAGAACCCCCTAATGAAGTCTGTTTCTGATTGTTTAGTCAGAGACATTCTCTCCAGTGGCCTGCTGGAGGTTATTTTATAGCTCAGGCAATGCTTATCAGGCTCCTCCTTGCACTAAGAGGCCAATACCAGTCCTGCTGATGAGTTAAGGACTTTCCAGCTCTCCTACAGTAACTGCCTGTCTCCTGGAAGCTCCTTCATGCTCTTGAGACTGTGCTGGAAGCAAATCTTCTGGCAAGTATTGGCGTGCCATGCTGGAGGACTTGGACTACTAGTGCAGCCTTTGTAGGGTCCAGGCATCATGATACCAGTAGTGACACTGAGCCTAGCCAAATACAAAACTAGGGACAAAACAGTTTGAAAAGAAGAAGAGAGAAAAATGTCACTAGCCTCCGCCTGTAAAACCAATTCCTGCTTTAAGGTTTGTCTCATTGTTGCCACTTTAGTGCACCTGGTGTTAATTTTTATCATCACCAAAGCATTTGATACTGATTAAACTCCCTCTGCTACTCAACTGATCAATATACCAGAAATTTAACTGACTTGATGCTGTTTAAATATATATTAAATATCCCAATTTTAAATCTGACGTTAATACAGTGTTTATTGTACATTTGTGATTGTGTGTGTGTATTGTTCAGGAGAGTTGAAGATGAGCAGTCAGTGGGGGGCGAGTTACTGTGAGAACATGGATGACCTGCTGAGGGAGGCCGACTTTGTTGTGCTCGTTGTCAACCTTTCCCCTGAAACCAAAGGCCTGATCAGCCACAGGGAGCTGTCCCTCATGAAACCCACTGCAACCCTGGTCAACGTCAGCAGAGATGCGAGTCCTCACCAGTCTCTGTGCTTTCAGCCTGATTTTGTGACTTTTCATGTTTCAGGTCTGGTTGTTGATCAGGATGCTTTAGTCAAAGCTCTGCAGTCTGGAGAAATTCGAGCTGCAGCTTTAGATGTGACTCATCCTGAACCTTTACCCAGGTAATATGTCTCTGAAGACACCCACGCTCTGCAGCCAGAGCAGTACATCACATAATAATAATGATGAACTCTTACATGTGGGGTACTCAGGGTTAATGGCTTCTTGCATACAGTGTAAACAGAATCATTAAGTTGTGTTTTAAATGATGCTCTGCTTGTTTCAGACACATTAAAAAAGTTTAAAAAGCTGCTTGAAGACCCTTACATTGAAATCTTCTTCAGTTGGTTTCATAATTTGTTTACCACATCTGACTTTAAAGATTTCAAATCTTGTCTCGTCTGACCATAGAACAGTTTTTCACTTTGCCTCAGTTCAGTTTAAATTAGATTTAGCCCAGCGAAGACATTATTTTAATTGGGGAGATGTGGGCTGGAAGTAGTTCACTTTCAAAATAAAAGCATGCAGACACCGTGAAACTCACAGAATAAAAGATTAAAATTACTTCCACCCTGTGACAGATGTAGGGATATCCATGATAGAATCAGGCCTGCTTTTAACGCCTTGCCCACAGATGACGGACATCCTGTATCGATTTTTCAGCCTTGTCTGTTGCGCCCAGAGATTCCTACAGATTCTCAGAATCTTCATAAAGTTTACATTCAGGAACATTATTCTAAAATTGTTCCAGAATTTGTAAACTTGATTGTTGACCCTCTGGCTATCTTTACTTCTGAGACACTCGGCCACTCTAAGGTGCTCTTTTTATGCCCAACCATGTTACTGACCTGTTGCAAACTGACTAATTAAAGCTGTTTCTCTTTAGTAACTTACATGTCTGATTGTTATGCAATTTTCATCTTCTACACCACCTTTAATCTTACTTTAAGCACAACAAGCTGGAGAGGAATATATTATCCCTTTACCACATCCTTGAAGGCATCCTTCATTTAAAGAGAAATAAAAATAGAATAAAAATGAAAGGAAGCGTGAATGAACATCAGCTGACTCCTGATGCTTCTGTGAAGCATGTATATATATTTATATGTGCAATTCTGCCGAGTGTAAATAAATTATGTATGTTTTTACCACACATACAATAGTACATATAAGGACAGAAGGAGGGACGGACGGATGGGTGGATGGATGGATCTATGGATGTATGTATCGATAGATAAATGAACACAGCACAGTTGAGGCAACAGAGTTGAGGATCTCTAACGCGCAGTAAATCTTTGCAGAGCTACAGTCTGACCGTTAACATGCCTGATCGTAATAGAAACACATAAAACACCACTTTAAATGACAGTAAGTTAAAAAAAACACTTGGAGCTTTAAACAAATCTGTGGATGCTTGTTAAAGAAGTCTACTTAAAACTATTAAAAAACAAACAAAGCTTCACTGTAACATTTAACTTGGGCATCCCCGCGTGGTACTGAAACCGTCATCAACAGTCGACACAGAGCCGAGCAGGTCCACAACGCGAGGAATGAAAATAGAAGCGAAAGTTGCCTTGGGATTGTAATTTAGACGTCTAACTTTTAATTTAGTTTGTTTATCTGAAGGCTTGTAGGGTCGTGTGTGCCTGCTGGCTGAACAGCACCATGTTTATCTCCTCGCAGAGCTCAGCACCCTCCTTCAGAGATTTTACCCTCGTCATGGTGAGTGACGGACGAAAATAATCCTCCCATCAGTTCCTGCTTCATGCTTTCATATGAGACTCGTGTAATCACCAGGGAAAAACAAAAGCTTCACTTCTGTGATTTTCATCCAAGAAACTGGCTGTGTATAAAAATACCTTTAATTCCTACACGTGTAATGCAAAAGTCCTGTTAAACCCCTTGGATTCAAGCTGGGTGTTTGCGCCACGGTTACAGCCTTATTGTCCACTGTGGAGGGACGCAGAGGCACAGTCTTGAGCCAGCCCTTATTTCTTTGTATTTTCAGAGCAGTCTTTTTGTGTGTCAAGCCACTAAATATTTACCTGTGAATCATTCAAGCTCATAAAAGACACCTAACTCAAGGGATGAATGACAGACACATGACACTACGCGCACCCTGTCACGATAATGCATGGCAACGTTTATTCCCATTGTTTTAGTTACATCTATGGAAAATGTTAAAGAATAATAGTACAAATTTGTTTTTGCCTGCTGTATTTCCATGTATGTTTGAACAATTTGTTGCACCTGTTTTCCATTGTTATTGCAAAATATAAAGAAATAAGGGGTGACTTTAAACTTGCACAGTGCAATAAAACTACAAAAAAAAATGCAACTGTCCTAAAACTTGAAAAAAAACTTAGAGGCCTAGTAAAAACTGGACCTCTCTAACGCATGTTTTTCTTTATCAGATGTTTTGCACAACTAAAATGTGCTCAGGAAAAGGAAAAAGTGATTAAAACGATTCTCGCCTTCTCTTTACTTTTGTTACTTCTCTCCCTCTTTCCTCCTCCAGCCTGCGGTGGCTGTAGGTAACGTGGGTCAGCTGGCCGTGGATCTCATCGTGTCCACTCTGAACATGAGTAGGGTGGGCCACATACACACTGACTGTCTCATCCCGATGGCCGGGAACAACCCGTATGCCAGCAGCAAAGAAGATGGCGAGGAGCTGCACACTCCTGCTGAAGGTACAGTTGGGTCACTGCTGGTGCCTGTCTAACACAGAGATGTCGACATTTCTGATCAGAAATTAAAAACAAAAACAAAACAACTCAGAAATGTTCCCTTCAAGTCTACTGTCTCTTTACTGCTGTGCGCTGGGATGTCCGCTATCCCAACTGTGATCTTCTGGTTGTTTTTAATCAGCACTGTCTTATTAGTTGACATTAGTCCTGTTGTTGTCAACCATCAGTCAGGTGATCAGCAGTTTTGTCTGCAGCTGCTGTGAAGTCAAAAGAAAAGTAACCCTCTGTAATCCACAGTTTACGCAGCAGCAGAACTGAAGCTGGCGGTCCTTCAGATCAGAGCACCAATTCTTCAGGTAACAATCAGTCATCAGTATGACGTCAGTTCATTCTCTGAGTTCCTTTCATACTGTATGCCTATTGTTGTTTTCTTTTGTTCTACCTTTGTTTAAACTGCAGTCAAAGACCAAAAAGTTTCGTCAGCTGCTCGTGTCCTGGATCAAATCCAGCGGCTTCTCCAGGACTGTCGTCCTCTCCAGCAGCCACGCCTACCAGAGAGATGACCAGCAGCTGCAGGGGTAAGTACGACGCCATCGCCTTATTTCTTCACTTTTGCATTTTTCAATCATGTCTGCTCAACAAACACGTGTCTCTGCTAGCACTCCTTTGAGGTACCTGGTCACGCCGTCCCTGCTGAAAGGGAGCGCGGACGCTTTGAAGGAGCTGGGCTGGAGGGAAATGGAGCGAGTCCCGGCCTTCCCCGGACTCACAGACGGAAACACGGAACCACGACTCTGCATCCCCGGAGGAGGCATCACCAAAGGACTTTACACAGACAGGTAGAGACAGGAGACCTGCAGGTAGACAAAAGATCATCAAAAACACAGGGAGCTGGTTTTAAAATAATTTTTATTTTTGTGTGTAAGAGCATGGGTCACTGTTACAGTTTAATAATTATTCCAATATAAATCACAATAAAGGTGTGTTCAGACACTTTTTCAGTATGTTGAAACGCCTCAGTAAGACTTCCTTGTTAATATTATTTGTGTTTGTGTGATCACGTGTGCTGCACAGTTGCAAAGAGGACCTCCCGCTGGCTGTGCTGCTGCTCTTCTGTTCAGAAGGTGACAACATCCCCGATGCCTTCGCTCTGGCGAACCACCTCAACGACTGGCTCCATCTGCTGGACGATAATGTAAGTGACACCACGGCGCAGCATTAAAGCAACCTAAAGTTTCAGAGGAGTGGTAATGTCACTGTGAGGAGAATCATTGTTCTCCAATTCTCCTTTCAGAGCAAACAGCCCAACAAATGGAAGATCCCGACTTCCTGGAGTCTCCTGTTTGGAAACGGCATCCCGCCTGCACTGTTCTGATATGTATAGTGTTTTAGTTTTTTACCCTCTATAATTTGTGTTTAATGCAAGACGTTTGCTCCACATATTGTCGTTTTCAGACCTCAGCAAACTCTCGACTGGGGTCAAACCCGGTGACTGATGGCAGCGCTGACATATAGAAAGATGGAAATTGCCCACATAAATCTCCCCCGTCTTGGAAATGTATCTTAAATAACTCAAACATAACAAAATAAAATGTACAAATACAGGATGTGACCCAAACATTCACTTCTGGACTGCTATTTCCTGGTTTAAAAAAATGTTTTTCTAATAAAAAGTTGCTACAGGAATGTGGTGTGAATTCATCTTGATTGTGGATCACTGGATTAAGCCTCCACCCACTTAACTGAAAGTGGTTGGCCAGGCTCCATGCTGTATTCCTGGCAGTCCCACCTCTCTGTAATTTGATTCTTTTCTACAACCTATAATGGTAACAACAGCACAACGCTCCGATTCAAGCCATTTTGTGGTTTTCCTTTCAGTCTGAATCATTTTCTGTGTGTAGACCACTTGTGGGAAAGGAATGTCCTGCTGACAGCAGAGATTTTTTTTAAGGGAGAGCAATAAAATAAAGTCCTGGATCTGAATAATTTGAAAGAAACAAGTAAATTTGAACTGAGGACATTAAATAAAATGGTGTATAAGCAGTTGAGGATTCCTAGTATAGTTTTGTATCTTGGATTTGTTTTCAGTTTCATTTTCACACTTTTGTTTGCTCATTTCAGTTCAGTTTTTACTGCTAATGATTTTTCAAGTTATTACTTTTAATTATATCTTTTTAAATTAATATGGGGGTATTCATCAGGGGCAGATTTAAGGAGTTCAAAGTATTTTTTGTAATAAAAGCACTCTACTAAGTGCCATTTAGGCATAAATAAGTTATTAAATATGTACACACAAGCCACTTAATGTTTATTTGATAGGCATAATTGACCACATTGAAGAAGAGGAAAAAATAATATTGTTTTGGTTATTTTTTTGTTAGGGTACAAAAGATACTCACCTGTTTCTGTAGTTATACCTTTTCAATTGCTCTAATAATCCAATCAATCAATCACACGGCAGCAACTCAGTGCATTTAAGCATGTAGACATGCTTGAGATGACATGCTAAAGTTCAAAACAAGCCTCAGAATGAGGAAGAAAAATCATTTAAGCCACTGGTGAATGTGGTGTGGTTGTTTGACGTGCTGGTCAGAGTATTTCACAAACTGCTGATCTGCTGGGAGTTTCCCACATAGCCATCTCCAGAGTTTCCAGAGAATGGTCTGAAAAGGATAAAATATCCAGTGATTTTCTGGATACCTTGTTGGTGTCAGAGGAGAAGCAGAGGACTGCTTTGAGCTGACAGGAAATCAGTAGTAACTCAGAATTACTGGTTACAAATGAGATATGCAGAAGTGCAAACCACGCTGGGTGCCACTCCAGTCAGCCAAGAACAGGAAACTGAGGCTTCAAAACTAAACAATAGAATAAATTTGGAAGTATATTTCCTGGTCTGATGAATCTGCTGCAACAATGAGACAGTCAAAACTGTCCTGTCATCAGCAGTTCAGACTGCTTCTGGTGCTGACCACGCCCACTTCCAAGTCTTGTTTTTATTAGTCGTCCCATTTCTTAAGCAAGAAGCTGCATTTTGTTTTCTATATAGTTTTAATTCAGGTTTTTAATTCAAATATTTTAATACTGACAATATTTCTTATCCTAAATTTTAGGATTCTCTCACATCCTGAAATTAGATAGAAGATTATAAGATGCCACGGAAGTAAACCAACAAAATACAACATAGAATAAAATTTGAACACAATAAATTGTTCATGGACAAACACAACTATTTTAAACTGGGTTTTTTTCTGTTGTATAGCTCTTACTATATTTACTGGGTCTCAGCATTTACAACCACTGTGGGCAACAACCTACATACTGCTAGTTTAGCTTAGTATGAAAACTAAAGGAAAAACTGACAAAAATCTATCCTCCTGCTACTAAAAATGTTTAGTTTTACATCTTGAACACCAAATCATCATAAAATTACATTTAAAAAATGACTAAATATAATTTTATGGATGGTTATGTGTCTTTGTAATCTTCGTTTAGCTTACAACTGATAATTTTAGCTAACCAAATACTAATTCTTCCAATTTATCCAACTTCTTTTCATCCAAAAGAAGACATATATTATTGTTTTAATATTATTATTATTATTGTTATATTTAATTAATATAGCACCAAACCAACAGGTTTGTAGATAAATAACCACAGAAGAACAGTTTGTATGTAAACTAGATGATACCAGTTTTAATTACAGATTACACTCTAAAAAACAAAAACAAACTTAAGACAATTTGTTTCAAAAGGAGAACAAGTCAGCTTTAAATCAGCTTTCTACTTTATCCAGGTGTGTAACATAAGCTTTCGTCCTTTTTTCTTCTTCTTTTGGTATTCAGGGTTTCCTTTACAAGCAAAAATATGTCATTTTGTACACATCTCTCTTAAAAAAAAAAAGAAGAACACTATGTACATCATGGAAACATTACATGTCACTGAATTTCTCACATGGGAGCGAGACAGTGTGTTTCATTCAGCCGGCCCCACATCACCTGAAAAACTTCAAGTAATTTATTATAAAAAATAGAACATTTTTTACTTTTGCCTCTGAAAAAATGTTTTTTACCCTTTTCCAAAAATACACATATAAACAGCATTACAAATTGGCAATGCATAGCCCCTATTTTCAGTCTGAATTTCATGAATGTAAATGAGCGTAAAAGAATGAGAAAGCTGCAAAATAATATTATTAATGCCAAAAAAGAGAGCGAGAGAAAGAAAAAACAAATCTTTTGACTCCGGAAGCAGCATTGACAGTTTAAGGTTGAGGTGTGGCCAGAGGGGTAAAGCGCTGGTGTGCTTGTCTTTAAACGAATGTCAAAGTGTCCACTGTAAACAATGAGGATGAGAGATCGGAAAGGTGAGCCGGAGGTGGACGTGATGTGTTCCTGATGGTAGAAGAAACAGAAATGTTGGCTCTAACTAATGATGATAGGCCGGTATGCAAGGAAAAAAAAAGACACACAAGCAATGAAAAGGAAAAGGAGCGCTAGCTGAGGACATGGAGGTGAGGAAGATTGGGAGAGAGCTGGAGTTCCCTGCCGATGTTGGCTTTGCTGCCAGAGTTGTGGCTACAGGTGGAGGTGGTTAGTAGTCGCTGGTTTTCGCCCTGTGAAAAGAAAATAAAGAAAAATAAGTTCCTGTTAAACTCAAAAAAACTTTTTTCTGTCGGTCAGTGAAGCTTAAGAGTGATCAAAGGAAGCCGTGCTACGAAAAATCCCGTTAGTATCTTAGGCTTGGCCGAGCTGCCGTGATGAAACCGCAGAAAGCAGGAATCTAAAGATCACTTTGATCACATCAACATCAGACCGACTATCAGAGCAGCAAAAGCAGCTGTTATGCTTAATAAAACTCGTCACACTCACAGGGGGTTTCCTGCATACAAAAATCCCCCCCAAAAGAAAAAGATCACCACAACTGTTTATTTGTTTATGGCCAGCAATACCATAGTAACCTTTTGTAACTTGAGGTCTTTGTCTCAACCAATCATATTTATGTACCCTCCAAAGGCTCGATGAGAGCCAGGAAAACCCCCGAGTGGTTCAGAAGCTTTCAGCTGAAACACGAAAATGTTTCGTTATTTTAAAGCGTCCAAAGACATCCCTGTTTCGTTCTTTGCTTTTAGGACTAGCTTTGCATTGCCTTGCATGTGAAAGACTTTAGATACCAATATGATATTTCAGTGCCCAGTGTTTGTTTTAAAAGGCCAACCTCCAACAGTATCCAGCTGCTGAAGTTGCTCGTGTTTCGACTGCTGGTGTGGTTTGCCCTGTGCTGCTGATGATGCGTACACTTGGCTGTGGTACTGTATGAATCTGTGCTTCTGTGGGGAACGTTACCAACACACTACTGAAGTTCAGGTATACAGAAATGCTACAGTGTAGTACCCAGCCGCACCCAGAGTACAGTAAAGGTAAGGAGTCTGTGTTAATTCAAGTCTATCATGCTCGAGTAAATTCTATTTCAACAAACAATGGCAGTGATTTTTATTGCACTTTCTGGAGGGTGCCAGAAATTCCTCTAGGCAGGAAAAGCCCTGCACACAACTGTAGTATGTAGTCATAGAGTCAAAGTGAGCTACCAAACCAGCTCCTCCAGTTCCAACGTGCAAGGGTAAAGACGTAGTGTAATCACAACCAACAATGGTATGTTACGGATACAGCCAAGCTTTTCCCCACATCTCAGAGAAATGTTCAATATTTTTGTAAAGTAAAGCAAAAGTTGCCCTCTCCATTAGATCTAATGATCAGTGCTAAAATGAAGAACGTAGATGACTGCTGTAGAGCTGGAGTCGGGCCTGAAATTACACTTACATTAACTCTGACTGCTTTAATAACACATCAAACTACATGTGTGTAGTTTCAGCCTCTTCCGTTTTGAGGTCTGGGACTGTTGGTTGGATAGAAGTAAACACTGAAGCGCTTTACGTAACTTACAGGCACTTCAACTATTTCCAGACACACAAGCAAAGAAAAAAGAAAAGAAAAGAAAACGATCTAAAAATTAGTTGTTAGTTGAGCAACAGGAAGTGTTTTTGATCTTCCAGCCTGTTTAAGTAAGAAAAGCTGCTGATTTAATATTCAAACTTTATAAAGTCCAAAACACAATTGATGCACTTCACAATACACAAATCCACTAGGAAAACAGACACAATAAAGTCCTCAAGATAGAAAAAACATGCAGCAAATCCAGACATATCCACTCATTATTTTAAAAAGTTAAGCCAAAGCAGATGTTCTTTAAACCTGCATTCTTTCTATGTGGGGGGCAACTGTTTAGGGAGGCTTTCCGAATTCAACAAGATTATTTTAATATATTTTACTGTCTGCATTAAGTTAGAAGAAAAAGGATCACAAATCAGGGTACGCCTTAGCAGAGCCACAGGCAGCTGCAATCAGCTGTGTACTCTTTAGACTGTTTTTTAATTATCATCCTGAAAATACATCAATATATCTTTGAACTCTTTGATTTGTGTGTTTGAGATGCACTTCTGGCTGCTTCCTCTCACAAATGTTACAATGACACAGGTGAGGTTCCAGAAGTAAAAATCCCATTCATGTTCTCCAGGAGGATTTTTGATTATGGGCCATAAAACCAAAAAAACAAAACTAGCCTACCCACAATCTTAAATTGAATCGGCAACGTCTGTGATTGGTGGAGGCTGGTGTTACCGTGGCAATGTTTAAATCTGCAGATTGCTTAGTGGGAAGAAAGTTCAGAAACTGCAAGAGCTGTCACTGCAATCGGGAACAAAGAACTGTACCATACACACAACTACACTATCCTTTACTAAACACAAACACACACACACACACACACACACACACACACACACACACACACACACACACACACACACACACACACACATATATATATATATATATATATACACACACACACACACACACACACACACACACACACACACACACACACACACACACACACACACACACACACACAACACTATTATTTTACAGCAATACAGAAATGAAAAGAATTCAGTTTGATTAGGTTTTGCACTATTGGGACGAGTAATTTCTTCACCATTAATTGTGTACCCAGTAATGCACCTTTTTTCTTTTGTTTTCCTTTAATTTTGTGATCCCAAACAAAGATTTTTATGGTCATGCTTTACCTCATGGGTTGTTTGGCTTTGATCAAGGCCTAAAACTCTCAGTATGAGGATTTTAGGAAAAGTAAATAGAGAAAATGAATGGGGAAATTCACATCTGGAACCAGAGCCTTTTTAAAAAAAAAAGCTTTTCTGGTGTTTCACTGCTACTTTGGCAGTGCTGCTTATTTTGTGTGTTAGCCAGCAAATAGCTTAAAATGAGCTTTGTGAAAACAGAAAGCAAACTGCTGTGAGCAGCTAAGACTGCTGATTTTTCAAAAGTTAGCGCTGACTGCATCTTGATGTGGCGTTTGATCCATAGAGGCGCACTTTCAGCTGCTTACAACAACCGAATATTTCAGAAATACATCGACTGACAAAACACCGAGTGGATTTCCGCTGGAGCACAGGTATCAAGATTTTAAAACTGAAGCTGTGGGCGTTTGACCATCAGTAGACTCAGCTGGGTTTTCAGTCAGACCCACTCCTCATTTGTCAGAACGGCAGGATGGAGGGCTTCATCAAAGGTCCAATCACTGATGTATTTTTCTATAACTGCCAAGGGACAATCTATGCTTCTGCCTTCTCTTTCCAGGCCTCCTTCCTTGCATGACTTTTATTTTCAAAGCAGAGGTTGTTGATTAATCTTTCGTACGCCCACTTTCTTGACAGGGTTTACTGCAGAGATAAAACGCTGACGGCAAATTCAAATATATGATGCATAATAATAATTAGCATTTTGCATTGTTCCAACCGAACCTGACATTTCAGAGTTTCGAAAACCAACAACCACAAATGTACTCACACTCGCGCAGCATGCTAGAGTGCAGCCAAAATTAACAACTCCAAAACCACAAGAGCCAAGCAAATCATCAAAGGAAGAACAAAACCCCAAGAGAAAACACGGCAATACACACTTACATACACACACCTGCACACACGCAAACACACAGACCTCCATGTACAAGAGTGGGTGTTCTTTCTTTTGTTTTTTTTTTTAAAGCTGCGGGTAAATTTCGTCCGTTAAACGCGCTCTCCGTGGTTGTCGTTGCTGCCTCAGAGGGGGGTAAAGATACACCGCCCCCCGCCGGACAGCCGAGCTCTTGTCATGTGCAGCAAATGCAGCCCAAACTGTCCAGGAGAACCACAACAACAGTGTAAGATCTTCACAGAAATGGCGCCGTTTTGCCTGTATTACTGGAACAACGCTGACATGTCACACAACAAAGGCTGCCTTCTCAGAAGTGATTCAGTGAGAAGCAGTTTTTTTTTTCTCTTGAGGTGCACTGTCATCAGAAATAAGGTGTCAACCTGTGCCTTCATGAGAACGTAAGCTGTGTGTCAGCTGGCTAGGCTAGAGGAGTCGATGCATAAGAATTATGAGAAACAGAAACAGAAAATTATAAAAGCTAAAAAAAATGAAGTTTCAAGACCGACTTGGGGTAACTTCTGCTATTAGAGGTTTAAGTCACACACTGGGAAAGCCTGTGTATCCCTTAAAGTAAATTAAAGTGTAGCTGAAAAATGACTTGTATCCTCTTGTATTTGACATCGTAACAGTGGTCAAATAAAAATTCTTCTCCGCTGTCTACAAGAAAATAAAGACCTAAGAGAGTGCAAAATCATTCGATGCCTCAATTTATGCATTTTAACACCTCGCTTACTGCTAAAGCCATTTATTAAATACAACACAGTGGTGTACCTGACTTCCATTGGGGTAATTAACCCCAATGGACTACCTAAATTTGCCCACGTTGATTATTTTTTACACACATATGTAACGCTTGGCAGTCCAAATTTCAGCAGGTACTGACATGGTGCATGAAAAATCATCCCAGAGAACACCAACTTGATGATTTGACTATAAAAAACAAAAAAGAGAGTAAAAAGTGGTTTAAACCAAAACTTTAATCACCTTTTTCTCTTCCTCTCAGAGTCATTTGTCCTGGACTTGCTTTGGGGTGTCTTGGCTGTGCTCGATTTGGAGATGCTGTCTTCCCTGCGTCGTTTTCTGCGTAGAAAGGAGGAACGCAGGTAAACAGTTGTTTAGTAACAACGGTACATTTAACTTTTTTTTACACATGTAGCCTGTAGCCAAGTCCAAATGACACCAAACAGAGACGGTATAGTTTAACATTTTGTCATCAGTTTTTACTCCTGGTTTTATAGATTCTAGTTTTTCTCAGATTTGTTTCCAGAGTGGATTTTCTCATTTCAGTTTGGTTCTCATTAGAATCAGTGTAAGTTTCAGTATTTTCAGTTATTATAATGTGGGAAGTAATTGCCTGGGATAGAATAAAGAAGTCAGACCAGTTTTAAAACACACTTTATAATGACAATCGGCTGTGCTGACAAATGTGACCAAACTGAAAAAGTCTAAAACTAAAGATGTTTCCTCTAAGTTTGCCATTTAAAATTTAAGTACAAAGTGTCATTTCAGTTAATTTCATTGTTTTGTTTGGTTTTTTAATCCCAGTTTAATTTTTTCTTCTATTTTTTATGGGTTTCATCGGATTCACTTTACATCTATCCTCACTCTGACATTCATACTTTGTTAGAAGTTGAACCAGTAATAGGTCAATCAGCTGATTATTGGCTGATAATCTACACACGCTTTTTGTTTATCAGACTCACTGTACTGACTGTGCTGTGCTGCCATCGAGCTCCTGCTCCTTGCAGGGAGACTGTGCAGGCGCTTTGCCGTCCTGTCTGTAGTCCCCTCCGTCCTCCTGCTGGCTGCCATTGTGCCGCTCCGTCGGACACCTGGCCTGTGGCTGAGGTGCAGGGGGAGACTCTGATAGCGGCTCCTGATCTTCCTTGGATAATTCCCGCCATTGATTCTACACGGAAAGATTGACAGCAAACAGGATGGGAACAGCAGTACTTTTTTCCAGTGACAAAACATTCTGTGTGTTTCCACTCTGTAAAATGACATTGTGCAACAAAAGTATATAGAGCAGGTTAGGTTTATGAGGTTAAATACGTAAATACAACGAAGAGCGCCTGGTGCTGCATGTAAAGGACTGTCTCAGATAGCATTTTTCAAGGATAAGGATTCAAAGACAATACAATGTAAAATCTGTCTACCTTTTAGGACTCTCAAAAGAAAACAAAACCTAAATTTTAAGAAGAATTTGGTAGTGTGTATCGCAGTCTTCTAAACCTATTAGCTCTGAATACATTACTGCTGTGTCCTTGTCTGCTCTTGTCTTCATCTCCACAATAATTGCTGAAGACAGAGAGCAAAGACGGAAACAGTTATTTTGTAAGTAAAGACTAAAAGTTGACTTTGTATTCGGTTTGTAGCAGTGTTGGGGTAATGTATTACACATTTATTGTTAGTTAACTACTCCCTCGAGGGAGTAATTAGTTACACTACACGTTACATGGCAATCGCCATGGTGATTCTACTGTAGAAACATCAACAGGGAGTAATGGAGGGTATAGTCTGACTGCTCAACACTTCCTTTGTTACGTGTTGAAGATCAGGCTCTGGGTGCTGGGCTGAGGACTGCATGCACTCAGCTTTAACATCACTCTGAGTCTTGCCTAGCTTAGCATTTGCATGCTGTCTGTGCAGATGTTTGCAAAGAGTCAAAGTTGTATTGTATTAGCATATATTGTATTAGCAGTATAATACAATTGTTTCCATCCTGGACGCAGTTTGCGCTTTACAATTGCACACTCGCCCTTTTGCGCAACAAAAAATTTATGTTTACTACTTCAACAAGTGCGCAGGAAGCAAAAAGCAATAATTTTCTTGGGAACACATTGCACCCAGCAGGATCATAGTGATGCACACCAACCAAATCAGTGTGGCCATAATGTGGCTCCCTTACTGACAAATATAGTTCCCTTGATTTACAACTTGGGGATTTTGTAGATAAATAATATTCCTTCCATATAAAGTAAACAGATACCATGCGTTTGATTTATATTTACTGCTATACTTGTGTTTATCTATGTGTCGTAGAAAAGCTCAGACTCAACACACAGTCTGAGTTTAAATGGAAGAACAGAATACCAATGTTTTAGTTATCATTTTCTTGCATTGTAATTCACACTGGGCTTATTATAATACTTTGTTTGAGCCTTCAGATCTCAAGTTGTCAGCCTGGCTTTCCAATCCCCAAATATTCCACCATCTCTCTTTGACTAATTCACAAAGTAAGCCCCCAGTAAAATATGAAAATATTTCACAGTCTGCTGATTCTAAATCTTTTTCAGAAAAAAATAACTCCTGCTAAAAAAGTGGGACTACACACAGGCCTCCAATTTTACACACGAACAACGGATTGAGAAAGAAAGTCACCTAATTGTTTTTTATTTTTTTATTCCTGTCTGGAACAGCTACCTGTACAGATGAGTCTCCCATGATAAACTTTGCCCCTTCAAGGACAGCCATGTATGAGAATCGCAGCTGATCAGGAGTCTGAATCAGGCCCATTCGGTATTTCCTCATGTTCAGCAGGATGCTTTTGATGTCTACTGATGAGGGGTCTTTCCTCTTGTCCATCTAGAAGATACAGCAATAATACACATTTCCATTAACCAGAAGGAAATCCCAAATCTCTTTATGTTAACCCATGTTTTCAAAGGGAAATCCAAATCAATTTAATCTCCATTATTTTTTCATCTACAGCATAAACTTGTAAATAACCTGAATGTTTGAGTCTGTATTTTTAAGTTAATCCTGTATTTATTCAAAGCACTGTCTGTTTTGGAAGGCTATAGTGAGTAAACTCTCACATAAAATAAGGACAGTGAATGGTTAACTACAGTACAACATTATCACTCTGGAAGCCTGCCAGATTCTGTCAATGAAACACAAACACAGTGACAGCTTGCCAGCTGGTTTAGAGGAAAAAGGAGCTTTCTGACATTTCCCAACAGGCTTTATTTCCAGGATGTTATATAAACTATCAAAACCTGCCTCTAAAGCTACACCTTACTGTGCTCTTTTAGGAGGAAGGGCAAGCAAAGACAGCCATAATTTCAGTGTAGAAGTTTTAAAAATATTTTTGTACCCTTACACTGCGTTTTCTCAAAATGCAAAACTGTGTTGTATTTGGAGTGTGGGATAAACGTAAATGTACTTCACTTTTATTTTTTCGGCATTTTTTCTCTTATATCTATGTGCTTAAGGTGCGTCAGTCAGACATTCAAACACAATTATTTTCATATTTAAGCGCCAATAGATTCATTACGAAAGTTACTGAGCTCATGCCATTTCTTAACATAAAGTGCACATACAAATGTCAAATAATAACTTGTGTGTTAATCTTTAAAATAAGCACAGGTCAAAGAGGGCAAACCTCGCCCAGGGCAGCGCACCCTCTGGGCAGTATTTACATTTAAGAGAACAGTATTGTATTTTGTGTATATATATTTTGTTTTTGTTTTCTTTGTCCTTTTTCAACGTAAATAAGAAAATGTGTAGTACATTGAAAATAACAGATTCTGAGGTCAACTCGAAGGAAAGGCATATGTGAAATGTAAAAGTGAGGTCAAAAGTCAAACCTGACACAATTAAACTTCGATCCAAACTATAAAGTGATTTTTAAAATCCCCATGTATCAGTTTCATTTCTTAAATGTTGCCAATACAAACAAAGGCAGCAGAATTTAAGGAGAGTTTTAAACACAAAAGATCTTTTATGGCGGTTTGACCTTATTTCACCTTGAAGAAGAGGACAGAGGTCCAAAGTAACCATATACTTAGAATCCCCATATAGCACTGCCTCTATGTTGTCAATACAAACAATGGCAGTAAGAAACACATTTTAAAATATCTCTATATAGCATTATTATCTCTTTGACCTTTAGCTCAATCTGTTGACTGTGAAGGAAAGATCAGAGGTCAAATGTGGCATGATATGATAAATCTTTCTATATACCATACTTTCTATATGTTGACAATACACTGCAAGCTTCTAAGACTTGTAGCTTCTAAGTTATAAAGCTTTTTTAGTAATTTTCGACCATTAAATCAATATGTTGACCCTGAAGACATTGGTGGATGTAAGCCAAATTTTAATGGACCATTAACATGACCCCACTCTACACCCCTACAAAGTTTTATCAAAATTCATTCAAAGCTTTTCAAGCTATTGTGCTTACAGGCAGAATGACACACACGCAAACACTACTACAAAAATAATCTCCTTGGTGGAGGTAGCAAAAATACATGAAACGCATTCAGTCGGAGCTTGCGTAGAACAAAGACCCAGGACTTACCAGGACCAGGCATGTGTCAACTAGTGAAAACGTCCCTGAGCGTCCGATTCCAGCGCTACAGTGCACCACAGCTGGTCCTTGATCTGTGCCCAGTGCTCCAGATTCCCGCACCTTAAAGAGGAAGTTTAGGAAGGAAGCCGGGGACTCGGGGACACCAAAATCGGGCCACGTTGTGTAATGAAAGTGGTAGAGCTCCCTTTTCTCCCCTGTCTGTGAAAGGAGATAAAGCAGGGCTCACTAGCAGTTAAACTCTAAAACTTTGCTCTATGTGTATTTACACTTTCAGTTGTCTTTATCAGTGCTGACTGGGGTAACTGGAGGTTACTTCAGTTTAAGAACTGGACTTGGCAAACAAGTCAGCAACAACACTTTCAGTTTCTTTTTGTTGAATAAACCTGCTCCTGAAAAAACACCAATCCAGCAAAATAAACTTGGCTGTAAATTTCCATTAAGAACGCTCCTTTTGGCGCTCATTTTAAATATGATGAAACAAGTAGCTGGAGGATTACAGAAACTCAAAATTAAATGATTTGATTTTACGCTGTACTTTGTGCATTTGCCATTTATTTAAAACGTATCAGACTGCTCTCTTGCATCGTTTGCACCTCATTTACATTTTCCATCGACATCTTCCCACCTCCACACTGCAAAACCTTTGTTTGCGTGGGAGAAAAGCTTTGTAAAAATCTGATAAAAAAACAAAACATAATAATAATATGTGTCATTAGTGAATAAGGGCAAATCTTTGGTGTGAAACCTCTAAATTTTACTTCTCCTTCGCCACCTTTTGCTGGTAATTCCCCACACTGAGTAATGCTGTGGCCTACTTGAATGTTCTGCAGCTCCAGCCTTCTGGTGGTGTAGTAAGACTTGGTGTCTTCTGACAGCAGTGTGACCAAGAAGCGTGTGTCTCTGAAGGCCATCTCCCTTTCCTCTGCTGTGGGCCAGTACTGGGCACACTTTTCCTATCACATGAGAGGAAACACACACATTAAAAGGAGAAGTAGAAGCGGCTATTCAGGGACGCTGAATAATAACTTTACACACATTGCGGTCAAATATCTTCTTAATTCTACCCGGTGACACTGACGCTAACGTCACATGACACAAAACATGTATAACTCTGCGTAAAAAAAAGTATTTGTGTACTTCCTTCCTGTAGACGTTTATGTCAGTTAGTCCCTGCCAAATGTAAAGCCTTGTTCAATTCCAATTCAGCAAGTCTAAGTTTATCACTCAACTTTGCCAATCTACAGAGAAGATCCTTGTGAGTTTAAAAATATCTGTTGATTAGGTGCTCTGTATCTTTCATTTCAAAGAAAACCGGCACAGAGTGAATCTCATGACCCAGCAGGATCCACTTCAGCTGCTTTACGGAGAAACAGAGAGGTCACAGCTGCTCTGCACGACAGACTTTTAGTGTGCGTGTTTAATCTGAACATTGCAGGATCACTGGAGTTAGAGGAGTTGAGAGGTTTGGCTGCATCCCAGATCCACTCAATACATCTGTGTGTGAACACACTGTCAAAACACTGAATTCCAGTAATCCTGCTGACAGGAGGAGGGCGAGAGTACATACAGATTAAGCCTCTAAAATTTATAAACCCACATTTTTTCACGTTTCATGTTGCAGCTCTGCATCCAGACAAAAAACAAACAAACAAAAACACAAAAACACATTTCTCCCACTCAAATGGAGCTTTTCCAAAATGGCTTTTGCAGTGTGTAAATATAAGGATGCCAGGTTATTGTTTCAGTGTGTGCAGAGTAACACGAGCGTGTCGAAAAAGACAACTTAAGCCATCCTTGCGAGGTCTGTCGGCCAGTGTTGTAAGAAAAACAAATTCCTTCAGGTTTCATGCCAGTATAGGCAAAAAAAACACAGTAGAGCTGTTATCAGATAATGTTGTGATTATGAAAAAAAGGGGCTTAATATCACATTGTGACATCTCAGGAATGCTGGTTTGGAAAATAAAAACAAAAGATTGCATTTTCAGCCAGATTTAAAATCGCTACAGAAAAGGACGATACTAAGATGTGTAAGGAACCGACCCTGTTGAGTAAACAGCTGTCTGTGAGGCCTCAGTTGGGGGGTTGAGATTATCCATCGCCATCACCGACTGCCTCTTTTTACCAAATGTTGGCTTTTTGTTGCCAAGGAGGTCACGTGATGCTTAGGTCTGTCCATTTGTTTGTTTCCCTGTTTATTAACAGGATTACTTAAAGCTTAGTGAAGGATTTGAATGAAAATATTTACCAGAGAGTGTGGGCCTGGGCCAGCTTAAAAGTAATTAACAACTGAAGTCAAGTCAAGACTTGGATGTGGGAATTTCTCTACTGTTGTGATGAGACGAGGGAAAATTGAACCCTTTGCAAATACACATCAAACCGAAACACTGTGAGACCTCGCTGTGAAGTTCTTAGGAAAACGTCATTGGATCCATGGATGCAGTCATGATTATTGGATATTTCATCGTGGATGTAAATGTGGTGTGTTACTTGACATCTGACCATTTAAAAAGTTTAATATGAGCACTAAAAAGTGCTTAAATTATTTCACACTACCAGCAAGCAAGTAAGTGTGCGTGTGTGTGTGTGTGGCTGAAGATAAAACAGTCGATCTCTTGACAAGTTTTTCTGTGGTCTATTTGATATTTCTGCAAATTTCTGTGTGTGGGTGCACACAGTCGAATAACAGAAGTCATACCAGAGAGTGTAATCTGTATCTGCTGTACTCTACACTCACCGAGCCTTTCTCTATGACTCTGTTGAGCATGATGACTGCTTTGGTCTTTTGCTCCCAGATCATGAGCCAAAAGTGACCACAGGTGTTCCTGAGGGGGCCCTGTGGACAAAATAAATAAATAAATAAACAGAAAAACAAACAAACGCTTCAATCAGTTACACAGCTGGAAGAGTGGGAGGTCCACAAAACAAATTCATGTGATGTCTATGCTTTGAACAATAACATCAGATCCACTCAATATATTAGCCATGCAACACACAGAGGTTGGTCTCTAATCTTATGGTCAGCATGCCGCAGAGATTTGCCGCATGACAGCAAGAGTTAAAGATCAAAACTGCTAAAGGTTACCATGTGGCTGAGCTGAGTAAATTATTGGTGGGCTGAAAACCATCAAAATGTCAAAGGTCTTTCATGAGTCTCTTAAAAGTCTGCCTTTATGTTCAGAATACATAAGACAGAGGTACAGTAGTCAGTAGTCTCTGCTGCATTCCTGCTAAACAGAAATAAAAAATACAAGTGCTTAAACATCAAGATGACCGGCTCATTTCTTTGATATTAAAAAAACCCTGCTCCTTCACATCAGGACCTCTCCAACATTAGACACATTCAAAACTCTTTGAAAACTCTTTTTTATTCTTCAGCATTTCAATCATAATGAGTTTCAATTTATGATGCCTTTTTTTCAAACTCTGTTGATAATTTTACAGCACTTTGTTTTTAAATGTGCTACAGGAATTAACTTGACCTCACGAGCCATTTCTCTGGAGTTATGCTGAGGAACATTTTACGCGGTCTTCAGTCGTCAGCCACAGAGAAGCCCATCATCACAGCCAAGAAAACATAACATACGGGATTAAAAAGAAAGAAAATTAAAGGATTAAAAGTTTAAAAAAAAAAATCATCATCACATTTATTGATGTGGAAAGTAACTGCTGCAATTTTGGTTATAGTTTTAAATGTGTAATGATTGCTTTGTGTAACTACTTTCAGCTGACTCTGATCAGACTAGTGGGATGCTGTAACATTTTAACAAACCACAGATGACTCATCTCCAAAGAAGCAATACAAGAAAACAAAAAGTGTGAAAAAAAAATAACCCACTGGATGTTATGGATGACTGACAGAACTCAAGTGTGTAAGACTAGACTAAAAAATGTTGTTAGTCAACATCTCAAAAATATCCTCCGGCCCAACTCTTTACAATCTGTTACTGAAGTGAGAAACACGCGATACAGGGTTGTCGTGTTTAATCGTGAAAACGCTCAGTAGCTTTAAATTAGCGAGGTAGCAGTCAGTGCATGGTGAGCAGAATCATAAATAAAGAGTCTTATCAGCCCGGGCTGTTTAACTGTGGTGATCACCGTTGAAGTCATTTGTCCTTTCATTTCCTGAAGACTTGAAAATATTCAAATCTGTGTAGGAAGAATGCACGTCTGGTTAAGAACCAATGGTAAAGGTTTTGGTTTCATACAACGTTTTGCACCAACTGAAACCCGTCACATGATCACCACAACTCTTGTGGCATGAATTCCTGACTCTTAAAGAGAGAATTTCAGCTGATATTTGTAATAACTGTGTCCTCAAAATGTCAACAACTATTAGTCACGCCAGATAACGTAGCAATAAAAAGAATTTCAAAGGCTAATTATGTGAAAACACCCTTTAATTCTTTTCAAGAAGCAATAAAAGATCAGTGTTCCTTCTGATAAATAAAACTCTGTTAACGTGAGTGTTTCACAGCTTCTAGCCTACCTCTCTTCTCTCGCTTCACAAACTTGTGGTATTTCTTAGGTTTCAAATGACTTTTATCTTAATGTCATTATATAATATGTTGTTGCAGTCATTCTGATTTAATTAGTAAAGGCTAAAAAAAAATCACTGACAGAGTTAGTGATATAAAGAAATATTTTCAACAAAACTGCAATTACAACCGGTGGTAGAGAGATTTAGACATCATTATCCGACAAGCAGCAACCCTGGCAGCCAGCCTGCAAGCTGGATGAGACGTGCTGCTTCCAAAAGCATCTCTGTATTTCAGCGATTGTTTTTAAACACGAAAGCTTCAGTTCATGTGTAATATCCACAGCTTATGATGTAACTAAATATATTTCCACAGTTTTCAGGATGTCTTTTGCCATATCTTGTTCTTTGAGTTACTAGCAAACACACAACCACAGAAGATATACTGACCACACCGAGTATAATTAATATATACCATATCTTAGTGTTATATTAATATCTTATACAAACTGCCATGCTAATACAAAGTCCTGAATTTAAATATAAAGGATGAGAGAGGTCATGACAGTGTTGGTAAACATCTATTAGCACAATATTGATACAATAAGCACTACTGGACTTTCATGACGTTGAATTTAAATTGGCCATAACGTCAATGACACAGTAGCTCATCCGTCACAATCCTTTACAACTCACAAAAAAATGTGACCTTGACTTTCAGCACAGTTTAAGTGAAGAGCTATTAGATAATCACCACGCGCATATTTTAGTTCACTAAAATATGACAAAAACTCAGAGGAATAGTGGTTCTTGTGAACTGTGTTAGAGACGGCCACAGTTCACAAGAACTTGCTGTGGCATTAGACACGGTCCTTTGGCTGGATGAGCAAAGCAAATTAAACTAAACAATAAAACTAACAACAAAAACATGTCTGAATTAGTAAAAGGAACAGAATTACTAAGAAGTATTTTTAAATCTGTGTAATGGACCTCAGAACCTGTGCAACCAGACATATGATAGCTCAGCTGCCTCAGTAACAACAATGTGGATTTTGATTAACTGTCTACTTCTGACTGCTAATCTCCATATCAGGAACAACTGAGCTAAAATAATAAATGAAGCCGCCACAGGTGTGCCATGTGTGTAAAGGATTTGAATAAGCACATATGGATCATTATGGAACTTCCTATGACCAGCTTTCCTCATATGGGGGGGTTTACTTTTTTAGCTATAATGCACCTTATACTTCACTCTGCTCAATAAAGTTCACCCTTTATATACCATCGGCTCAGCGGCCAGTCCATTTCACAGCCACTCTTTAACTGACTGTAATTCTGTCACTGTTTGTCCTACAGACAAAATTCAAACTGATCCGGAAGATAGAGAAAACCAACTTTATGGCAATATTTGATGTATCATGGCAACACAGTAGTATCTACAAGGTACTGTAGTCTGAATACAGACAGGGAAATCAGCTCTGCCTAGGTTTTACCATGTGTGCTTCACATTACCATAACTCATCAAACATTTTGGGATAGAGAGAAAATTCAAATGCCAGCTCAAAGATCAGAATTATTTTGTAGTTTTACAGCCACAGTAATTGGGGATTAAAGGGTCAAACACTGGTAACTGTATTGTCTTATGGTGTAAAACAAACCAAGTGTCCCCATAAGAAGAAAAAACAACTTTGTTTGGTGATGCTTAGTTTTTATACTGTCAGGTCCAATTAATCCAAAATAACTAGGAGAAATTAAAATTGTATTCTGAACAAGAGCTTTGGTCTCAGGAGGCGCTGGAAGCAAGAAGGACCACTTCAGTTTCTGTTTGTCAAACAGGGTTAGGTTACATTCAGAGGTAAGTCTCATTAATAACCTCTTACAAACAGGTCTATTCACGTCTGCCAAGTCAAGCCAGTAACCTGAATATTACAAAAAAAATCCTAATGTTCCCACTTTAATGCAGACTTTAACTCTTTGCTTCTTCTTTGATGTGAGAATGGGGGTAAAAGTGTGAGTCGATATCTCTAAACAGGTCGCCCTTAGTCAAATTCTCACCTGGAAGTTCGTTTTCTTGTGATAACAGATTGAGTTACTCAGCTCAGGGATTTGCTGTGCCGTGTTATGTCTATTTCCACATGCAAATAACTCTGTCTAACAGCAAATGAAACATCCAACCTGCTTTATTTATTTTGAGCTCTTTTAGTTTGGGTTTTGTGGATTTTTAGAAATTGGAGGCTGAGGTTAAATAACAAACCGGGTGGTAATTGTACACAGGTTAACATAATAAATAATTATGAGGAGAAGAAGGGCATATGCAGAAACTATTATGCAAACTAGCCACATGTACACAGTTTGATAAGAACTGGGGGGAAAAGCCACATTCATATAAATATTACAGAACTAAAAGTGTATATAGAGAGATATTTTAGGGCCTAAATAATCAGTCAGTGTTAATAAATAATGGACTATATGGACCTAAAAGCAAGATCCTTAACACTCTGGTGTCCAAACTACATGACCGATTTAAGATGACCTAGCATCTTAACCTTATCCTCACCGAGTCTAAGGTTTCAACTTGTGTCAAAAGCGCAGACTTCAAACTAAAAACATGACAGAGCAGTAAAGTATGTTTTAGTTTGAGGCATCTAAGTCCTACTGCACAAAAACAGATTGAAGCCAACAAAATAACCATGATTATGTTGTCTATCTTGTGGACCCATGTTGTGGAAGCTTATTAAACACTTTATGATGCGCTAATGATACTGTTAAACTACGTAAAATAGTACATACAAAAGCAAAACGTGTTCTGAATCACATTCAGCGTTATATTTTGAACATCTCAACAGATATTTGGGATTCAGGTATTTGCTTTAGTTTGATAAAATTCCAAGCACCATTTGTGGGGCAGGATTAGGGTTAGGAGATAGCACATATAATGACTTAGACCTCAGAGGGTTAACCATGGTGTAGAACTCCTTGGACTTGCCTGAGTCAGGATGTAACTCCTCTGGGCTTCCTCATTCACTACCAGACTTGCATTGATGTAGTCATTCTCTGTGTTCTTCAGCTTCACCCGACTGTGATCGACTGCAAGTGGGATAAGGGAAATGTTATTTGGGCATGGGCTGTGAATTGACAGGTAAACAGTCTGGCCTTTATACAAATGTTTACCTACATGGACTGACATCCCGATATCTGTTTCTGTTGCGATTCTCCGGATACTTTGCCACTTTGTAGGAACACTCGTGGGACTGGTTCCTGATTTCCTGGACAGCGGGAGTAAGGTTTAGCGACACAAAAGAAAAAGTAATGAAACAAATCACTACGTGTACCAAATTCAAGCGGTTACATTTTCAGTTCCGCCCCTCTCTGAGCATTTTCACTAGGCATATATTATCACATGAGAGCAATCAGAAAACCAGTTGGTTTACTCGTAAACACACGCGGTAACTTTCGGCAGTCATTACATATGAACTAAGAGCAGGATCTTCCCGGGGGGAGAGCGGATTTAACAGTGTAAACAAGTCCGTAGCTATGTAATGTAGCTAATCGCTTCAACCATATGCACGGGCTTATGACATTGACTAAGCTTTCGGTAACATTAAAAGTAAAGTATGTCAGCGACTTCTAAAAATAACGCAAATCATGAAAATGAGCTACAAAGGAAATTATTTAGGAAAGACGGTTATAACTTTATAGTAAATGCATTCCGGACTGTTAGTTTTACTCCAATAAATGCGCGCTTTAAGTACTCACAATCCGCGTTAGCTTTGCGGTTGCTATGCTAACAGACTTACTGAGTAGAGTTTCTGCCACCGGCCCTCTGAATCTATCTCCTCAAACTTCTGGTCCATCTTCACCGTAGCCGTGCCAATCTGTTCCATAGCCGGTTGGGTTGGTTAACTTTTTGACTTTCTACCTCATTACTTTATTTAGGACAGAGAAACCTTTACCCGAACAGTGAACCCTTGCCCTCGCCGCGGAGCTCTCGCTGAGTGTTTGTCCGTTATCTCTCTGCCGCAGTTGTCATCCAAAAGTGAGAAAGGTGCGCATGCGCCACAGAGGTCCCTCCAGCGGTTAACGAATCAAATGCATCAAAGATGTTTAGCGAACAAACAAGATGTCAAACTCCAAGAAAACTTTGTCTGAAGGACTAGTTTACAGTATACATCCACGGAGTTCTATCTAATTTCATATTAAAAATGCACTGGTGCGCATTTTTTTAAGCTTTTTTTTTTTTAACCATGCTCCCTTTTATAAGTTGTCTGTTGTGTGTACGTGTGTGTGTGTTGGTGTGTGTGTGTTTTACATTAGTATTTTGTAAATTATTAGAATATCTCTATGCCACTAAAGCTTCATTCAGTATCTATTGCTCTGATGGCAAATAATCCGTTTTATTACCTCTATCAAATAAATTAAAAGCCTGGCAGGCAAATAAAGATTGCTTGGGGGGCCGGGAGAGGGGGGGGGGGGGTATTTATTAAAGTATTTAAAACTAAAACATTTTAACAATGATTCAAAAAGCAAATGTATCTTTGACATAGATACATTGTTATTACATTATGTAATTGGAAAATAACAGTGTTCACACTTTTAGAAAGCAATACATTTTTAAAGTTTCAGCATAAAGTCATTTTCATTTAAGCAAATATGTCGGCTGAACTGCTAATTAAAGAAAATATCTAATAATACAATTACATGGCAGCAACTTAGTGCATTTAGACTATAACTGGTCATAGTGTAATGGGGTGGGGATATTGTTTTGCACACTATGGACCCTTTACTACTAACTAAGTACTGCTTAAAGACCACAGCCTATCTGAATGTTTTTGCTAATGATCCCTGTATGAGCACAGGGTACCCATCATTTGATTGCTGCTTCCAACATGATAGCATACCATGTCACAAAGCTCAAACTGGTTTGTTGAACATCACAGTGAGTTCACTGTACTCAAATGGCCTCCACAGTCACCAGATCCCAATCCAATAGAGCACCTTTGGGAAGTGTTGGAATGGGAGAATTAATAATATAATATTTTGTCAATATGGATCAAACACTCTGAGGAATGTTTTCAGCACCTTGTTGGATCTAGGCCAAAGAAAATGAAGGTAACTTTGAAGGCAAAAGGAGTACTAATGAATGGCGTTTTAGCAATGAGTTATTACAGCAGAGTTATTTTTCTTCATATATTACACCAATGACAGAAAACAAAAACAACACAACAATTACAAGTTTCTGTTAAATAAAACAAAACTCCCAGGAGGACAAAGTACACTTGGGTAACCTGATTCTTGTTAGTCAAAGTAAGCAAAGGGGTCAAATGAAGCATTTCTAATGTTACAGAGGTTCACATTTCCCTTTTCACCTGTAGCAGGTTTGTCAAAGCTAATGGTTCAACTGGCTTTTTGTTTGTTTGTTTCTGAGGGAATGAAGGATCAGATAGAGGACCACAGAATTTCAATTTATATAGTTACTGTGATGTACACCGTCTGCACACCGTCACAAACTTTAGTGAACTTTTTAAAGTTGGGCAGTCATGGTCATGTTAAGACATGTTACTTATCAACAACTAACAAATATCAGCTTGCTTTGAGAAGAAGAAAGTTGTTCTTAAGACAACATTTTTAAAAAACTACTATTACAGTGACGTTCCCTTCTTTCTTTCTTTTTTCCCCACAGTACAGCAGATGTAAAGGAAAGTCCTGGTGTTGAGACCAGACACATAAAAGTGTTCTCTGTGTAGTCGACCACTAAATATTTGGGTTAAGACTTGTTAGTGGTCATGGCAAAAATACAGTCAGTGTTATTTTTCGATTAGGATGACTCATAAAAAGAAGTTGAATGCTGGAGTTGTGGGTGTGTTACAAAACTACTCAGCAATGTCCGCAGGGGGACAGTGTTTCCTCTGCTACGTAAACACAGGCATGGTCAACGTGTCAAGTCATCAGCTGCAACAAGGAAGAAGTTTTCTAACTCAGTGAGTTATTTCACAAATAAAAGCTTCGTCCGGGAAAAGTAAAAGTAGGTAAAAAAGTAAGAGTAAAATGTTAAAGGTGGTAAAATTGTCCAGGTGATTTTATTTGGATTTGCAAATAATATGTTATTTTACTCATAAGAGCTTATCAGAAAATAACATTTTAGCACAAATTAATCCAAATTCTTAATATGTTTAGCCTTTTTAAACAAAATTCTTTATTTTTAGATGGCAGCTTATTTAAAAAGCATCTGACAAGATAAAAGTGTCATCTTCTGCCATTTGTAAGTTTTACAAATTAAAGAAACTTTAGACAATTTGGGAGAGATAAGATACACACATTAAATGGTAGACAGACACTGCAAAAACAAACAAACAAAACAACCCCAAACAAACAAATACAATATTCATCCAAATTAAATAACACTTTCATTTGAAAGATAATCATCAATAATTTTGTATGACATATAGTGCCACAAATGTTTATGTCATGCACTTTTTTGTATTGTGTGTCGAACATAATGCAGAATGCAGTTTGTCCTACTCTGCTGCAACCTATTAAAAAGCTATTAGAAATTGTAGACTTTAGAAAACAAGAAGAAACTGAATTGCTAAAGATTTGAACGAGGATGTAAGTGTTCTCACTTCCATTTATGTGTGTGAATGAGAGTGAGACAGTGAAGCTGCAAGGAGTAAAGGTAGTGAATTATTGAGACAAACAAAACCCCAAAGAAAAGGCTAACGTTTGATCATTCCCTGTAGGTTTGATATCCCCTGCTGGATCACATATAGAGACAGGTGTGGACACTTACGGTAGACTGAGATAGTTTGGACATGTGCAGAGGAGCAGCTGCATGTGTATGTATATATATATATATATATATATATATATATATATATATATATATATATATATATATATATATATATATATATATATATATGTGTATATATATATATATATATATATATATATATATATATATATATATATATATATATATATATATATATATATATATATATATATATATATATATAGCTTTACATCGGTTCTTCCACCGCTTATTAGAAAAGCCTTTATCGTGAAAAGCATTTATTGTGAAATTATCATATTACATATCGGAAGTTTGAATGTTGTTTTATTTTGGTGTTTAACTTGACCGCGGTAATCAGACTCGGGGAATGTACCTCGGCTGTCCTGCCAGGTTTTTTCTGCTGCTACACATTTTCAGGTACTGCTTCCTGCGAAATGGAGACAACGGTGTACACTTCAGCTGTGAAGTAAAGGAAAATCAGGGGGAGGTTGTACGACGGTAAGTTTTCACCTCGTAGCTCGAACCAGCTGAGCTTTTGTAAGATCAGAACTTCCTTCTCTTCGAGGCTGCTGGGATGCTAGCAATTTTTTTTTCTTTTTTTTAGCTTTGTTAGCTTGTAAAATTTCCTTGTTAAAGTGGTGGTCGACAGAAACCTTTATCCGACACCAAATAAAGGTTTACGAGCGCGAAGGGGTGCTTATATAAACCACCCACTTGAAGTATTTGTTAGTGAGTGAGCATTTGGCTTCGGCTCAGCTGCTCAGCAACTCTTTGGGCGATTAAAGTTAAGTCACTAGCCACCCGTAGCTAGCAGGCTAACCCTGGTTAGCCAAGTGGAAATTGTAAACAATATTAGATCGTTTCTGCGCTGAGCTCCACACGACGAGTAAGGTATCTCATGCATGAACGTTTTTACTACTTTTAAAATAAGTTGACAGAGCTGGGTCTTTCCAGCTTTTAGTTTAGGGCTCTAAAAGCCGTGGCCACAGTTGAACTTTCGGAAAATATGCAACTTTAGCCAAAGTTCTTCTGCTTTTGTGTTTTGTTAGACATTTAGGCTAATATATATGTATACATATATAGTATACATGTATGTATGTGTGTATGTATGTATATATATCTATAAGTGAAGACGGTTTACTTCTCTGTTTTGGGGGTTGTGGGGGAAGGTTAATGATTTTACACTAAGTAACCTGCATGTAAAATCAATTTAACTATTACATTATGATCTCAATACAGATACTTCTGTACATTGTTTACTGCTGTCGCTTTGTATCACTGTTTTAATTAGTAGTAGCATATCAGTTGCTCAGTCCTTCCTCGATGGCGGTGCTGACTTTTAAAGCATGCATGTTAAATAAATTCAGGGCATCTTCACTGGGGCTTTCCGTCAGTGAGTCACGGTGCTTTTGCTTGCTCTTGATCCCCTGTAGCATTTCACTTGAACAGAATTAATTCCAGATTTGGGATTTGTACACAGAACCAAACCATTTGTGCTGTAGCTTTAGGAAAACTTGGTCAGTTCGGTGTTTTAATGTAGAAACTCAAACTTTACTATTCTTTCAGCGGCACAAGTGACTTGGTTAGTCAGCTTTTTTGTTGCTGTAGTACTACTGCCATGTTACACATAAATATGTTATTGTTTACATCTCTTGAAACTAGGAATTTGTTTTAAAAGAAATATTACACATATCTTATGCACCTGCTATTTTCGGATGAGAAAATCTGTTTTTAAAAAATGTATAAATAAATAAAGAGATGACTAATAGAGGTCAGCCCCTCGTGGAAATTCATCAGAGAACTTTATTTACTCAAGCATGATTTGCATTTTTCCTTATTACATGATCAGAACACCTTAGGTTTCTGTCAGGTAAGGTAACACCGACTCATTGTGTCCTCGCCTGCCTTGCCTTTAATAAAAAGTACATTCTTAGCTAGGTAAAACCCTTGACAGGTGTATTGGTGGTTTCTAAAAAGTAGGTTAAAATGTTCTTCTTGTACTTTTATGATATAATACATTTAACTTTTATTTGCAGCCAAGTTTGGGGACAGAAAACAAGAACTGGTTTCAGCTGATGACTAGTCTCAAATTGTCAAATCTGCTGAAATGAAACTCCTTCAAAGCTTCTTGGTTTTATTTTATTTTATTAGTAACCTGTGGCCGAGCCACAGAAGACCCTTGAGCTGAAGCAACATTTGCTCTATTGCAGTATTCCCTCTTATCTTATTAGAATGATACACGTATGTTGACTTTTTCTGTGGCTTGTTGAATGAACTAGCAAATAAGTATGTGCTGGGAACTGACAGAGAATATTTAAACATCTTTTTTTTTTTTTACTGTCAAATAGGGTTAATAGGGTTTTTAGGGTTTTCTGCTTGTGACAAATGATTAAAATGTGAGTCTTTTGTTATGTGGGAACAGTAATAGGTTATATTACAGCTTTATCTTTGTGTTTATGATTATGTAACCAGGAATCCAGATAACATAAAATAGACTTCTGAAGAATATCGTAGTAAATGTGCATAAAACTCATCCTGGTCTTAAAGCAGGACATATTTTAATCTTCAGCTTAGTTCTGTTATATCCCTTCTACTGTAGCTTTAGTAGACTTTGGCAGTAGAATTTCAGCCAAATAAATTTAGAGGCTGTGAAATCAGTGTGTCCATGGCATATATTGCACAGTGAGCCTCATCTCTGCTGGTGAATTGTGAGTCGTTGTTTATGGGGGTTTCTTTCCTCCTTCATTGTAGAACAGAAATAGCTAGTGCTGTCCCCCGCCCCCCCTAAATTCACCAATCTGCTTCCTGCTGTTTATAGTGAAAAGTCTTTAGCGGACAGTGGAGGGACTGTTATGTTATGTATTGATGATGAGATGCACAATGTGGAGAACTGAAGGAGTGGATTCCCCTAATGTCTCCTGTTCTGCCCTAAAGTAATGAGTGTTGGCCCCCAAAAAATATGACTTTCGTTCCTGGGAATCTCTTGACATCATTCATGACATCTGTGTTTGCCCTTTCACTTGCTGTAAGACTTTGGCTTTGTAATGTTTACATCAGGCTGGCATTATGTCTTCATCACCAACTTTGCTGTTAATTCAGATGATTTAGAGGGTACATGAGCTTCTGTGGTATTCTTGGAGGAAGAAGAGCAGGACAGTTAAGACTGAATGAATAACTCGATTTCAGACAACAAGTCATTATTGAACTATAAATTAGTAACTAACAGTGGACCAAAAATTGGAATCCTAAATATCGACCTACGTATGCCAAACACTTTAGGAAAGCATCACCGGTCTAGTGAATTCAGCACAAGGAGGTTTTTTTTTCTCTTATTTATATAGTTATTATTTTTCCCTTGAAAAGTTTCCTTTCTGCTTCCAATCATGGTCACATTGTGGCACAATACATGTCCTGCCAATGGCTTTATACAAATCCACTGACCCGTAATGATGGTAATGCATCAGCAAAGAAAGGGAAGAACATGACTTGCATCTAGTAAATATGCTGTATTTCCTAAGAGAGTGTGACTCAACTATAGAAGAACACTGCCATTCATTTGAAGTAGGCTTATTTTAAAGTTTGTATTTCTTTTTCCTCTCTGGTTGCTAAGTATAACAGCTGTTTTCTTGTTAAATATTTGCATAAGTCAAACACCACTGTGTCAGTTTTGAGCACTGTAAAATATTTTAGGTACTTTCTAAAATAAAGACCTGGGTGATATTTAACTGCGGTTTCATATTTGAGAATTAAAGGGGCGGCGACACAGGATGTGACTAGCAGCAACCAGAAATGACGCGGATAATGATATTCAGCGATTTCAGGTGACAACCAGTGAAATAACAGCTGGCCACGTAAAGGTGGTGTGTCCCCGTCCAAACTAAGAGATGGTATGGATATAATTGATTGACATGTGACAGGCTGATAGATTAGAGAGTTACTTAGGCAGTCAGAGCATCAAATGTCCACTAGCCCTCAAACACCAGCTAAGGAGTGAGGTACAAAACGCGAATTGGTTTCTTTGTTAACTGGAGACTAAAACTGAATGCAAGTATCACGTTTGTTACAGTGATCTCTTGAAAAATCTGCTCGCTGAACATTTCGCGTCTGTCGTAGCTCATATGTGTCTGTATCTATCTGATAATGTGGTTACTTTGGAGTAGGGCTGCCACAAACGATTATTTTGACAGTCGACTAGTCACCGATTATTTCTACGATTAGTCGAATAATCAGATCATGCATCCATTGGACGTAAAACATACAGTTTATTGCACCAGCATGCATCTGCTCTTATATAACTATCATTAGCTTACAGCTTGAAGTGTTTAAGGTATGCGCTAACTAAAAATAAAGACAAGATGATAGTTTATTAAATTTTAATGACATCTCCAGATTGTTTCGGTGGAGTTTAATAAACTCAGCCGTCTGCTCCTTGCTATCTAAAATATAACAGGACACCGGAGTATACTCTCGAGTATCTCATACTTCTGATAATCAGTTGTCTGCTTGACGTTTATTCAGCTGTGTAAAAACTATAACTTTATTTCTCAGCCAAACCGATTTACTCAGGAACAAATAAAATATATAAAAAAAAAAGCCAAACAATAACATTTTTAAGTTATCTAAGTGACTTATATTAAATGTTTAACCTGAGTAGCGAAAGACGGCGGTGGGTTTGAAAACGATTTGCCGGGAGTCCGGTGTTCTCACAGGCTCGAGTGAGCCTTGAACCCCGGCTAGCTATCGAGCTGGTGGGTAACAGACGTCTCAGAAAACGTCGGAGCGCTTTTGAAAATATGTGGTGTCCTGATAAACTGAGCAGATATTTGAGGTTTACACAGCTACATTCTCGCCTGAAAACATGTTAAATGTTTATTTTGTGACCCAGAAAGAATAATAAGAGTAATATTAAAACTAACTAGCTGCCGCCATTGTTGACAAATGCGTTGGGCCGCGCTATGAATTCTGGGACACAGCTTCTTCTTCTTCGGGGTTTAACGGCAGCTTGCATCCTTGTACATGCAGTGCTGCCATCTTCTGTTTCAGTCCGTTATTACACTCTTAAATTCTACTACTTATTCCTGCGTCTTTTGGGATCTTACAAAGCTTCAAACGACGCGTCGACTATTAAATTAGTCGTCGACGATTTTAATAGTCGACGTAATCGGAACTAGTTGACTAATCGTGGCAGCCCTACTTTGGAGTATATGTCATGTTGGAAACTGAAGTGTACACAGCATCCAGTGACACAGACGTGCATTGCCATAGCCAGTCAGTTGTGAAAGTAATCACAAATTTCACAAACGTTATTGGAAGTTAACACTTGAATTTTCAGAGCATCTGGATAGAAATCACCAAGCAACTTGGCATTCGTGATGGTATTTATATCCTTTTGATTGATTGCATTGTTTCTTCTTCTGCCATTTTTCTAATTGACTGGAAGAGAAAGGATCACCTCGAGTAGAGATATCCCACTGCTAACCAGTGTTTTGGCGGCAGTGCGGGCAAACCATGCATAAGTATAAATGCTGACAGCGGCGTTGGCTACATGGCAGGCTCTGGCAGGCATAATTTCAGTTTTGTTTGTGTGAAATGAAAAGCAGCGGCATAAAGCCAAAGATGGGCATTGTCAACATCCAACTAAAGTAAATGTTGTTAGGTTACAAGATTTACTTGGTTATTTCTTTATTTTATTACTTTTAAAACTTTATTTGGTTCTGTTCGTTCAGGCTTTTAACACAAACCTTTTAACGTCTTTAAAATACATATTTCCCTGATGCTTAATGGAGGACTGGACGAGGGCATGCTTGCTAAGGGTGAAAACCCCTCTCCAGAGGCCCTCTGTAGACCAATACCTCCACAAAGAGACACAACCATAGCACTGTAAATTAACCATAAGCCTGATCAGAGGGGAGTTTAGGCCTGGAAAGTTCTTCAACAACCCTGTGGTTATGATGGCAGAGTTCACAACCCTGCTGTGCTGCAGAGAGAAATTTGCTCTCAGCTCTGTTTGGAAATGCTTAAGATTTCAGTCGGTATATGGCATTAACCGTGCTGACGCAAAGCTCGATGCACAACAGCTCCGTGGTTGGGTTCATTATTTCCCGTTTATGGTTGGATGAAGCAGAGCTCACTCAGAGTGTCTAATGTCCATTCTTTATAACACAGCCTTATTATTTACTGTGTTTATATTACAATGTGTTGGCATGTAGAGCTTAAAGAAAAGTTTGTTTATAATGTAGCTTTGCAAATAGTTATGTCTTTTGTTTTGTGTCTTGACTTGTGAAATTTAAATGGTTCATTTTTCTCGTTTATCTTTGTTTGAAGCTCACAGAGATGAATAGATATCCCTTTGTGAAATAGGAAAATGATATCAGCACTTCCTGTCCTAGGTGGTAGAAAGTCATATTTCCCTGCTGTCTCCATGGTGATACATGAAGATGAATGTCATAATGACATGATAGAGTTTTGCTACGCAATCATTGCACTTCAAAAGAAGCTGTTTTCTCATCACTGTGTAGCAGATACAGTGGAAAAGTACCTCGCCCTGTTGCCTGTGACTCTGTTTAGTAAATAGTGCAGCATCAGAGGCATTCGCTCATGTACAGCCTGTCCCCACTCTCTGTTTAATGTCAGACATTATTATTATTATATTTGTCTGGCAAATAATGGGCTCAATAGAGTCATTACCCTTCAGGTTTATTTCGATGTCCAGCTGAGAGAAAGTTGGCCTACACCTTATGAGTGCGGGGAAATTGAACAATAACCAGTTTGAATTTGCTTCCATGCGTCTGATCCCGTGGATAGAAGCAGTGACAGCTGTACAAAAGTTAAATTATTTCTTCTTGGTGTGATATGTAAACACAGCTATGTAAAACAAAAAATAGATTTTCTATAGCGTTTGTCATCTAGTCTCTGGGCTGTCCCCTGGCCCCACGCCATGAACTTTGAATGCATTGTCATGATCAGGAAATCTGTCCTCAAGCTGGAATGTAACCAGAAGTTGGCGTACGTGATAAACACTTTTCTGAGGAACATTCAGAGCCACTTATTTCCAGTCTGGGATGGTAAAAGTATTTTTATCAATATCCCAGGGAGCTTGCATCATCTTTACCTAAATATAGACTCACCAAACTCACCGCCAAAGGTTTTCCTCATAATGCTATCACATTACCAAAAAAGCACCCATAGTCAAGTGCAAACTATTTTAAATCAACATGAGACGGGCGTCAGATGATGAGAGCCGAAATGTGACGGACTGGGTTCGGTTCAAAAATAGAAAAAGTAGATTATAAAAACAAAAACTGGCCAATTCATGATACAGGAAATGCCACATCTGGGTTGACAGCTTAGCTGTTTAAAGTACAGGACCGTAATTATGTTAGCCTAGATTCCCAAGGCACAAAACAAATGTTTTCTGGTTCATTATGAAGGGTGTGTGACTCTGGGTTGGGAGGTGAGAGAATTCAGCTAGGCACTCAGTGAAACAGATATATAAATGCCAGTTTAATCAACACAGTATTTCTATTAGTGTCTAGTGTGCTGTCCATCAGCAAACATTACAGATTTATGTGCCCCAAATATTAGCTAAATTGTTATTTATTAGTAAAATAAGTGACAAAATTCCTCTCTGAGTCTGAGTGCACCTCGTTTGGGGTAATTATGGTTCAACGATGGCAGTGAGCAGGCAGTTTGTGGGCAGCTTTGAACTGCCCATTCACCTGCAGTGTGTCAAAACTATGTGGTACAACCGGTCTGTCGCTTGTCCAGTTGTTGGTCCATCAGCATTGTCCACTGTCTGCGCTTTTCATGCTGTATGTATTTATTTATTTTTAAATCTTTGAGGTGGGGGCTGTTACGCAGGTCGTAGAGCGCGTCCTCTACCAATTGGAAGATCGGTGCATCGATCCCTGGCACATCCTGCCCATTTACCCTTGAGCAAAATGTTGGTGTGTGAGTGTATCCGAATGTTGGGTATAAGTGCTTAGATACAGTAGAGTATAGTGTAGTATAGTATAGGGCTGCTCGATTATGGCAAAAATGATAATCACGATTATTTTCACTGAAATTGAGATCGCGATTATTTGACGATATTTATTTAACCCTTTAAGACCTACTATAGAACCAAGTCCGCCAGAGTTTTTTTAAAATTTTTTACATGTTGTAGTGCCATTTGTGGGAGCATTTCAAGTTGCTAAATAACTGTTATAGCCCATATTTTAATAATATGTATGCATTAAGTCCATAGTAACTACATTAATTGCAAAAAAGTGCAATAAACTACAAAAAAATTGAAAATCGTTTTTGTTTTGTTTTTTTACATATATTTCTACTTGGAGAAATTTAAGAGGCTTATCCTTCAAAACTTTAAATACAAAAAAGTTGCAAAAAATAGTTTACAACAACAGGAAATTTATTTTGAGTGTCTTCATAGTTTTATTTTGGAGATACACCAATTTTTATATACACTGCAGGTAAAACAAAAAAAACAATCCTATGATGCAAATTTGCAAAGAAAACAGCAGGTGCATCAAAATAAACTATTTCCAGCAGTGCAATTCGAGTTCTAAGCATCCCAGAAACTATTCAGAAAAGTCAAACATGACCAGTAGAGGTTTTTAAGGCCTACAAGTAAAAAACTACATTTCCGCGAAAATGACGTCACTTCCGGTTTCGGCCAGGAAATGGCGGACATGAGACAGTTCGCGCTGACATCTGTTTCACTGTGGGAAGTGTTATGAACAGCTGATCGGATCGGCAAAGCGTGTTTCTGGAATATTATGTTTTTGTTCCTGCAAGCGCTTTTTATGCAATTTTTGCAAAGCTATATGTGGAAGGAAACCGTGACCGAGGACAAGCTGATGGCATAAGTTGTAAGTACAACTCCCCCGGTTTCATATGCAAAACAAATTATTGCGCTAGCTTACGTGGTTCAGATTCTACAGGGATTTAAAAGTAGTTACACAAAACGGAGCGTGCTGCTCTGACCGGATTTAAAGGGTTGACAATGACTTTAAAAAATAATATAAAATAGTGTGCAACACCACTGAAGTTTTTTTTTTTTTTTTTTTTAACCTCTCTTTTCAACCAACGGCAGTCACTCTCCTCTCCAAATAACTTCTGCTTAGCTTTCCGAGCTTCCCTCGGGTCCTCTTAATCAGCGGTCTCCAACCTTTTTTGCGCCACGGACGGTTTATGCCCGACAATATTTTCACGGACTGGCCTTTAAGGTGTCGCGGATAAATGAGGGAGGGGCTAATAATCGGCTCAGTCATTTTTAATGATCGTTGAAAGCCCAGATCGTAATCGTGATTAAAATTCGATTAATTGAGCAGCCCTAGTATAGTATGAATGTGTGTGAGATTTGGTGAATGAGGCTTGTAGCAGAAAGCTCTTTGAGTGCCCAAATTGAGTAGAACCGTGCTATATATGTACCAGTCCACATCTCATGTTTTTTTTTTCCCTTTTCTTTTGTTATCTACACAAACAGATCATGGTGTCATAAATAAAGCATTATGGCTCTTCTTGTATGTAGTATACAGCTTGTTGAGCGGCACTCATGTGACCAAGTGGAATAATAAATAAATCAAGTTGACAGCAATAAGTTATGTTACTGTAAGTGCAGTAAAAACTTCCCATATGGAAAAGAAATAGTAAAAACTTATATGTGATTACTCATGAAAGTGGCACTTTCTCATTACTTTCATATATTTTTTTAGTAAGTATACAAAACATACAAGTTTCATTATATAATTTTTCAAGGGATCTTATATGTGTTTTCACTCTTGTATGCTTTTCATACAAATTTCATACAAGACAGATACAAACTTTATAAGATTTATATATATCTTTTCCATATGGGTTCTGAGCAAGGCTTATACTGAAATGCAGAGAAAGTGTCGTACTAACTACCTAGAAAGGGTTGTCCTGTGGATTGTTTCATTGTCACTGATATCTGATCTAGTTTCGTGAGTCTGATATTGGATTCAAATATTGAATCAGTGCAGTCCAAGTCTGTATAAGCAGCTTATGACCCAAAATCTATAAGTCAAGTGTGTCACATTCAAAATACCTGCAGTACTACAGTAGTCCAGACTGTAATACAAACACTTCGGTTTGTCAGGCGCAGGCAATGCTTATGACTGTTATTAGTGAAGCCGTTTGTCATTCTGTCTTTTTCACAAAGCAATATTACAGCAATAAGAGCTACTGAAGAAAGAGACACAAGAGACGCTGGACTTTCTTATTACATAACACAGATAATGACAAACTTTAACTCCAAGGACATAAATTGAAGTTGATAAAAGGTGATAACTTGCAATACATGAAAATATTATTCCAATGCTAATATCAAAATTCAGTCTAAAATTCATATTCTGCTGTGTGTTAAATGTGATAATATTGTATCATTGGGTCTCTGGTGAGGTTGATATGTGTCCTGTTGTTTTCACTTTATCTGAGTTTAAGAGCTACTTTTGGAATAAAAATATTATATCATATGGAAAACATTTAATATCAGTTAATATGTACATTAGATTAGAGCTTGTCCACATGTCTGTAAAACCAGTGGTGACATTTTGATTGGATTCGAGGGGATGAAGCGTTCCACTGGTGTGACCTTACCGCTGAATTAGAGCTGGGCGATATGAGATTTTTTCATATCACGATATGTTTTTTTCATTTCAGGCGATAACGATATCTATCACGATATAAGCCAAATAACTATATTTGTAAGATTTAAATGTGCCGTTGCTCACAAGTAAAATGTGAAATAATCAGCAGCTTGTTTTTATTTAAATATTTATTTCCCATAATAAGTTCAACAGGGTAGATGTACTTAAGGAACATGAGACTTTTTCAGATAAATAAAGGCAAATATTGCAAACTACACAAAAGGCAGCCGCTAAAGCGTTTAAGTTTCAAAATAGAACAAACGAAACAGACTAAATTGTCAATTCCACTTAGAAACAAAATATTAATTCTAAAAATAAATCTTAGTTTGTTTTACAGAATAACAGACAAAACTGACTAACTTTTGTCAATATCAAATAAACTGAGAACTAAAAGGAAATTCTCAATCTCTCCTTGTTGTATAGCTTAGCTTTTCAAACAGTTTTAACAGTTACTTTAGTCTGACAAAAGCCGAATGACGAATTAGCGCTTCCAGTCAGAGACTGAGGCTACGTCCACACGTACACGGGTATTTTTGAAAACTGAGATTTTCCGTTTTCGTTTTAAAAAATAATCCCGTCCACACATAAAGGCAGAAATGAAGAAAAACGCTGCTATGAACATGCCAAAGCAGCAGGTGGCGCTAGATTCCTAACCATGAAGAAATGTTGGCCAATCAGAAGTCTAGAAGCCTCGGTGGGAAAAAGTAAACAAAGCTGCGGCATAGAAGCAGAACCGAGTCGTATGTGTGGACGGACAGTAACTGTGTGTATATGTAAGCATTTAAACACTGCAGAGAGTAGAATTAACAGTAACAGTATTGTAGAAATTCATTTCACCGAAACAATAACGTGGCGCACAGTGTGACGCATGCACCAGTTTATTGTATTTCCAGACTTGCTTTCGGCACAATTTACAGTGCACGCTACTCTGTTTTTTGTCAGACTTGAAATAGCCGAAATACCTTCACACTACGGAACTTCTATGGCTCTTCCGTTCGACAATCTCTCCGGCATTGGAACCATCATCTGTTTTCTCTTCGGTCACGCTCGGTTGATTTTTCTAGTCGGCACACTCATTTCCTCCATTACGCGCTGGCTCCATTACCCGCTGGCTCCATTACCCGCTGGCTGCTTCCCAAACAAACACGTGCGGCTTGGCACTTGTGCTGTACGTAACAAGTCACGCGACGTGACGCTGCGGCTGTGATTGGTTCGGCTCTGCGCTACTTAGTTTGGATTGGCTGACCTTTTTTTAAAAATTTTTTTTAATTTTTTTATTTTAAGAGGACAAGAGCGGCGAGGTCTATCGCGATAGCTTAATTTCTCTATCGAGTAAAAGTTATATCGCGATACATATCGTTATCGTTCTATCGCCCAGCTCTACGCTGGGTGATCAGGGTGATTTTTCGGGTCAGCACATGGTATTAAATGAATGGAATCATCATCAGCGACATGTTGACTGTTAGATGCTTTTTTTTAAGCTGATGGACTTGTTTACCTTTGGAAGTGGAAGAAACACTTTGTAATGATGGTACTGGAAATGGTTGGAAAAGGATGTTTGTTTGGGCGAGGGCCAGGGGTTCTGTTTATAACTTATCAATAGTTCAAAAATGACCAAAAGTATTTATGAAATTGAGGCTTGATGTGCCAGCATGCACTCACAGGGCAACAGCGTAAAATGTTCCATTGCAGTTTGGCTGTGCACCTAATTGTCTCTTTGCAAAATTACAGGCAAGAGAAACCTGGATTTATTTCCTTTATTGCAGCTCAGCAGCCAACATGTTATTGCTCTGGTCTCAAGAGCTTTACGTGTTAAAACCATTACCGCGGTAACGCCAAGTGACACTTTTTACTGCTATTTCCCCTTCTTCATTTTGACACACAAATTATAGTGTGGCTCCAAATGAAAGGCAACTATGTGGCCTTACACTGACCTGCATCTTCATTTGAAAACCATGGGATTAAATCATCTCACGATGGTAGTCATAACACTGCATGAGCTGATGCGAACTTGGCGATTTCCTTTAAGAGTTGACTGAAGACTGAAAGCATTTATTCTATCTCAATAGGATTTTTACCCTGAGGTTGTCTCAAGAACTGGGACACCATCCCAGTGTGTAAGCCTCGCTTGCATGTGATTGCCCCTGAGCCACAAAACCTGAATACATGCATGTGCGTGTGCTCGCACAATCGTGCATACTGACCTAAGTCACATGGAAAGTCCCGCTCAGGCTTGGCACATAGAAGAGGAAGGATTTTCCAGTTTAATTATGCCTGAGGGTGTAATTTCACGTTGACTTGTGGTTTGCTTGAAATTGCTCTTCTTTTCTTGGTAAAAATTTCCTCTTGCTCCATGTCTTGGTTACTTCGCCTGGTGTGTCATTACATTGTGTTATAATGTAGGACTGCAGGATTCAGGCATCACCTACACTTGTGCTTCCCATGTTGCGGTTCGCCTGCTGTATGATAACTTGCCTTCAGGGTCCCTAGTCTAATAGGGCTTTGGAGTTGACGTCACGCCGCAATGCATTGTGGGAGCGCAGCGCCATTTTCGGGGTCTACGAATCAAAAAAACACACTATGTGTTGGAACGACGACTACAAGAAAGATGCTTAAAAGCAGCTCAAAAGAGAGTGAACTGTATAGAGACCGATTGCGTCCAGAGGCGAAGCAGCGGTACTTGCAGAAAATAGCGTGCATTGGAAATGTGGACCCGTATGAAATACAGCCGTGGAGTAGAAACCCCGAACACCTAGCGCGACTGACGTAGCCTGACATATTTTCGTACCTTGTCTGTGGAGTCAGCGCGTACAAGTCGTCATTCAAACAAAGGTAAGTCAGCTCGAGTACTGCGTGTGAAATGCGTTTGATTTCCCTGCAAACATTCACATTAGTGCAGCATAAATTCATTCATGAGGGGAAATTACAGTGAGAACATGTGGAGGCTGTTAGAGGGATAACAGTGAGTTCAGTGCATTGATGTGACATTGTCCTGAAGGATTTAGTTATTCTTTATGGTTAAAGAAATTGCACTAATTTATTCATATTTATTATAAATAATCCTAATTATACATCTTGCTTCCATGTTTGTATCCTGTGTCACTAAAAATACATTTTATTTTAGTTTTATACATTGATTAATGACCTGCAGAATCTCCTTATCATATTAAGTGATTCATAATTGTCACTTTATGCTTTCCCCATCTCTAAAGTGATGACATCCTTGCATTACATACTTTAGGTTCATTCTCTGCAGGCAGGTTTCTGACAGAGAACAGACAGATTTACACTAACATGCAGCGATGGACACATAAAGAAATGAAAAATCACATGTATGTGCTAACTTTCTAAACACTTTGTTACATTTATGATAAAGTAGATAAAACACATTTATGTCGGCCATGGCTCATTAGTTCTTGTCTTTAAATGAACTTTGTCTGTGTGTGTTTCAGGTGCTGCACTCTCAAAGACTGAATGAACCAGCATTGCAGCCATGGGTCACTGTGAGCATCACAGGGAAGGTTGAAGTCGCCCACTGCAGCTGTATGGCCGGAGTCGCAGAGAACTGCAGCCATGTCGCTGCTCTTCTGTTTAAAGTAGAAGCAACAGTCTTGATCGTGGCACAAGGACTGTTACAGATGAACCTGCTTACTGGGTTTTGCTGGGTAATGTGACCAAGATACAGCCAGAGGTTGGCCATAAGATAGACTTCTCCTCTTCAGCTGCCCAAAAAAAGGCTCTTGATCAAAACATAAACAGACCATCCGTAGTGACAGGTAAAAGAAGCCGTCCTCAAAAAAGGAAAATCCCACCTGCTACTGTGGAGGAGTCTAGATGTATGCCTGTAGTGCACTGCCGTGTAAATAATTTGCATTTACTGAATATGTACTGACTGAGTCCCACTGTTCAAAAGTTGAATAAAGAAACAAACTAATTTTTGCCTCTTTTTATTTTATTTTATTAAAACCACCTTATAGAGCATCACATCAGTAACAGTGTAGAATCCATGTCATTTATAGTTTACAAATGACAAAATGTTTACACAAAATCATGAGTGTTTACATGATATCACCCACTACTAACATTACTTTATTTACTGTATCTTTTGAAAAAATAACAGCACAAGACTTAAGAACATTTAACAGGAGCAGGTTTCATTCTTCCCTGGTTTTATTATCACACTGTTCACCAAACGCAGCAAACCTTCACCATCTTATCCAGGAGGGTCACCTCTTCACCCTCACATGGAAGAAGTAATCTGATTGGCATGGTGGTTTGTTTGAAGCAGGTCCCTCGTGTAGCACTGGGACCCAGTCACGATGTTTCATCCATTTCATAGGCTGGTTTGCTGCAATAATGCCAAATAATTAGCAACTCTATAAATAGACGGTAGTTCTGCAAAATCACTCAGTAGGATGTTTGTTCTAATTTGCTATGAGCTCAGAGTGCATTGAAAATGAAACTAATAGGCTATAAAGAGTGATATGAACATATTTAGAACTTACCGGAATGAAACTGTCTGGAGCACCAACAGATATTTGGAGATGGAAGAGAACTGGAGCTCGTCTCACAGCTGCTATCCAGGCTGGACGCCTTCGTTTGCTAACATCGATACACGAGCTGCCTCATGTTGCTTCCAGGTTGGGAAAGAATGAAAAGATAAACCCTTTTCAAGCTTAATGTCTTGCTGGTCGTGCGATCGAACATTGCAGCCGACCACACAGCAAATACGAACCATGGCTGTTGTGTGTGCCTTCGCTCCCTTTTCACTTGCGCTAGACCCCCAAAATGGCGGATCGGGCCAAAATCCTTTCCACGCCCACCCCCGTGACATCACGCTCCAAAGCCCTATATATGGAAGATTTACTGCTTTTGTTAGTCAGTGACACACTGTGCATGTGTCACCTTGCACACAGCAGCTTTTCATAGTTTAAATTTCAAATGCAGAATCTCTTATTTAAAGAAAGTAAAAAAAAAAAATGGAGTCACCAGTTAAGGTGTATTCTTCTTTACAACTTTCATTCTTTGGCTGCAATGCTACAGCCTAATGAGATGCAATTATGGTTGGCACGCTTTTTCTCCTTTATCTTTATGTGACAGTTAAATGCACAGCTTAACGTAACATTAAAAATACTTATGAGGTAAAGTCAAGAAAAAATGTCTGCTGGAAACGTCTAGTCTTCTGCACACTGTCTGTTTGTTGTAATTTCTTCCTAGCAACCTGAAGTGCTGTACTTAACAAATATAAAGTTTAATTATTGACCTCAACCAAGTGGTTAAAACAGAAAGAAATACTTCTATATTTTGTGTCATATGATGACAACAGTTGTTAACATTTAAGGCTGGACCAATTCAACATTTCTATTTCTAAAGGCTCCAGTGATGAATTTGTTGAGACCGGTTATTTTATACCAAATCTTGATGATTCCACATGGATTTCAGTGAAAAGATTGAGCCCACCATTACACAAATATTGTTGTGTGGATTTTAGTGCTGAGAAAACTATCGTTTGTGGGGGATTTCACACATCAGTACAGCTGATGTGCACGTAAACTGAAGGCTTCAGTCACACAGGTCTAGAGACCAGTTGGCAACCACCAGTCATGAGTCAAAAGTTAGTAATTATTAGTAAGTAAATACTAAGTTACTAAAGCCCCATTTATGTAGGCCTGGAGAGCAGTCCCATCTGGGAAATATTCACCAAGCAATAGTGAAACTCTGAAGAGTGCATTGCAAACCAGTAAAGGCTACAGTTAAACTTAAAGTAAAAGTTGCACTGTTTTTGATACATGTTGGTTTCAGTGGGAGGGCACAACTTTTACTTTGAAAGTAAACGTTTTGTCTCACTACCACACCTTGTTTAGCTTGTGGGTGTCTGCAGATAAGTTGACATCTTTCATGCAAACTGCAGGTGACCACAGCAATGTGCGAGCAACCAAAGCAATAACCAGAGGCAGCACCCTCTTTGCAGCCAATTTCACCCAGCAAGCTCCAGCAACCACTACACATTTTTCCCTAATGACCGGAGGTTGCCAAAGGGTTGCCAGCCAGTCTCTTGATTGGTGTAATAAACTTGTACATCAGATAAACATATATAACTCTACTTATTAAACTAACAAATGGCAACAGACTTCAGATAAAAACAATGAACAGTTAAATATTTATTGGTGTTTATCTGTTAGATTTTTATGTCTTTAGACTGCGGCATACTGCTGTCATTTACGGTCATAGTTTCTCCTCTTCAACACACACGCATGCACACACACACACGCACACACACATATGTAGAGCTGCCAAGAGATAAGTGAAATAAAATACTATTCATTGAGTTGATGGCAACACTTTATATTACAGTAATGCAGTAAAAGCTTCCCAACAACGGAAACATCAAAGTAACTTCCCCCTTGCTGTGTGTGTGAGAAGGAGCAGCTTATCATTAATATATATGAACGTTTATGCACTAAGGGTTATCCTTATTTACATTATTCATTATGTTAATGACACAACTGGGAATGTGCAAGGAGCATCTAACTGCAGGTGAAGGGCTGTGTAAATAAAACTGGCAGCTATTAACCATAATTAAAGTCTTTTATATTATAATAACATTTGCATTGTAGCCATTAGGTATGAGGGCATATGCTAATGGTAGGTACTTATCAGTTTTGTCCCAACAGTAATACAGATACAGTCCTGCATCTGGTTTAATACATTATGTGTTGTCAGATGTGCGTTTGCCAGTGTATTGCATACATCTGTCATGTTCATACGTGCGTTTCAGGATATTTGTCTCTGAAGAGATGGGACTCTTATGCCGTGACACTGTCTGCAGACTACTGGCTGTATTTAGAGCTTGTAGATGTGCAAAAAGTCAGCCGAATTTAGTTTCAGTCAGCATCAAAAGGCTACTGGGATGCATTTGAGTTGTTTTTTTGTTTTTTTTTTTCTTTCTTTTTGAACCTGCCTGCTGCTAAACTGGGAGATAAAAATGGCAGTTTGGGATCAAGAGTCATTTGATCCAAGCATCTTTTTTTTTTTTTTTTTTTTTTTTTGGATGTTTGCAGATTTTATTGGGTGTTGTCAGTCAGAGCTGAGTGTGAACACCTGAAAGACTGCATTTCTGAATTTTATTGCATTTATAATCTTTTAATGGCCTTTTTAAAAATGCTTCAAGCTCGTGATCAAACCACTAACCAGATTCACTGAAAGTGTTAAAATGTTACATTAATTTAGTTGAGTGTATGTTATTATTAGGTGCCGAACTGAATCTGGTTTCAGGCTCTGCAACTAAAGACTTTTTTCTTTTTAGCCTTCCCCAACATTAAAGTAGTTGATGCTGACTTCGGCCTACATGCCATGGTACTTAAAGGTGGAAAAACAGCAGCCAGTCAGACTGAGGTTTGTAGGTTACGAGAGTGCATATGGTTGCTTTGTCCCAGTTTAGATTTGCAACAGGCTTGTTAATTAGTCACCTTTTGGCTCCCGCTGGAATTTTCCTGAAATTAGTCCCTAATGGCAAACACAAGTTTGCAGCCTGCAGCAGCCAGTAGAAATCCCTTTTGTCCTTTATATTGCTTTAGGGTTTTTAAAATACTTTGCAATTCATGATACAAACATGAGCACAGTTATACAAACATGAGCACAGTTATATAGGACATGTCAAGTGAGGGCAAACTTGGAAAGCGTTGATTTCTGTAATTCTGTTTATTTATTTATTTATTTATTTATTTATTTATTTATTTATTTATTCATGTATTTTTTTTTTAAATACTGCGAGAAGATAAAGGTGTGGAAACAAAATTGTGTTTAGAAGAGCGTGCATATTTTGCTGAAAGCAAAACAATCATGGTAAATTTTGTGTTGGATGGATTGGATAAAAATAGGCCAGGTCAGGTGGAAGGTGGTTAGGATTAAAAGAACTTCATGAAGCATTTTTGATCTCATTTGCTAGATTGGATTAGTCAATGAAATTTAAGACTCGCCTCTGTTATGCCTGTTATTTTGACCCTTAAACCCTTCACATCCACCACAAATGCGTTTTCACGCTGCTTTTACAGGTGAAGAGCTTATGCTTAAGTTGTGCAAACAAGCAGTGAAAGTACTTAAGGCTAGGTGAGGCTGCAGAGAACTACAGGCACAGCTGTGGCTGCTTTTGAGATCTATGGTGGAAACGCAGGATTTGTCTTGTTTTGCCTACACTTGACTAATACACACTCGAGGGAAAGCATGCAGCTATGTGAGAATAATAGCATGCACACACTCAGAGGCACAGAAGACACGCCTGAGAAAATGCCTGCAGTCTGCCAGAAAACTCTTAAACGTCAAAGAAGTGGTTACGCTTTAACACAGAGGCCAGTGAACAGCCTCACGGATGGCTGTCTTGCTTTTAAGATTCTCTTTAGTTGGATGGTTGTTTTGCATCTTGAAATAGTGTTGCCTCGTTTTGCAGCCAAGTGGTTCTGTTTTTGCAGCAGATAATTAAAAATTAATGTATTTGACTTCAGCACAGCACCTGATATTTTCCCCTCTCTCTTTTTTCCTCAGGTTTGTGGCCTACATCTGAACTTGTTCATCTTGGCCATAAAGGAACCCCTTAAACTGGTGTGACTTAAAACAAGGGCAGATCATCTCACACACCTGCACACCTCCTAAATCAGGTTCCTGCCACCATGTCCTAGATAGCAGTCTATTTCCTGAGCATCTTCCTTAAACCCTAGTCCCTCTTTCCGTCTTCCTTCTCCGTACCATCTCTAATCCCCGATCCCAATGTGGTAATTGCTGGTCACAGCACCAGTGGCGCCCAGTTTGGCGTGATGAGCAGCCTGCACCAGCAGCATCATGGCAGCACAGGCTCAGAGCGAGATCTTCACTCTGCTGGCTCCTCTGTTAGCCTCCCCACAGTTAGAAAGACTCCCAAGAAGCGCCGTCTTTCTCTCCATGCAATCTTTGGGCGCCGACGCCGGCCCGAACGTGACCCCAAGCGCAAGGCGAAGGCTCTGCAAGCTGAAGTTGGGGTGGATGGTGTCGTCAGCCTCGAAACTGCACAGGTAGAGACTTTGCAGGATAAAACTGCAACCAACTCTCCATTAGATGTAGCGTCAACTTCTTCAGTGCCAGGGTCTTCGTCAGAGCTGCTGGAGTGCCCTTTGTGCCTACTGCGCCACGCACGCGATCACTTCCCAGACATCATGACCTGCCACCACCGCTCCTGCGCAGACTGCTTGCGACAGTATCTGCGCATCGAGATCTCAGAGTCACGAGTCAACATCAGCTGCCCCGAGTGTGCTGAGCGCTTCAACCCCCACGACATCAGGATGATCCTGGGAGACCGAGCCCTCATGGACAAGTACGAGGAGTTCATGCTGAGGAGGTGGCTGGTGGCTGAACCTGACTGCCGCTGGTGCCCAGCCCCTGACTGCGGGTAAGAACCACAGCTGAGGGATTAGATGGCCCCTGAGTGAATAACACACAGGACTAGTTGGTGTAGTTCAAACATAATACACAAGGCAAAAACTTGGGAAATGAAGGCTTTTAGATTTACATTCAAATGTAACTGAAGAGTAGGAAGGAAAGTTGAGATTTGCAGCACTAATTACAACAAGGCACGTGTAAATTTCAGACAGCTTCCAAAATTTTAAGCCTGTGATATTATCCTGAAAAACCTGCAAATTCATATGGGCCAAAATCTTAGTTTTAATTACCTGAGATGTGCCTGATCTTCTGTAACTTTGATTAAACCAGTGCCCAACTCCTAAAATAACACACTAAGGCAGAAGATCAAGGAAATTTCAAGACTGTAATCTGACCCTGTGAAGTTTACTCCAGCTTCTGCATTGATGTCTTGGCTAAAAATAACTCGTAGCAATAATAGCCGCATTTATTCTGTCAGTCAAAAGCAGCGAGCAGTCAGTTTATGATGATGCCCGCTGTGTTCAGACTGCAAATAGGTTGTAAATGAGCAAATATTCAGTATATAGCCACAAATGAAGGAGCATGTATAACAGTCTGAACAATACATGAACTAATTTATGGTTGGATCAGGTGTATTTTACTTGTTCTTCACTGGCCTGTGCACTGTATGTCCTCTACTGGCCAATAACACGCCGTTTTAGCTTCTGTACAATTAAGTCCTTCTTTCTCCTGATTGGCTGTACTTGGCTAGCTTGTAACCTTGTGCTTCTAAGCACCGCCTCCCATCAGTGTAGCTGTGCCTTAAATGACCATATAAGGAAATTCATGATCAGCTGACATCAGACTAGAAGACCCACCACACAACAAGCATTTTGAGTAGTATAAAGGTTTTTATATACACGGACCAGATTATCTGAAATTATGGCAGTGTTTTAGTATAAACATTCAGCATCATGTGACAGAAAATAAAGGAAAGCATAACACACCCTTCAGTGATAATAATCTTAAAATAAGGCGAAAAGTTATTTAACCTAAAATAACAAGTTATAAGCTGAATGAAAAAAGACAAAACAAAAACCCTATTTCAATTATTAAAGTTGGAAAAAATTTGCAAGTATTGCAAGTTGCTGGTTTGGGGTAAAAACGAGCTCTGCAAACCTCCTAAAAATGTTAATAAACTGCTGTTTCTTGCAGTTGGAAATCTTTCTTTTTCTCTCTCTCTCTTATATGTCAGAGGCAGTACTGGGTTAAGGTCAGTTCAGGGTCTTGTATGTTTCGAGCCGGGAGGGACTCAATAGTTTGCTCACAGGGTCCTGAACTGACCTCCATACGTCTCTTGCTTCTCATTGCACCATTAGGCCGTGACTGCCTCCATGCACACAGCATACGTGTACTGCTAATGTACCCTTACATCAGTGTGTATTTGGTTTTGCTCCAGGTGCTGGCTGCACTATTTTGTTGTTTTTTGCTTTGTTTTTTAAATTTTTGCTCCAGTCAGCCATGATCAGTTCAGCTCTGTTGTTGTCTGCTTCAGAAATGGTTTCACCCTTCACTCACTCTCATGATCGTCTTGCATCAACAGTGCTGACCCTTGTCTGCTGGAATAATGGCTCTTTCATGAGTTTGTTGCAACTCAGCTACAAACAGCTCGACTCTGGCTTGCTGCCACTCTCCTCGCTGGTTAATGCTCTCAGTCTTTATTGTTGTATAATTGTGCAAATTACTGGGCTCTGTTGGTCAGCTCAACTGTGAAGTTTGTCAAATTTGAGTCCTCATTATTCCTTAAATAAACAGCTGAATCATCTTTATGCAGTGAAGTTTTGCTCAGTTTCGGATGGTGTCCTATTTAGTTACATGCAAGCATAACCGAAACAGTTTTTCTATTTTGGGCAAGCTTGGGGTTTCTTTTAAAAGTTGAGCCCAAGTATATCACTGTAGGTGTTACACTACCAGTTAAAACTGGTTGAATTATGGTCTGACAGTAAAATGTATGTGAGGAAAACAAGATGGGGATAATACCAAAAGGCCATTTTGCAATATTTTACCACTTTTTACAACGTGCCATCGGTTCACCTCACCAAGGTGTTAGTGTAGACTGTCTAGAAACTGTGCAGACTGGCTGTTTTGTTTAAGTACATGTTCACATTCAGCCTCTACTGCTGCTTGTCAAATGTGTCAATAAGAGGATAACAGAGTTTATCTGTTAATGCTTACATTCACTTTCATTTCTTTCATCAGAAACTTGACATGTGATGAATAGTTTTATATATTTACTCTACTGCTTCTATTTTTTTGTATTTCTTTTTTAACTTCCTCCTTCCTCCACTGACCTTGAAGAAATGTTAGATGTAATTATATAACTTTGCATTTAAGATAACTCTAATCTACCTTTTGTAAGGTTAGCCTTAAGGGTTTAGTATGACTAACTTGTCTTCCAAACTTATCATTTTGCTTCATTCGCTAACTTATAAATCCCATTGATTCCCACCAAATAGCGTGCCTCTTTAAGTTTCCAGCTGCAGTTGCTGTTGCTCCCTTGCTGTCAGCTGATGTTAACGGCTATATTAGATTAAATGCTCATCTCATGTTAACAAAGATCTTGACTCACAGCTGTGTACGTCAGACGGTGCTGCAGCGTCTGTTTAATTTGAGTTTGTTTTTTTTTGTCTTTTTTTCTTGGGAATTCATCCTAAACTGAGCAAGAGGCTCGTCCTCCATGTTCTCCTCACACAATCACATTTAGAAATGTGGAAGATGATCAGGGTTTGAGTGGAGCAACTAAGAGTTCCTTACAAGCTGCTTGCTGTCGCACTGTTTTTGCTTTTCCTCACGTCCCCGTGATAACCATCATGCAGGATCCTGAATGCCTCTGAGTTTAAATGAAGCTGTCATATCTGCTGCGGTATCTAACACAGAAACCATCCCCCATGTCTCACCCCTGGAGGGACACGAGGGGGGCTTTGAGTCAGCAAGCTCGGGGGAAACAGTCACTACCATTCATAATATTCTTGTCACTGATATAAAAGCAGGTTATTTAAAGCAGCAGTTGTGATGGGATATAAATGACTGCTGCAGCAACGGGCTTTTATGGTGTCACTTTGTCAAGTTTTATGTGCTCATTTATAAAAAGAAAGCCCTCTAATAAGCCACTGTGATGACTGATGTAGGTTGCTATGGTGATATGCCATCCTCCAGATTTGATTATACCTGTAGCGGCAAGTCCATTCTGTCTCACCAAATTTTATTTACCATCATTTCTCTTTTTAGTTATGCAGTCATTGCATTTGGATGTGCCAGCTGCCCAAAGATCACCTGCGGGCGTGAGGGCTGCGGGACAGAGTTCTGCTACCACTGCAAACAGCTGTGGCATCCCAACCAGACGTGCGACACCGCACGGCAGCAAAGGGCCCAACACTTCCGGCTGAGGAGTTTCAGGTCGTCCTCACTCAGCTACAGCCAGGAGAGCGGCGCTGCAGGTAGCCCACAGATAGGTGCTACCATACAAAGCTCTCAGATTAACCTGACCTGTTCTTTGGCATTACACATTAAAGGACACTTGTGATAAATTCACAGTGCACAGAAGCTTTATCATTTTAAGCACAATATTCAGTCTGTTTTATTCTGCACCAGGTGATGACATCAAACCATGCCCTCGCTGTGCAGCCTACATCATCAAGATGAACGATGGAAGCTGCAATCACATGACCTGCGCCGTCTGCGGCTGTGAGTTCTGTTGGCTTTGCATGAAGGAGATCTCTGATCTGCACTATTTAAGGTAAGACTTCCTCCGCCCTATGCTTTTCTTATTTTTTAGGTTTCCTTTAATATTTACAGCTTAATATTTACAGCTCTCTTTTTGTCTTAGCCCTGTGAAACTATTTTATCTCTCTTGTCTCCTCCCAGTCCATCGGGCTGCACCTTCTGGGGGAAGAAGCCGTGGAGCAGAAAGAAGAAGATCCTGTGGCAGCTTGGCACATTGGTGGGTGCTCCTGTGGGTATCGCCCTTATTGCTGGCATCGCCATCCCTGCAATGATCATTGGCATCCCTGTCTATGTGGGCAGAAAGGTGAGAGCTCCCAGCAGGCAACAGGGGTACAAAATGTGTGTATTCAGAGAAGTGAGAAGTGGTGAAGATCTTGCAGATTAGTACAGAGAGGTTGTGTTATGCCTGTTTTTTTTTTTTTTTTTTTTTTTTTTTGTACCAGTTTTGTGTTCCTAGTACAGTATCTTGCATGTAACAAGTTTGTCAAATGTCAGCCTTGAGATGTGGGGACAAAAGGAGGTGTGTGTTCATCATTTGTGGCTTTACTGCAAAGCGTGTGAAGTTAAATCATACTGAACAATTATTCCCATCAGATTCATACTCGCTATGAAGGCAAAGACATCTCCAAACACAAGAGGAACCTGGTGATAGCTGGCGGCGTGACGTTGTCTGTGATCGTGTCTCCTGTGGTTGCCGCGGTCACTGTTGGTGAGGAAAAATGTCTTTTTGTTTTGTTTCACCATCTGTGCCTTCATATTGTGCCTTGCTTGTACCAACACACTGAGTTTAAACATGTTTCGCCCACCAGTATTTTCTTAGTTAATCTGCTTACCTTACCTAAGTGTCAGTCATAATAATTTTTGTTCATGTTGTGTTATTTAGGAATTGGCGTTCCCATCATGCTTGCGTACGTCTACGGTGTTGTCCCGATCTCCCTGTGCCGGAGCGGAGGTTGTGGAGTCTCTGCCGGCAATGGGAAAGGAGTGCGAATTGAGTTTGACGATGAAAATGACAACATAGGCAACGGTGCTGCAGCCACAGGTGAGAGTCTTATACTGTACACAGGCTATGGGAAGAACTTAAAGTCACAGTTCAGATAATAATGATCCGTTAATGAATAATTAAAAATGTTGTTTTAAGCACCATGGTGCTCTGCATTTAGCTTAGGTCAATTTTCAGGTTAAATATTTAACAGGGTTGATAGAAAAGATTACTGTATGAGTTTGTTCTCACGGTTAGGAATGCATACCAGTCATTACTCTTACATCTGGCCATGCCTTTGTTTTTATGCGCATGACATTCATTACTCAAAGGGCTGTTGATGGAAGATGCAGAAAAGTATTCAGGGCGTGTGACTGTGTGAAATGACTGGCACGATATCAGCAATTGTGATGAACTAGGGGCTCTGCGTGACGGCGAGACGTGTTGTTTTCTCGCAGCTTCTGTCATCAATGAAAGTCATAATTATTAGTACAGATGACAGCGAAGACTTTGACCTTTTCAGAAACATAAGGTGTGAGACGTGATGATGTCCTTTTGATTCCAATGAGAATTTAATGATGTGTTGTTCCAGGATGCATGGTAAAGTCATACCAAGTTCACTCCTGAGTTTATTACTTATGTGTGTCCACTTTGACGTTACTGACCATGCTCCATTTGTATTAGTTTCACTTCTTTGGGCATTTATAGTCACAGGATACAGTAATACTATATCAGAAAGCCACATTGTTGCTTTAGTTTTGTCCATCAAACTATTCTGTAGCCTAATAAAAGCTCACACTGTGTCCCCCTTTTCTCTGGTCAGACACAACCTCAGTAGCGGAGACTCGCCTCAACAACGCCAGCCTCGGCGATGGTGCGAGTGTTGGTGGTCTGACGGGCCTGAGCCTCAGTGTGAGCGGAAGCAACATGGAGCGCTGCGGCGTAAGTTCCACCCAGCGGGATAACATGAGTGACAATGCCAGCACCACAGCCCTCGCTGGGACCAGCATCACCGGAAGCCTCTCGGGCAGCTGCTACAACCGGTAAATGGACTGGACTGATTGTGTGATAAGCACGCCCAGATGAGCCCAAACAGAACACTGTCTGAGGGAAAATCCAATAGCTATTCTAAATTGGTCGTACTTGTGAATGGGTGTCTGTTGGCCCTGTTAATGGACTCCACTTCTCGCTGACAGCTGATGAAAGCTGTGATAGGGTTCAGCTCCCCTTCTCGTGACCCTAAATTGAATATAAGGGGTTAAGAAAACAGACAGATGAATTAAAATTAACCCATAACTTCCTAAATTTCCTTAACTCCTTTCTTTAACTCAGCAGTGCACTCAAAATAAAAGCTATGAGACGTCATTCTTTACTTTCATCACTTAAAAGAAAAAAGCATGTTAGTCTTTTTTTTTCTTTTTCTTTGTATTATTTTCTCTTCATCGTAGAAATTTTGCACTTCTATGTGAGTGGCAAATGGTGCAGTCGCACAATGTTATCAGTGTCTGTGTAGCTTAGAGCTTTCCAAGCTCCTTAGACCATTTTATCAGTGTTAAATGTTTTAGGACTGAAACTACATCGATGGGCTTGTTGTTCACTTGTCAACTGGACTTTCTAGTTGTTTTGACTGCTTTTACTTTTCCAGGATGGAAGTCCAGGCCGACGTCCAGAAGGAACGCTGCAGCCTTAGTGGGGAGTCTGCCACAGTCAGTCTGGGGACAATGAGCGACAACGCAAGCACAAAAGCCATGGCGGGGTCCATCCTCAACGCCTACATGTCTCTGGAAAGGTCAGCACTCAGATTATACACATCCTCCTTGTTCTAGTAGGAATTTGGTGACCTAGATTTGTTAGACTTGTAGGCAGCTGCCCTATGATCCAATAAGTTAAATGTAGGTGATTTGATTTTGCAGAGACAACAGTCTGGAGGTGCAGGCAGACGTGGAGTCTAAGCAGGAGAAGGTGAGACACGGAAGCGCCAGCAGCAGCCTGGATGAAGCCAGCTGTAGTAGCAGCTCTGCTGGCCTGAAAGGAGCTACGTGCTCGTGTCCCTCCACCTGTCGCTGTGCTCAGCAAGCCAACCACTCCTGCCCCTGCCCGCCGTGGTCAAAGGATGCCTCCACCTCTGGGGTCAAAACGAGCAAGGGCAAGCGTTGGAAAAAAGCCAGCAGCATCAGCAAAGGAGAGGCAAAAGTTAACGAGATCCAAACAGACATGGACACTCAGCTTCTGGAGCAGCGCAGCACTAATTCCTCAGAGTTCGATTCTCCGTCCCTGAGCGGCAGCCTTCCTTCTGTGGCTGAGTCGCACTGTAGCCACTTCTCATCTGAGCTCAGCTGCTCAGACCCCGAGACCTCGAGACCGGCTCCTGCACCCTGCTCTCCCCCGATGGACGCCCACCCTCATAATCCCATCAGCGCCTTCAGTGACGTCACCATCACGCCCATGCCAGAGGTGGAACACGACCGCCTGGAGCACTTCCCGCCTCAGATTAGCCACTCAGCCTTCACCTGCCGCCTGCTGTCTTCATCTCCACCTGCTTCGCCAAAAGAGGGAAGTAGCGGGACGTTTCTGTACATCAGCGAGGAGAGTGTTGGTGACACAGAGCCAGAGAAGGATGAGAGCTTGAAGGAGACCATTTGCAGCGCTGTGCAGCCTGTAAACCAAACGAGAAAACGCTGTATACAAACGGACATCTAAAGGAGCTCTTCAGGCATGATACTGCACAAACACAGCAAGCTCAGTTAGCCTTATCACCCAGTGCCACTGTTAAACGCAGGCACCGTCCCTACCCTCCATGCATCTTGGGAAGCTGGTGATCAAGATTAAGGCTATAAATTAATTATATATATATATTTTTAGAAATATCTGAATGTCAGGGTTGAGGTTTAAGTCAGAGATGGAGAGAGAGGGATGGATTTCAGGAGCAACAAGAACATGACCAGATGTGTGACATCTAAGCGAGATGTTAAAGCACCCAGCAGTGCTTCAAGGCCTATAGTAAGTAGAGTTGCATGTACGGGGACAGGTGTGTAAAGCAAGTTATCAGGTGGTGCAGAAGGTCCAGCTTTCATGATGATCTGCAAACTCTTTTCAGTCCTGGTGGGTTTTCCAAATCCCACAAACCAGATTTGACCCTTTCCCTCCCCAAATAAGAAAAGAAGCAGAACTGAAAAAGCCGGATAAGAGCAAATAAAATGTCTTGACAAAACTGAGCTGCTATAAAGAAAAAAAATCCACACCAACTTCTCCTTGAGCACATTAGCAAAAAAGAAAAAAAAAAAACGAGCAAAAACCAGAGGGATGTGTCCCCGCTGTGGTCCACCACCAGCTCTTTCTGTGAATTCTTTAAATGGCAGCGAGAAACGCCGGAGAGGAGTCGGAGAGGAGCGTGGAGGCGTCTGCCAAGCATTTACACTTTAGAGGGACCAGCTATTCACCCGCAGATTTTATGGTCTGCAATCATATATAAGAAAAATATTATCTTTGCTTTTTGTTTAAAACGTGATTCCTGTCATGTGTTTGCTTATTTTATTTTCCATTTTGGGAAAGTTGGTTTTAATGTTGAAGCCCTGTGTTGGGTCCAACTGTTTATTATAAGCGGGTGGGAACTGTGATATCAGAAATACTCAAATACTCATCCCTTGAGCTCTCCTTTTTTATTTGTTGTTGTTTTGGTTGCACCTGTGCAGATATAAAAACCTTCACTGCAAGCTTTGAATTGAATCGTGCGGCGTATTTAAGAAAAGGGATTTTTAAGCTGTTCCTTGTAAACAAAACAAAGCAGATCCCAACATTTCAACAAGCATTTCAGACTTGTTTTAAAACTAGAACTACTAGAAGTACCCACGCAGTAAGAACAAGCGTGTCAGGCACACCGCAGCAAGTTGCAGTCAGAAGTTTATCCGAGCACATAAATCTTAATCAGTATTCAGTAGCGAATGTACAGTAGTAATGTTAAATTGTTTTCCCCTCATATAAATCAAAAAGCTATTTTTTATTCAGAGCTTTGGGTGTATTTTAACTACAACATGTTCATGTGATGTTTCTGAAGACCTTGAAAATGATTAATGCAGATAATTTTATAATTATTGAACCTACAGTGCCTTTCGGGGGAGGGGGAGGGGTTTTATTGTGTTTTGTTTTTGTTCTCTGTGTGTTTCATCAAATGATAAATGTAAAAACAATTTGATAGTTATTATATTTGCCACATAAAATGCACCAAAACTTGATAAACACCATTCCCAGAATGCTAATGCGGACTGTCGCAGTAGCTGGTGTTAACTACCAAAGAGCCGCTCTCAGGCCGCTGCAGTGGACACGTCAACAGTGACAGAATAATTTTTTAAGCAATCTACTTTAGTGCGTAGAAATTGAAAATCAGAGCAATAAAATATTGGATTAAACCCAGTACTCACAACCAAAATGTTTATCTGAATTTAAATCGTTGTTAGGATTATTTGTTTTTAATATTCCCCTGAAGTAGCCAAAGTTTTTAAAGTTTATGTCATGCACAAGTTGGCAATAAGATCCCTTTAATCCAAAGCAGTCGGCATCATGAGTATCGTGAGCACAGTGACACTACAGGCTACAGTAGCTTTCAGCAGCTGGAGCACATTTTCAGCCCGACCACAGATTGCTCCTCTGTGACGTCAGGCAGCTCGTGGTGAGCTGGCTATCTGCTAAAAATAAATAAATAAATAAAATGTTTTGGTAAACCTCACAAGCCTCTAGCTGCAGGTTATTCCCTCCGTTTTGTAACCTACCTGCTGCTGAAAATGATACAACTTCAGAGTCAAATAGATCCTCCGAGGTTTTATTATTTGGAGACGAGTGGCAGGTGTGTTTTCTAATTGGGTCAGATAAGCTTATGATATTTTAAAAAGTATGTATTACCTAATTATTTGCTTTATAATGTGCATGCAAATGCATATCGTTTAATAAACTTCACAATCAAGCTTGCTGTGATCGTTTTGTGTTCATTTATTCGTGTTTCAATTTGAAAAAACACAGGCACATTAATGCATTCTTGTAGCAGTTTATTTACATTTGCATTCAGTCTATTTACATACAGTACATGCTTTTACATTCATGAATGAAGCTTTACATCAAGATTTTTTTTTTTTTTAAGATAAGCCTTTTATTTTTACAACACAAAGGAAAACAAGACTGGAAAAAACTAACCTAATATTTTTATACTTGCAAAATAAACTGTGGCACAGTTTGCTACATTTTAAAGAAATACATAGCGGATGTGGGTGATTTCAAAAGCTTCTGCTCCTGTGGAGAGTTGACAGAGGTGATAAATTATGTTTGCAAAGCTTGGTAAGCATCTAATTTCTCCTTTTCAAACGTGTGTAAAAGTACATTTCAGCCTGCACACAAATGCAGGCTGAAATGTGGGAGAATGACAAGCCTGAGGGTGGAAGCTGAAAAATGACTTTCCATGGAAGCCTTTTCTGCCAAAGAAAATTTACGGTACATTAGTCAAAATTTTCGTTTAAGTCCTATTAACTCAATTAATTACTTGAAACTGGGGAGGGGAGGGGGGGTGAGATAACAGGTAAATAATTGAGATATATGAAGTTTTTTTTTTGTTTTTATTCAGAGCTTCTCGCCCCCCCACCCCCCAAAAAAAAAAAAATTGGTGGAAACAAGCTTTCAATTTGCAAGCATTGCTGCTTTCTCTTATAGGCTAGGCTCCCAACTCAAACAAACGAGTTATTGATGTTTTTACTTAAATAAAGTACATTTGTATCACTGTAATAAATAATTTTCTTGTAATATGACAGTTTTTGATAAATATATCTGGGTGTTTAATCAGAGCCTTATCGCCTGCCTTGTTGCAGCAATAAGGGCACAGACATGCGGACATTAGCTTTAATTTAACTACTATATACCTACACAAAAACAAAACAGTCATTAATTACATTAATTACTGAGCTACAGTACAGTGCATTGTTCTGTAAACTGTAACACTAACCTAAGCAGGGCGATATTTAAACCCAGAGAGGTACGTGAACTAAAAGTCGCTTAAAAGGGACTTTTAGTTCATGTCCCACTCACTCAAAATTTTTATTCAACATTATTTGATTTGCAGTTAAGTGACCGTTATGTATCTTATTGGTCTTTTATCGTCTGTCTGAAACAAGTCTTTTTAGTTTCTGTTTCTTTAAGGCCCCCCCTCCCCCTCACTATAAGCCCAAATTCTGATTGGCTGCCCTTCGACTTGCTTCTAAACAGAACCCAGTGCTTGTTAGCTCCGCCTCCTTATTCAGACATAGCTAGAGCTGATTGACCATATAAGGAAGGGTATTCCGAGCTGACATCAGCTCAGCGCTAGTGTTAAACACAACACAATGATTACTTTATAAAAGATGATGTAATTTTTTGAAACAGTGGTAATATGAAATTCCAGCAGCATTTATCAGGCATGAAATAAAGAAAAGCATCATGGGTCCACTCTAAAGTGCTGACCTCAGACTTTTTTTTTTAGCTAATCTAACCGGTGAAGCTTAAATTCACGTTAGTGCCTTTTAGGGCACTTCCCAACACTAATAGTGATGATAGTTTATGTGATGTTGTTGGCTTCTTATTTAAATTAATAGCAGCTCTTATCACACTACATGTAAACAATAACAAACGCTTTGGAATAAAATAGCTGAAGCTTTCATATCTTGCTGTGCAACACACAAACACACACTGCCTGCACTGCACTGATCCATTCCTTTCAAAGCAGATTAAAAAAAACGCAATCAAAATTAAACATTTAATCTTGGCGCATTTCATCCTAACTGTGGTAAAAATCTCAGTAAGGCACGCTTGATACGCACTCTCTTTCCCCTCTCTCAACACTCTTTAACAAGTAAGAGTGCTCTGGAGCCTGTTACATGAAACTGGACATTACATCATAACGTGAATGATTTATAGTGCGAGCGGGTCACAAGTACCTTGACATTAGCCTCTTTAAATAAAGCTTACCGTTATGTAAGATTGTGTACTCAGGAGTTACGTGTGGTTCGCACACATTGCAGATGAAGCAGAGCTGAAAAGCTGGTCGTCCACGGTTCTCGTCCCAGGAGTTCAAAAATAGTCATTTGCATTTCTACGCTGCTTATTTGCTGTAGCCGATTGCTTTAAAAGTCCTGCAGCAGTATGGTAAGTGTCCACACCTGTCTCCACATGTGAACCAGCAGGAGACATCAAACCTGCAGGAAATCATCAAAGGTTAGCCTTTTCTATGAGGTTTTGTTTGTCTTAATAGTTTGTAACATACTTGAAGCCTTATCTGGAGATAATAAAGTGGTAAAGCCATGTTCCTAACTAATTGGAGACGTTACAAACACATATGGGATATGTCTGGATCCAGACCTGGAGGCTTGTCAACTACAGTGATTAAAGCATCCCATACTTGTTTACCAAGTATCAGCTGCCGTACCAGCAGAACAGTTTCTTTCTTCAGGTTTCAAAACCGTCAAATTAATCCTCCACACTCTTCTTCTTCTTTAGTTTGTTTCCTTCAGGGTTCACCACAGCAGATCACCTGCCTCCATCTCACCCTGTCTCTAGCATCCTCCTCTGTCCTACCAGCCCTCTGGACGTCCTGCTTCGCTACATTCTTGAACCTCCTTTGTGGTCTTTCTCTTTTCATCCTGCCTGAAAGCTCCATATTCAACATCTTTTATCCAATATATCCACTATCCCTCCTCTGGAGATGTCCAAAACATCTCAGCCTCACCATTCAAACTTTGTCTCCAACCCGCTCAGCCTGAGCTGTCCCTCTGATGCACTCTACTCTTTCTAATCCTGTTCATTGTGGTCACTCGCAATGAATAGCTTATCATCACCTCGAGCTCCACTTCCTGCCATTGCCACTGTCTCCAAATCATCTAAACCTCCCTTTTGCTGTTGCTCCTTGTCACGTTCCCTAACAGTCCGAGGGATGTGAGGAAAATAACGAAGCATGTCCAGATTGAAAAACTGAGACAAGTAGGCAAACGAATAAAGCAAAGGTTTTTATTAACAAGTAAAATGAAAGAGGCAAATGTGCCGCTATCACCTTTAAAGGAAAAGAAGCATAAGAAAGCAAGTTAAAAAGGTTAAATCTCCCAAAACACCCTCCTCTGACACTCATCTCCACCCGCTCCACTCTGCCTGCAGCCTTGCTTTGGACAGTTCACCCCAGGTATTTAATCTCACCCACCTTCACTACCTCTCCTCCTTGCATAAAGGGACTGAACTTCCAGTATAGTTTTATAACCTTGTGTTGCATAATGACAACTACAATGAAAATTAAATCTAGTAATTGAGGGGCTTAAGGCGACATGATGAACTTGTTTTACCCTTGGTGTGTGCACGGTGTTGTCCATCAGGCTCTGTCTCAGCAAGCCCGTCACCACCTCGAGCTCCTGCTCCGCCTCCCGGACGTTTGGGTCCAGTCGGAGGACTTCCTGGAGGTCACTGCTAGCTGAAAGGTAGTCCTAGAGGATAGTCATTCATACAGAGAAATCAGGAATGGGAGGGGGAAGAAAAATCCAACGCATTATCTTAAAATGACAAGGAAGAGGTTTATGAGGGGGCGTGCCGGCACCTGTAAACCTTTAAAAGCCAGGGCTCGTCTGTAGAAGGCTTTCTTGTTGTTCGGCTCCAGCTGCAGCGCCGAATCGCAGTCCTGCCGGGCCTCTTCGAACCGATTCAGTTTCAGGAGACAGATGGCTCTGGAGGAGAAGTAAAGGATTTGTCAGACGGTCTCTGTCAGTGATGATCAGTATGAGGATCAGGCTACGCATGGTTAGATTACTCCACACTGTTTCAAATACAAATGAAAAATCTTCAAAATATGCACTGTAGAAGAGTAGGGACAGATGCATTTTCCCCAACATTTCGCACAATATCTTGTTAATATAGAGATTTTTGCAGGATGTAATATTTACAGGGAATCCACATGTGTCCAGCAGTTTAGGCTTTCATGTTTGCAACACAATATTTCATCTGAAATTCCTTTCAAATATACCGATACACCTTCATGGGGCTTTATCCAGAGCAACAACTGGCAGTGCATCAGATTTGACATGCCAGGTGGTCATATGGTGCCCTCTACTGTTCCCCCTGTCTACCTGTAAATGGAGAATTAGCTCTGAGCTCTGCATCGCTCCCTACCGCGAGAGGCCATTTTTCTGTGCTGACAAAGTAAGATCAAAACATGCAATTTCATTGAAAACTTGTGACACTGACGAGCAACTGGGGGAATGTGAAGGTGAAGAACGACTCTCATTTAAGCCTTTGCTGCAAGAGTAGAGAAACTGGCATTATTTCAGCGGATTTTTACACAATATTTGAGCTGAAGCTTCTTACTTGATGTAAGCAGCTATTCTGTTATTTTTTGGGGGGTGGCGATCAAACTACCCACCTTTCAAACAGTGTTTCTTTTGTAAAGTAATTCAGGCGCTCTTTTTGCAAAGACCAGTCAATTCTAGCGTCTGTTTGGGTTGTTTTTTTATACCTGTTTGTGTGGAGCGCACATTCGTCAGGTTTTATGGCGAGACATTCACTGTACTTCTCCAGGGCCTCCTGGAAGTGGCCTTTCTTGACCAGACTGTTGCCTTCCTGTTTAAGCAAAGTGAAGTGGGCTTCTTTTCTTCTGGCTGTTGGCAGAAAAATGTTTTTTTTTCCAACTGAAAAAGATAACTTCATAAAGAGTTCATTTTCTTCAGTGCAAGTTATTGATTGGTTAGACAGATCTGGGGCAGACTGTACTGAATGGTTTGTCTTTCAACAAGCCTCTTCTACAATTTCTTCACACCGTTTCAGGCCTTAATAAATCCAGCCTGTCGGCAGCAGTCTCTGTGGACCAGCGGAGATGAGTCAACTCCTCCTTAGTTAGCGATCGGCTGTGCTGAAAAAGCCAATGCGGCTAATGAGTTGTGGAAAAGACACACGCAGCGGTACTTAAACATAAACACAGACTCACAGGTACACAAAAAGATAACATTAATCAAATGACACAGCTACTACTGCCAACTCTCGAAAAAACGAGCTCAGCAGGCATTAAAAGTAATATACACTCACTAGCCTCTGGATTAGGTACACCTGTTCAACTTCTCTTTAACAAAATTATCTAATCAGCCAATCACATGGCAGCAACTCAGTGCATTTAGGTATTTAGATGTGGTCAAGACGGCCTGCTGAAATTCAAATTAAGATTCGATACAGAAAACAAAGGTGATGTGAGTGATTTTCTGTCTGAGTATTTCTGAAACTGTTGGCCAGCTGGGATTTCCCCCCACAAACATCTCTAGAGTTTTTGGACAATGGTCAAAGAAAACAGAGAAAACATCTACTGAGCCAAAGTTCTCTGGAGAAAATGCCTGTTGATGTCAGAAGTCAGAGGAGAATGCTTCAGGCTGAAAGGAAGGGAACAGTAACTCAGATAACCACTTGTCTCAACCAAGTCATGCAGACGAGCATCTCTAAATGCACAACAAATGAGGAACCTGAAGCAGACGGGCCTCAGAAACAGAAGAGCACACCTCCTGTCAGCTAAAAACAGGAAACTGAAGCTACAGTTCATACTGGCTCACCTAAATTGGACGACAGACTGGAGAAATGCTGTCTGGTCTGATGAGTAATGATTATTGCTGCAACATTCACATGTCAGGGTCAGAATTTGGCAAAAATACATGAAAGCATTGAATCAATCCCACCTTATATCAACAGTTCAGGAGGTCCAACCCAGTAATAACAAAGTATAACTAATAAAGTGTTCAGACAGAGTTACTTTAGAAAGCATTCAGGCCCAAAGCACTATAAAACTACTGAATTAAAAAGCCTGAACCAGCTTTTGAAACTCTTTTTAATTTTTCTCTACCAAGAAAATTCTACTTTCATCCATTTACAATTGAACCAAAGCACAAAGTGAAAAGGCCTGCATGCTTTCTGAAGCAGCTCGGTGCTGAAAGCTTATTTTTTTCCTTTAGCTGAGACGTCCGTCGATACCACAAACCACTCAGTGCTCTGTTGCTGGGAAACTAAATTGATATGTGGAGCATGAGTATTTGAGATCAATCACCTCTGAAGCTGATACAAGCTGGGAGTCAAGCTGTAAGGAGATAATTTAACAGATACAATCTAATAACATTACCAATAACACAGTCAAAACAGACGCGCTGGCACCGGCGCTGAAGCGTAGTGGCAGGTTAGGAGGTTTCGGGGCTGTGGGAGAATAATAACACAAGCTTGTGCAATCTTTGATTACAGGGTTATTTTGATGCTAGCTTGCTGTAGAGGTTGTGTTTAATTCTTTTCAATCCAAGCATCAATAGATATGTAATTTCCTCTGGCGGATAACACAGCTGTGTTTGCAAATGCCGAGAGAGCAATAGCTTTAATCATCGCCACTAACGCTAGCTCAACTAATAAATGCAATGCTCATTTAACTTGTGTTGTTGCAATTAAAGGCATATTAACATATTAATGAACTCGAGGCTTCATTAAGTCTAATTGTTTTAACGGATAAAATTATAATTGTCAGAATTTTAATTCATTTTAACTCTTTTATTAAGGAGCACAGTTTGGTGTTGTTTTGTGTTGCGTGTTTGCGGTTTTATTTCCTGTTTTGGGGAAATCAACATGAAGACAGAAACAACACAAACGTGAGTTTATGAATGAATGAATTGAACATTTGAGACACTCAGATTGACTTGTTGTATTAGAGAATTGTAGATGTACACAAACAACTGCAGATTCTAAGATCATCAGTCCAATTTTACATAAGTACAAGTTATTCAGATGTGTCACAACTTTGCTAATGTCCGGAAGAAGACCCAAACTGTCACCCTCATATGAGAGGAAATTGATTTGAATGTTCAGGAACCAACAAGGCTCAAGCCATGAACTGGAAGCTACTGGGACACCAGCATCACTGTCCAGTGAAGTCAGTTTTACACCACACACTGAGATGGTGCTGATCACAAAAGAAGCCTCTGCTCCAAAATCGACACCTTCAAATTTGCAAACTCCTTCTGGAGAAAAGTTTAATGGTCAGATGAGACAAATATTAAACTATTTGGCCTCAATGGTAAGAAGTATGTTTGGAGGAGTAAAGGTGAGGCTTTCAAGCCTAAGAAGACTGCACTAGCTGTCAAGCATGGTGGTGGTAGCATCATGCTATGAGGCTGTTTTGCTGCCAATGGTATTGTTGGATGGAAAAATGAAGAAGGAGGACTACCTCCAAATTCTTCAACTTCACCACAACAGTTGGATGTTTGAAACCTGAACACATTTGCATGTTCCAACGGGACAATGATCCCGTTCCCATTATGAATGGATAAAGCAGGCTAACATTAAACTTCAACCCCGCTGAAACTTTGTGTAACACACGTCAAAGCTGGTTCTGAGCCAGAAAACCAACTAATTTAAATTAAGTTTTCTGCCATTACAATCACTCAAATATCTACCCAGAATTATTCCAGAAGCTTGCTGATGGCTACCAAAGACATCTTGTCAAGGTGCAACTTGCTAAAGGACATGTAACCACATATTAATGGGGCTGTATGTATATATACTGCTGACCTTGTTTGGATCAGAGAAAATTCAAAATAAATTCAAACCAATCCAATCACCCAATCCTTATCTTTTAAAGACATTATGATATGTGCAGTACAATCATTCCACCCTGGAAAAAGAAACGTTCAATGAACTCATTAAAACCGCAAAGTTACCACCACATTCTTGCTCATAATGAGCAGATGTGAACTTCTGGCCACAACTTTATTTTACCACAGTTTATAATAACTTAAGATGCTGTCTTACATTTCTTATTGTTGGCATGGCGTCATTCCTCCTCAGTATGATGGAACAAAATGCATTACTGTAGGAGGTAGTGATTAACAGTGCTGCGTATTTGCTGTGACAAATTTAAGCAGCACACATGTTGCTTTTAACACTTACAACTTCGATCACTTCCTGTCTCCTTCTGTTTCTGGCTTCATATTCATTCAGCTTTGTATGTGTTAGATCGTGTGTTTGGAGTTTTTCATTAGACAAGTACAAGTAAACAGATTTATCTGTTAGTGTTGTTGTGAGTTTTACAGCCTTATACTGCTCCAAAACTATTTACATATATTTGCATTTATGGCACATTTGGAGTCTCCTGGTTCTTGTGAGCAGTTCGAGCGCAGAGGAAACTTGACCTGGATTGTTCCATTACAGCAGCACTATAGTCTGTGTGGATCGTCTTTACTTTGCATTATTGATAGTACACCCAGACAAACACACACACACACACACACACACACACACACACACACACACACACACACACACACACACACACACACACACACACACACACACACACACACACACAGAGTCTCTCAGCTAGAGCACCTTCACCACTACTCAGCATTTGCACGCTGATTCTGCTCACTGACTTCTGCTGCTGCTTTATTGTTCAATTATTTACTGTTTCTTTTAAAAATGCTACGTGAATGAAATCACCCAAAGAACTGTCTTTAGTCAAGAAAATCTGGATTTCTTTAAAAGGCTTCTTTGTTTGCATCAGATGTGCTCATCACATTTAACCACTTAAACCCACAGGAATGGTTGTTCCTCACCTTCCTCCTGGGCTGCTCTGGCGGCCCTGGCCTGGGCCTGCTCGATGCTGATTGGTTTCTCTCGGTGTTGCAACTGCACAGACAGGGGGACGACGGGAATCTCTGGAAGCTTCTGTCTCCACTCGGGCCCATCCTGCTCAATCAGCATCTTTGTGAGCCTGTCAGAGAACAAAGAGACTGAAACTAGTATCGCAAAGTGTTTCGCATTAGCAAGACTCGCGCAGGGACCCAAAGGGAAACTGAAATGACTGAGACGACTTGGTGTTACATAAAATCTGACTAAACATGCACCAGCACATGAAGCGGCTGAAGTTTCCCGTGTTTGGATTTTTGTGTTCAGCTGACCTGTGGATGCTGTCGTGAGCCGCCTGTATCCCTGTGTCTAACTGCAGGACGGTCTTATAATCCACGTAGGCCTTTCTGTAGCGCTCCAGTGACTCATAGGCCATGGCTCGACGCAACAGAGGCTTCAAGGAATAGGGCTGCAGCTCCAAAGCCCTAAGAGGATCAGAGAGGAGAGGCGGAGACTGAGGGATCTGAACATGTGAATGAATATTTGACCGACAGGCTGTCGCAGCCTTTAGAGCAAAGAAACAAAAAGCAGGAAGCTGCTGGATCCAAAACTGCATCACTGTGGATGATCTACATGCTGTGTTCCACAGTTACAGAGAAAACAGTTACAATCAGGGTGTGGAAAAGCAGCTTGTCATTCAGTTTTCATGTAAATAATATTGAATTTAAATAAAACACAGCCCACGTGTCCCCAACTGGGTAATGTCAGCTTTTGAGTTTTGCAGGTTCATGACTTCCTCTAGTTTTGAGAAATGATTTTGTTCTAGTTCAGTATTCTTCACGGTCTTCTGTTAATGGTTTATTTAATATGAGCTTTTTTATTTGTCCCTATAGTTCTTTGCTTGCTTGTAGATGACTTAAGGTTTATTGGTTCCCTTTTGTTAATCCCACTGTGTCCCTCCAGTCTTGTCTCTGTCTCTTGTCTTTCACTGTTAACTTCACATGTTCGAGCCTTTGTCGGTATCTTATTTCCTGCTTCGTTTTGGTGGTCTTTTGTCTTTTGTGCTTTGTATCTAATTCATATTCTCTTGTCTCATTATCCCTGATTTGTTCCTGCTGTGTCTCCCACTTTTGACTCTGTTAAAATAGTGAGTATAAGACAAAAAAGCACAAAAAGTCCCCCTTTAATAAGTTATTCATAAGTTTTCTTGGCTGATCTCTTTAGCCCAATCTCTATCTATGCGTTTCTCTCTTTATAAGCTGGTACTGGTAAGAGTAGATGTTCCAATCAGGCTGTAATTGTTGCCACTTTGGGAAAATTAAAGTGGCAACAATTGTTTGTGGCATTCAGAGCCTTTTCAAACCAGCTATCTCTCAAATAAAATCACACATAAACTTAGCACTCCACAAGATGGTTACGACCATGACACCAGAACGGTTCTGGTTCTGGCCATCTTTTAAATACAGTCTGTGATCTGACAGTTTTTTGGGGTGTGATGTCAGATCTGTGGATTCATCTCTCAAACCTGGAAGTTATAACCAGTAATAAAACCGACACTAGTCACGTACTTGTTGCAGTCCTGTATGCAGTCTGTGCTGTTTCCCTCCTTCAGGTAACAGGCTGCTCTGTTGGAGTAGAGAATACACAGGTCCTCTGGACTATCAATGCCTGCAAGGGGACAACCATAATCACATTTCTGAAAGACCAGATTCATTTACGTCATCTTGTGATCTGAAAAGCAGGTGTAAGGCCATGCTACACATCCATATTACCAGCAGTTCTTTAGACTTTGTGGCCTAAAGTGCTCGAGAGAGAAGCGAAATCAAGAGAAGTGAAGCAGTTCAATTGCAAGTGTCCAGAAACGCTGAAGGGGTGAAAGGCAGACAGATAAAAGGCTGTGTTAAGAGATCCCTCGGTAGAGTCATTTTCTCCACTGTCCTTTCCACTCTAGTGCAGTTTCATAACCGCTGGGAGAGCATCAGTCTTATGTACAGCTTCCACAACCCACAGCGCATCATCATTATCATACACTGTTCTCACCAGCTTTCTGATTGAAGTCTATGATTAATCAAGTCTAAACGTTTGGAATCTGGCTACAGTGCAAGTGCAGAAAAAGCCTTCACACTTGCCAGCTACAAGAGTAAAAGTCAGCTGAGTGCTCTCTGTGCAGCGTGGCATTGAGCCTCACGTAAAAGCCCCATGCATCAGCACACGACTTCCATCGACAGCAACTTGTCTTGTGCCAACACTCCACTGCAATCACAAATCACCGGTGCAGAGACGCCTTGTGTCTCTGCTTCATGCTAAAAAGTGAAGTGACCTGAAGTCATCCTGCAGGCTGACTGGAAAAACAGTGGTATAATGCATTCAAAACTGACACGGGATACGTTGGATTGTGGAACCAGGTGACACTGAGTCAACTTGTTTGTGATACCCTTACCAGGGCTAAGTCACAGATGCTACGAGAGGGTGTCTCTCAGGCTCTGTGACACCCATCTGCTGTTTTTGGCGACTCTACACTGAGTCACAGAGGTGGAAAAGCTACTCCAAGGAATCCAAGGATGAAAATAAACAAGAAATAACTTTCTGGTAGCAAAATTACTGTTATTTTCTAAAACTATACATGGTTTAATCAATGAATCAAGAAATTAGCAGTTAGATAAAGCTCCTCTAACTATGCTATAGTATCGTGGCTATAATCAGATTTGTTTATCCCAGGATCACATGCTGTGTAAGAGAAAAGAAACCGCTCATGTCACCCCCCACCTGCTTCAGCACATCCCTCAATGGCCTGGGTGTACTTCTCCAAGGCGTCTCCAAACTGTCCGTGTTTGAAGAGATGGTTCCCTTCATTCTTGAGCCGGGCCAGGTGAGGAGGTAGGGCCCCGGCGGGAGCATCCAGGTAACTTGTGTCCACTGCAGGGCTGTCCTCCTTCTTCTCTTGCCCACCAGCAGGGCTGTTTTCTCTCTGAGTGCCATTGACCGCCCCCTTCTGTGGAGCCATGTGAGGCTTTCCCCCGCTGCTTCCACCCCCGCTTCGTGTCCCACTCCCTGCTGTGGCCTGATCCGCGCTCGCTGCCCCTCCTCCGCCGCCCGGAGGTTTCTCCTGCGCGTTCCCCATAGCTGCAATCCCTCTGCAGTGTGCTCAAACTCTGCCTCTACCTCTCTCAGAGCCGCAGCTACATCTGAGCCTGGATGGGGATTTCTGCTGGACACACCCCCGACATGAGGCGTCAGATGTGATGTCAGCGAGGGGGAGGGGGGAGTGCCACAGCGATGCAGTGCTGCAGTAGGACAGCTCTGAAGGGAGAGCCTCAGTTTAGACTTCAGAGCAGAGGAAACCTGGACCAGACACACACATGCGAGACACTTTGATGCTTTAATTCATCAAATTGTAAGAAAAAAAACCCATTATAATTTCGATTATACATGATTTACGCTGTATTACTGGAGAAGAAGTAACTGACAGGCAACATTTTGACACAGTGGAAAGATATAAATGTTTAATTACTCTTAGGATAATTGGAGTGAGCTGCAAATCTGATCAACAGCAAACAAACAGAATATTAATCATGTAAAATTACATTTTGTTGATGGAAAACCCAGTCCAGTAATGAAAACAATCATTGAATCCAGTCCTGTTTGTCACCTAAAGGGTAGTTCAGCAAAGTAATTACTTTGTTGATGAGAACACGTTGTTCATAACTCTCTCAGCAGCATCTTAGCTGGAAGCAGCTCTCTGTCCAGCACCGGGAAATTAAATCAGGCTTATTTTCTATTGGTCAACATTTTGGCATGTAATTACATCAAATCACAGGTTCACACAAATGTTTTATTAGAATCTTTTAAAGATGGAAGTTTGAAATGAAATAGCTGCTAAACCCAAGTGCAAGTAATGATCCCAGTGAAGGCTTTGTTTGCTATTTGATTTGGTATCTCATCTTAATGAAACACATCATTTTAGTTTTTTGTTATTATCTATTATTTGTTGTGTCTTATTTGTGTAATATGCACCTTTTTGCACCTTTGAGTAGAGAGAGCGCAACAGTTTGAAATCTTTGTGGTAAGCCAAACTAAAAAGTTGCCATGCAGATATTAAGGGACTAAATGAACAAAAAAAACAGATTTAGATTTAAATCAACTTAAAAGCTAAACTTGGGGAAACAGTGTAATTTAAAGAAGTTAAAGCTATCATAGTGCTGCTTTAGATCAAAAATACACTCAATGGACACTTAAGTACACCTTGCTTGTACTGGGTTGTGTCATGTTTCGGCTGTGTGGCAGGCAGGAGAGGACCCAAACGCAAACTCACGGGGACAGAACTTGAACTCAAAAGCACAGCTTTAATTGCTGGAAAAATAGAACACAGGCAATACAAAACTAAACTGGGAAAGCTAATCATAAAGTATACCAGGAGACTCGGGGAGAATCACACACAGCATGAGGGAGACTACGACACTGACAAAGAGAAACACAGGGCTTAAATACACAGAGGGATAACGAGGGAATGAGACAGAAGGAGAGCACAGCTGGGAGTAATCAGGCTGGACGAGACAAGGGAAGCAAAACTAGAAATACTCACATGAGACATGGACCTTCAAAGTAAAACAGGAAACACACTGACTGAATTCTAAACATGCAAACTTAACAGCAACTGGGGAGACAGAACATAGGAACCTGAAACATGGTACAAAACATCACAGTGGACATAACATGGAACACAGGGAAGCCATATGACAAAGCCAAAGAACTAAACCTATGATAACCATAACAGACCTATGGAAACAAGAAACAGTACAACAAAGGACTCAAAACATAAACCATAATATAAAAACACAAGATCTCTTCAAAATAAAATAGGAAACATAATGAGACGCAGACATGACAACCAGAACTTGACAACGTAAGACACAGACATGAAACACATGAAGAGCAGGGGAGACTTAACATGGGTTGGAAACACATGGGGGAACTAATAAGCAAATGAACATAGGAGACCTAATGAGCTTAAACATACTATAAACATCAAAATGAACTAAAACTCAAAACACTGGGTCATAAGACCCAGGATCGTGACAGGTTGGTCCCCCTTTTGCAATCAGTTACCTTAACTCTTTAATTCTTCTTCTATTGTGCAATTTTGGTGAGCCAGTATGTTTCCTGTTCTTTGTGGACAGGAAACTGAGGGACCCAATGCGGTCTTCTGTAGCTGTAGCCGGTCTCCTTCAGGGTTTTACGTTGTGCATTCAGATACGCTCTTCCGAATAAGTCGCTTGTAAGCAGTTGTCATTTGAGTTACTGTTGCTTTTTTCTTTCTTTTGTTTTTTTAATCATCTCAAAACTCTGTCCAATCCTCTCTGGCGTCAATGATGCAATTTCACCTAGAGAACTGCTCACTGGATATTTTTTCTCTTTGGGAGATGGCTGTGGGAAAATCCTGGTAGATCAGCCTGTCTGGTACCAATAACCATCCTACAGTCAAAGTCAATAAAAAAAAAACCTTTGGGGGTGAGGGGAAGAAAACATCGCAGTCTCATTTAATCTTTATTACTATGAAAAAGGCCAAAAAAACAGTTTGCATTACACAAAATCAGGTTACTTCCCCCTGCTGCATTTTGTTATTCTGAAAGGCAGAGTCCATTTCAGGGGTCGAAAAGCTGCAAACATCTCATAGCAACAGACCAATTACACGTGACTACATGAATATAGAAAAGTCTACAAGAGCTGAAACACAAATTTTCCTGTCGTCATGGAGATGCTACTACCGGTAATTAAATCAGCTCATCAGTTAGAAAAACTGGGAAAAAACAGTCTTGACCAGTTAAAATAGTTATTATTTAATAAACCAAAACAAACTTTCATACATTTTTGACAAGCAAATGTATTGTTTAGACCGAGAATAAAATGAGTAGTTCACAAATCTGAAGCCAGGTCTATTTATTTACATGATCCCACACTACAAACAGTAAACAGAGTCAAAACTGCTCCTCTCCTCTTCTTCATCGGGCATCGAATACAACCACTGAAATCAGAGAGTCAAGGAAATCCACAGCAAACGTAGCAACCAATTCATAAAATATCAATCAAAATCAAAATATCTGAACACTCTTTAGCAAAAAGACTCACATCTGAAATAAACAAGTCAACTGGTCATTTTTAATGTTTTCACAAGTTGTCTTCATGCACACAAAGTCAAAAGGATACATCTCTTTGTTCTCTTCTTGTACATGATCCTGTAGCCACACTCTCTGCATCTGATCGGATCGCGGGCTTTGATTTCGTTCTCGGTGTGACATTCTGCAAGTGACGAGAGAAAACATGGTGTTATGTGGTCAAGTTCAGTTTGAGCAGAGCAGAGCAGCGGGCAACACCCCCTCACATAGTTTTTCTGCTTATGTTAATGACAGAGAAAGTTTGGACCTATGCAGCTACTGAGTCAGCAGAGTGTTGGTAACTTTTATTCACTTAGCGCACGCCTCTGAATTCAAAGAGGTGTGGCCCAACATTTAGTCCATAATGTGTAAGATGTATTCATTTCAGTTCATTCAGATTGTTACTGAGTTTTTACACCTTGCCAAAAAACTTATTAGAACTAAAATCAGGGTGGTTCTTTTTCCAGATGCAAGATGACCAACATTACGTAATCATGGTGAAATAATTATTATTGGTTCCAAAATAGTAACATTGTATCAGACTGTAAAGGAGGTTTAATATTTCCCACTGTAAACATCTAGTGAGCCTAATGTGTATGTTATGTCCTCCAGATGTCTCCACCACAGTGGATTAAATAGTAAAGACACTATTCAAACACAAGAACATCATGTAACTCTCAGTTAGTACTTGTGTTTTGCACCTGGAAGCACAAATACCCACAAGGTAAAAAAAAGAAAAAGAAAATCATCATACATACATACAGAACAATACAATCAACTTATCCCAAGCTAACTATGATTAAAACAGAGATTAGAAAAGGAGTAGGGGTCATGAGGCTATAAAGGCACCTGAGATGTAATTTCAGTGAACGGAAATTCCACACATGCCAGGTATCACAGCTTTGAATGCACAGACCGGTTTACAATAGGCAAGTTTTGGGCTCCAAGTGTTAATTAGTACCAATACTGAACTCATATTTATAATTACAGACGGTAGTTATGCGAATTTTCATGTATTAGGTAAAACAGGACATGATATAGTGTGCTAGACGGTTTTCTCTAAAAACTAGTGTTGTAATACCTGGAAAAATACACTCTTAGCGATCTCTGAAGCATTAACTACGGATTAATCCTTAATTTATTAATGTCGGAGAGGCTAGTTATACACTCTAAATTGAGCTGTAATTTATTATTTGTCAACTTATTATGAGAGAATTGTTACTATGAAGGAACAACATTATGAACAATATGTAAGGTCTATGCGGTGTAATGTAAGAAAAACATCCAGAGGAGAAGCAGCCGTGATGGCAGTGATGAAAGGTTTGCATTAGAGCAGGTAAAATCGTACTGTTTGCATTACCAGCGGTGGTATTACTAAAGTAAACGTTGTAACATACCTCCACATATGTAGATCATAGGCTGCTGCTTGGGCGGCTGTAGATCTTTCTGCGTATCCATTTCTGATTCTTAACAAAAAAATAGAGACAGAGAGATAACTGTTAACAACATGCTACCAGAAACAGCATGGTACTGCCCGAAACAGACTAAAACAACCCAACCGGTATTTAGAGCAAACAACAAATATCTTTAAAGTATCTAAAAACGCTGCATAAACCTAACAGATACGGAGTACACAGGATGGAAAGATAATAACAAGGTTTCTCACCGTTTAAACACGTTAGCTGTTAGCTGTTTACCTCTCTTTTCATACTCCACAAGGCTCCTGCCTGCACATGCGTAGAACAGTCGTGCACCTCACAGCAAAGTCGCTTGTGATTGGTCGGACGATGTCTTTGAAAGAGACCAGAGAAAGCAATTGTATTTTTGTGAACAGCTCTATTATCAGTAACATTTTATTCACAAGTTTCAGTTGTTTAATTGATACAAATTATTCAATGTTTCTAAGGAGAGTATTTTAAGCCGTTTTGTTTGTACTCCGCTCCAGCAGGGGGCGCTGCGTTGAGGCCGTAACACCGTCATCTGACGATCCCTCAGCTGGCGCTGCTTTAGTTTTTGACAACAACGATTCAGTCGACAATGTTCTCGTCCTGACTGCTGGTCCCAAAAGTGCCACGAGTCCCTATTAGTGTGTTTTCTTTTTAGTTTTGAAGTCGTACATCATGGAGACGTCTGCGCCCAAAAGGTTTGTGTTAATTTGACTACGCTAAAAATGCTATTATTAACGAGCTAGCCGAACAGCTAACGCTCGGTGGATGTCGCCGAGCTAGCTGATGCTAAGCTAACTTATCGTTGCCAGTCTTCTCTCAAACTTTCAGTTCTGTTCACGAATGTACAGACCGTTCCTCACACAGAGGCGCTCTTTCCTGAGCCCTCAATTGAGTGTCTAATAGATTTGGCTAATGATGTGGTCGTTTTATGTTCCCAAGTCTCTGTAAGAGTGTTTTGTTCAGTGGTTAGATTTGCACTTGAAATATCATTCAATCGCATGAATGATCGCACTGAATCAGTCTCTAGCTTCCCGAGTGTCCTGCAAAAATTGAATTACTGTGTCTTTTTATGTCTAATATTGTTGCCTGTATTTGTAAACAGGCTTTAGTTATTAGGCTTTATGAAGGGGTTAGACATATATATATATATATATAGTAAAGACGTGATCTCTCTTTATGAGTCTGCGTTATTGTTATTGACTTTCTTGGACACGTAAAATGTCCTTGTAAAAGTTAAAGGTCCTCCATGTTTTGGCTTGCCTCTTTGCGTGATCTCTATTAAAAAAAAATACATTTTGAATGTCAGTAAAATTTTTTATCCAAATAAATAAAAGATATATAAAAGCCACTTTGCCAAATACTGATTGCAGCTTCTACTGCTTGCTCAGAGTGACTTGAAATCCTTTATAAGAGATATATGCTTGATAGATCACAGGCCATCATTTAGAACTGTTTAAATGTCGAACACGGTATTTTTTTGGCACGATTCCTGAAGACAAACCAGTATTACACGTTACTGATTACTTAGTTGGTTTCTGTTCTGTGGTGGTTCATGAGTTCACAGGCTCAAAAAAAGACAATGCAAGTTAATTTTACTGAATAGCTTTTTAACCACAAGGCGACAGATCTGAAGTCTTTGTATGATTGCTGTACTATTTTTAAATTATGAGATCACACATGTTCAGATGTGCAGATGAGAAATATTTATTTATTCCATTCCATGAGCAACCCTTTTGTTACAACACTATAAAGGATGAATAATAACAATAATAATAATAATAATAATAATAAAGTAATATTATTAAACATTTAGGTTGACAGAGTTTGGTAGGAAAGATTTCCTATTTAAGCTATGTGTGTGTAGTTAACATAATCAGAGATACTAACTAGCAATAAAAACATTTTATCTTAAATAACATGATTATAATAGAATAGTAAAAATTTTTAAATGAATGATAACAAAATCAAAAGAAATTAGAACTGCTTTGGAAATCATTGACAAAAATAAAATTAAGTGTGCGTAATATAAAGACAATACACATATAAAGTAAATAGTGCTTAAAAGTTTACTATAACATTCATAAATGTACAATGAAATTAAAGAATGAGTCTACAAAAATAAATATTTGAGCAAAATAAGTGATGATGATGATGATAATATTAATAATTATTATAATAAATATAATAATAGGTATTGAAATAGTTATAAAACACTATGTGAAATTCAGACTGAATAAGTTTTTTTTATTTTGGATTCAAGAAAAAACGGCAATGTTTTCAGCTCCTCTCACCTTCAGTAAAAAGCTTCTCTGAAAGACTTTGAGGACACCATACTTGAACGTTTCTGTTCTGCTTAGTGGAAATTAACAGGAACAGCAGGATGTGAGGGCCTTTCCAGCTTCATATAGTGCAAACTTTTCTAAGGGGTAGTATAGAAATACCCTTTTAAAGGAAAAACACACACAATCTGTTTGTTGTCTTAGTCAGAGCTCATGTAGGATCATTTTTAAATGACTGAATCATTGATTCATTGTGTTTGATTTATTCACTAGAGCCAGACTGAGGAACCTTATTGAAGCTTGCGTTGCTCAGGGGGAAACAACCTCCTTTAGTCTCGTATTGCACGTGATAATATTTTTGATCAAGTCAGAAAATAGTGAACAGTGTATGCTGGGTTGTGTTTTCACTTTCACAATAACTTTTTTTGTCGATCACTTTGAACTTAACTAATAATGACTTATTCCTGTTTGGCTGTGGTGCTGATTTTTTTTTTTTTTTATCTGTGAAGAAGTATTACCTCATATTCTGGTGTTTGAAAGCACCGATACACAAGCCTAAAAATATCTTTAAATGACAGCAAACAGAAATAATAACAGGTTGCAGTCTCAGTGTGTTTGACATTTATGTCCAGACTAAAAATCACCCACAGCCGTTCATTTATTTACAGATGCTGAAACGATGCCGTGTCTCCTGTTTTGTAATGTTTAGATTTGCCTTTTCCACTTATCATTGCTTTCACTTTTATATTGCTGTCTTATTCCCTTTTTACAGTAAGCTGAAAAAGCTGAGTGAAGATAGTTTGACGAAACAGCCAGAGGAAGTGTTTGATGTTCTCGAGAAACTCGGTGAAGGGTAAGAAGTCTTAACTTCCATTTTTACAGCTGACCATTGCATAATAAATCGTTTTTTAAGCGCTGTCAGTTGTAATAAAGTACTGCAGCCATACATGTGACTTTAAGCTTTGTGTGTGTTTTTAGTTCCTATGGCAGCGTGTTTAAAGCCATTCATAAGGAGTCCGGCCAGGTGGTGGCAATCAAGCAGGTGCCTGTGGAGTCAGATCTGCAGGAAATCATCAAAGAGATCTCCATCATGCAGCAGTGTGACAGGTGGGACAGCAGTATGTCTCATACCATACGCCCATTTTTGCCCTTGAAAGCAAGGTTTTTCCTCAATATAAAAAATGTGGCATCCAGTAAAGTGGTTTGAGAGAAAATCATTGTTTATTTGCAGACTCAGAATACATTTTTGCTTATCATCTGCCCTAAATAACAGGGAATTGCACAGTTGTTCTGTTTAATTAGATAAGAGCCTGTTAGTGTTAACTGTACGCAGATCAGTTGCACTTAGCCAGCCTTCTCTCAAAGGTCCATTCTGAGCCAGGAAAAGCCTCAAAAGACATTTTACAGAGATAATAAAGGAGGAAGTATGACATCATCATCATAGCCCATGTAGCTCTCTCGTGTCTGGATCCATGAGATTTTTTTTCTCACTTCTGCTCTATATCTTCTCCTTTGATAACCACTCCATGTTGCGTTTCCTCCCCAGCCCCTATGTGGTGAAATACTATGGCAGCTACTTCAAGAACACAGACCTGTGGATTGTGATGGAGTACTGCGGCGCTGGCTCTGTCTCTGACATCATCAGACTGCGCAACAAGACGGTGGGTGTCTACGCTGAGCCGCAGCGACGTGTGCAACTGCGCTAAAACTTTATTTAAAAGTGCCTTTGACCTGTTGTCAGTAACGACTACAATGGTGGCTTTAATTCACTAGTTTTTGTGTCAGGAAGAAAATATTTTTTGATAAAGTTTCAATTCAAAGTGCAGTATTTATTACGACTTAAAAGTGAAAAGATCTCCAGGTTGACCTTGTCTTTAACTGAACTCAGCGAACTAATGATTAAAAAAAAAAACTACAGACAAGTGCAGCAGTTAATGGTCTGTTTGTTCATGTTTGGTTTTTAATCTTCAATCTCTCAGCTGACAGAAGATGAAATTGCAACCATCCTTAAGTCGACGCTGAAGGGACTCGAGTATCTTCACTTCATGAGGAAGATCCATCGGGACATCAAAGCAGGAAACATCCTTCTTAACACAGAGGGACACGCCAAACTGGCAGACTTTGGAGTTGCTGGACAGCTGACGGTAAAATTGCAGCATATGTCAGTAGTGATAAGATGAAGTAATGTTTGCCAGCATGATACTGTTTGTAATTTGCTTCTGAGGAGTTCTCGCTTGGTCCTGTCATGCTCTAAAAGTCTGGGGGTAATATATATTCCCACTCTGTAGGACACCATGGCAAAGAGAAACACTGTGATCGGTACTCCATTCTGGATGGCACCCGAGGTAATTCAGGAGATCGGCTACAACTGTGTAGCTGACATCTGGTCCCTGGGCATCACATCCATAGAGATGGCAGAGGGTAAACCTCCTTATGCAGACATTCATCCAATGAGAGTGAGTGGAAACATTTGTTCTTGTTTTAAATGTGTTGTGAAAAACTTTTATCCTCTTTTTTAATCCACCCTAATCCTGTTATCGTGTTTCTGCAGGCAATCTTTATGATCCCGACCAACCCTCCTCCAACATTCAGGAAGCCGGAGCTCTGGTCAGACGAGTTTACAGACTTTGTCAAGAAGTGTTTAGTGAAGAACCCGGAGCAGAGAGCGACGGCCACACAGCTGCTACAGGTAAGAAGATGACCTCGCCACCACATACATGGATTACTACTATTATTATGTTATTTGAACAGGGAAGGACACTAAGTTGCTCTTAGTGTCCTTCCCTGTTCAAATAACTGATACAAGATGAAAGCAAACGTATAAAATAGAGAGCAAATAGTCTTCCCCAGATACCCTGGAGATTTGTAAATATGGAAAATTTAATGCCGCCTCAGGCACATAGAAACATCAGAGGGTGTAACACATGATGCTGGGTGGATATACTCGTATGGAAATACATTTGCATGTAAAATATAGTTCATATAACTTTTATCTTTTTGGTCTTGTGAATCTCCAGCATCCATTCATCAGCCAGGCCAAGCCAGTTACGATCCTGAGAGACCTGATAACTGAAGCCATGGAGATGAAAGCCAAGAGGCAGCAGGAGCAGCAGAGAGAGCTGGAAGAGGAGGATGACAACTCGGTGCGTGTGGTGATTTATTCACAGAAAGGTCTGGGGTGAAGAAACCTCAGATGTAATGCTGCATGTCTTAACTCTGTTCTTTATTCCATCCAGGAGGAAGAGACTGAGGTGGATTCTCACACTATGGTTAAGTCGGGCTCAGAGGGCGCCGGAACCATGCGCGCCACCAGCACTATGAGCGACGGGGCGCAGACAATGATTGAGCACGGCAGCACTATGCTTGAGTCAGACCTTGGCACTATGGTCATCAACAGTGACGATGAAGACGAGGAGGAAGACCAGGGATCGATGAGAAGTGAGCGGATATGATGTCTGCCTGAATGAGACTGTCTCCAAAATATTCTGTCCAGAAAGTTTATTTTGTTACCTTCGAGTTTAACCCATTTCCTCCTCCACAGGACATGCCACCCCCCAGCAGCCGATTCGTCCTTCCTTCATGGATTACTTCGACAAGCAGGACAACAAGGCGGCCCAGCAGCAGGAGAGCTACAACCACAACCAGGCACAGGAGCAGCAAGGCTACCATATCCAGTCCAAAAACGTCTTCCCTGACAACTGGAAGGTGCCTCAGGACGGAGACTTTGACTTTGTGAGTGTCATCCGTGACTCTGTTGTAGTGTTATTCATTGTGGAAATGTTTACAGCAGCAAAACAGAAGCAGCTCTGAGTGTTGTGACTCATTTTTTCCGTCTGTTTTTTGTCTGTGTTGCCTCTCAGTTGAAGAACCTGGACTTTGAGGAGCTGCAGTTACGCCTGACTGCCTTGGATCCCATGATGGAGCGGGAGATTGAGGAGCTCAGGCAGCGCTACACTGCCAAAAGGCAGCCCATCCTGGATGCAATGGATGCCAAGAAGAGACGACAACAGAACTTCTAAATGCCCCTTCTGACCCTGTCCTCCTCTAATCTGGATTTCCCTAAGCCACGGTAAACAACAAATTCTGTCCAGTGATTTCGGGGGAACCAAAACAATCTCATTGGATGCCCTCTGCTGTTCTGGCCGCCTGTTAGCTGACCTCTAAGTGAAGTAAGATGCTTCCTTTACTGGATGATGTCTGTTTGGTTCTGGGAATCCACACCCTTCCAAAAAAAGAAAAAGGAGAACCAAGCTGTGGCTGTAACACATCTGAGAGTCACACAAAGAATTTCCTCTTTAATCAGCAAAAAGCCTTTTCTTCAGCAGGAGCAGCGAGCGAGGTCAATGGCATTACCCCCACCCCCCACCTCCCCGAGACTTTTTACCTTCACTGTAAATAAAACATAGAGCCTAGTTTGGAAATACCTGCGACAAAAGCTGTGGAGGTTCATCCATGACCAAAGACAATCGAGGTGATGTTGATGATGAAGTTGCCTTAAAATATTTGAAACCTGATTTTTCAACATAAGCAATGTAGTAAAACGACCGAGTCTTTGGATGGTCACGTTTGTTTCCTCAGCTGGAGAAGAGTTGGACGAGAGACTATTGAAAGCTTAGAAAAATCCAGTGAATGTCAAAGAACAGATTGCGCATGTTTTCAGCTATTTTGTGGACCAGCTTCTCTTTAGTCTGCATTATCTTTTATTTAAATTAGGTGTTTTTCAGGTATGACGTTCTGGGTTTCCTTATACACCCAGTGCACAGTCTATAGTGGCAGATCTGAAGCATCTTTTAGTGCCTCGTAAACACACACGACACTCCCTCACTGCTCTTCATCCTCAACACCCTGAAACGTTAAACAAACGTAATTTCCAAATAGGGGGAAAAGGTGAAAGTCATTCCTAAACACTGCACAGCATTCTTTAAATGTTTACGTTTAGATAACTTTGATTTCTTTTGATTGTTCCACTTTGACTGATTGACTTGAGGCAGCATTAAGAGAGCTGAGTGACGAGGCCAGACCCTGAATTATTGCATAAATGGTTTAATTGCTGTTTTCCAATTTAGGAAAAACACATCAGGTTGAGAAAAAAAGACTCGAAAGACGTAACGGTTGTACTTAAAACCAGAGCCGCTACATCAGCCACACACGTGATTTCTACTTGTTCTTTTTATTTTTAGATGATAATTTTTCCTCCATTGGTTCAAGTTTTCTTTTTCTTTTTTTTCTTTTTTTTACCCTGCAGCTTTTTTCAGCTATCAGTGAGAGTGCTTTCTGTTTCCTGATATTTGAAGGGGAGAAAAAGACAAAAAATGTGCTTTGTGGGTTTTGGGACACAAGCTTTGGCTTCTTTTATGTGAACATGAAGGCTTTTTCCCCTGTATTTTTAATAAGTGAGGAATGTTTTCCTTTCTTATCATAAATGAAGTCAGCTGTAAAATTTCCCACACGCTGCATATGCTTGTTGGACCACTTTAATAACCAAATTCAAAGGAATTTAATCAAAAAATGAAAAGAAGGAAAGAATTTGTAGGTTTTTACTCCCAAAAATCATTAAGCTTGTTGAATGGTTACTACATTTTTTGTTTTTGTCTATGTATCTGGCTTCTGGCTCTAATTCAGCTCTTCTGCTAAAGTATGTGTTACTTTTTAAGCGCTAATAATGACCCTGTGAATGAATGAATTCATCCTGTCTTAATGTTAAAAACGTGCAGTGAATCTGCTGGTTGCTGTTACATATGAATGTGTTTTGTAGGTGAAGCAGATGGAAACCCTTCATGAATTAAGCCTGCAGTTCACACAAGCATTCACTTTATTTATTAACCGCTCTGCTTTCTTTTCTTTTCGTGACACTGGTTTAAATATTGTGGCTGATTTGGCTGTTAATATTTTGGCCCTTGGTCATGTAAATGTGGTTGGACTATGCATGTTTATACTTAATTTTGCTCTGTAGTAGAATGCTGTTGTATAAGGAAAGAGTAATGTTTAAGAAGAAAATGTGGGCTTCCTTTAATTTTGCTTTAATTAAAAACTATTGAACACTGAAAAGTCCAATAGTTTGTTTTGGGGTTTTTTATGATTTTGTTTTGTTTCTTTAGAACTGGCTGTAATATGTACAGTTACCTAAAGCCACCTTTTGCTATATCATTATGATTTTTGTCTTCATTTACTTCACTTATTCGGTTTATGTAAAGATTGAAGGGTGTAGAGTGGAATGTAAGCATTTAATTTATTATGTTCTGTTTGTAATACTTTAATAAAGTTTCAAAAATGTTGAAAAAGTAATAAAAGTCACTTATAGTTAACCAGAGCTGGCTTTGGTCTAATCTTTAGATGTGGATGGATTAATACCAACATGACATGATTAGATACTCTGATTTCATTATGTAGACTTGTGTTACTTTTTTTGGAATTGAAAAAAAAAAAATACAACAAACACACACTATGAAAAGTGCATGAAAGTTTTTGTGTTGACTGTCACATCTGCTTTATTCTTAGCCTCTAGCACAGAGAGACAGGTACATTTACATTCCTGGATGCCAAAAAATATGAAAAAAATTCCCATGAAAAGCTGAATAGTATGTTTTGTGTTAACTAATGTGGAAAATAAAAATCGCTGTGATTTAGTGGTGAATTAAATCTGATTAATTAAATCATGACCCACTGGCTCTCGTTATCGACCCTGTATTTACTTGGTTTCGGATCGATATCAAAACTTCGGGCAGTACCGCTGATCTTTGCCTTCATAAAGGCAGCTTTGACGCCCTTCACCGTAACTCTTCTGCCAAGGGCGCATTTCATTTTATATTTAACGCCTTTTTATAGCTATAAGCGCGCCTGCTGCTCCTCTATTCAGTGCGGTACGGCAGACTTTACGGAAACAGTGTTCCTTCTTTTTCTGCAGCTTTTCTTGCACAGTTGCATTAATCACAGCTCTTCGGAAAGGTTGGCAGCAAGTTGAAGAAATCTGGGAAGCATGTCTGCGCTCAACAGAAGGATCGTTAACACTGCGTCGGCCCCGGCTGCCATCGGCCCATACAGGTGAGACGTGGGAGCACAAGGACAGTCCGATGTTTGATCAGGGCCTGGTCTTACAGTTCAGTGAACTCACAGAGAGAACCAAAGTTAAAAGTTTCTCAGTGGGGCAAAGGGGCCCCAGCATAGCAGGAAACCGAGTAAGGTCGACAAGCAGCTGGCTTATAATGGCTTCAATTCGTCGCCAAATCATCTACACACCAAAAGCTCCTGTGAGGCAGGGAATATACAGGTAAGGTGTCCCGAAGAAAGTGCTGGGACTTGTTCTAAATCCATCATAACTCGATCGAAGTTCACGTGGTTTATCATTTATTTGGTGGATGTCACTCCTGTCAACCAGCAACAGGAAACTGAGGCTCTAGTTTACACAGGCTCACCAAACCGGACAGAAGATTGGAAAAATGTATCCTGGTCTTGATTTATGCTTTAACATTCGATCAAAATTCGGCAAAAGGGAAGGGGGAAAAGAGGGGAGGGGAAGGGAAAAGGGGAAAAAAGAAAAAAAAACTATGTCAATGTAAATGAGATATATACTTTGTTGCCTGATTTGAATAAAGAAAGAAAAAAAAATTCGGCAAAAACAACATGAAAGTGTGGAAAGTGGAAGTGCCTTGTATCGGTGATTCAGCCTGGTGGTGCAATGGTGTGAGGAAATATTTTCTTGGAACTGTTGGCCTTTTGTTTCACTTTCTCCTGCTGAAACATCATCCTGAGAAAGAAACGTGTGTGTGTGTCGTCCTCAGCCAGGCGGTGATCGTGGACAGAACCATGTACATCTCCGGTCAGCTGGGGATGGACGTCGCCTCCGGGAAGCTGGTAGATGGAGGAGTGCAGGCTCAGGCCAAACAGGTGAAACTCACTTCTGCCAGTGTTTAGATCAGCTACAGCAGAAGTTGCATCCACAACAGATTCCTAAAATACGAACAAATCTTTCCCATCGTGTCCTTCAGGCACTCATCAATATTGGGGAGATCCTTAAAGCTGCCGGCTGCGACTACAGCAATGGTGAGAAACTGAGCTTCTCCTCGTATGTTTCACATGTTCTGAAATTTAAACACGAGCTTTCAGAGCACATAAACCCTTTCATTTCAGTGGTGAAGACTACTGTGTTACTCGCAGATATAAATGACTTCAACAACGTCAATGAGGTCTACAAGACATGTAAGCCAGCACTATATTGTTCCTTTCATTTTGACCACACTAGCAGGGAAAATGACAGTGTGACAAGTTTAGGAGTCACCTGACCGATGCGCTCACTTAGCTTTTTCTCTGCTGCTCGACAGCAGCCTTCTACTCACATCCTCCTCGCTGATCATAACAGTCAGGTGTAATGGAAGCTCCAGCACCCAGAGAGTTGTAAATAGACACCACAGTGCAGGCACACAACTGTAACCCAACCTTTCCCAGCAGGCAGTGCTGCACTAGGCATTTACTCCCATCTTTCTCCCTCGCACTGCCACCGAAACCACAGGCAGGTTACTTTCCCTGACCGTGGTGAAAGGAAGGAAGGAAGATGTTTCATTAAAACTCTGTTTTGATCCTTTAAACTCAGCCTTTACTGGTTTATAAAAATTGGTTTAAAACTTAAGTTAAGGCAAAAATGTGCCTTTCCAGGTTGTCTGTGTGTGTTACCATCCTCAGCCGCTGCTATACACCAGACAAAGGAACTTTCTACCCAGCAGCTGCAAAGCACCTGTGCTTGTTGTTTTATTGCTTATCTATAATACATGGGTAAATAATCTAACCACTCATAAATAAAGCCTTTCATATTATTAGAAGCTGAAATGAACCATTCAAATTGAGATTCATAGTTGGGTTCACTGATGGAAGTGAATAACTTCACCGTGGTTCTGCAAATGCATGCAAATCTAATGAAAATGTTTTCCCTCCCCAGTTTTCAGCAGTAACTTTCCTGCCAGAGCTGCCTACCAAGTCGCTGCTCTCCCCAGAGTGAGTGTTAACCACAGCTTTACACACCTTTAGCATTGTATTACATTATGACACACCCACTTTAAAGTCACTGCTACTGTGCACATATGGATGATGTCATGAATTTCATTTTTATGCTGATTGGAAACAGAAAGGTTGAAAAAGGAGGGATTTGCATTTTATTTTAAACCACAAATTAAACTATTAATCCTGTTTTCCGGACTTAATTTGCTTACACTGTCACACAGCGGAGACTCTGCTGATATTTGGACAAATGAGTAAATGTAGTGTAAATGCTGCTTTTGGCCAAATTCAAGTTATTGCTGCTAAAGTTGGATCTACAAGCTACAGAATTATGGGGATCACTTGGTTTTTCATGGGACTGCAGAGATGTGTATAAAAGCTTTTTGCAGGGGTTTTTTGAATGACTGTGTGCGTGTGTTCATTTTTGGACACTATTATAATTTAATATTTCGCCTCTGCAGTCATTTCTTCAACCTGCGTCTCCTCCTTTTCTCCTCAGGGTGGGCTGGTGGAAATTGAGGCGATCGCTGTTCTCGGTCCTCTCTCCGACTCCTGACTACCCGGCTGCATTACTAACAAGCTGTAGCGCCACCAATTATTATCATTATAGATTCACTGTGGAAGCTTGATTGTATTTCCAGAGAACACCTGAAGAGCCACGAATTTCACCAAAGTCTTTTTCAGTCTTTCAAGATTTAAATTCAGAGCAACATTGAGTTGTTAACACTTCACAGCCTGCTCGTTAAACAGACAGTAGGGATCCAGTAGGAGTGGACACAACATCAAGCCTCTTGGCTTCTGGTTTGATAACTTCACTCATTTAAAAAAAGAAAAATGCTGTAACACATCAGTGTGACATGTTTGCTTTCATCCTGCATCAAATTAAAACACAGAGAATATGTGTACTAGGTTTTTTTAAGGTGATCTTTTTATTTTTCAACAGTTTATTACTAATTACGGATTTTGGGGAATACTAAAAATCATGACACATCAGGAAAAAAAATCTTATAAAGGACGTGAAGCGATGTCACTGATGTTGTCACTGCTGATGTGACGCTATACCTTGTTTATGGTAGTACCTGAACTGCCATAAAGTTATGTTAACGCTGTGCTTTAGATTACAGCCAGGAGTGTGGCAGAGGAGGAATTTTGCACTTTCATATAAAATCCACTTTTGGACTAAGTAGATCAGTTAATGGCTGGACTATGGAGGAGAAGTTTTTGCAGAAGTTCCTGTAATAACCTACCAGGAATCTGCACAGTTCAAGTCCTTTATTTAGGTGTGGGATATTCATTAATCGCCACCACTTTGGTGCTAAGGGGCCGCACCTGACCACGTCCCACTTCCCTGCTCAAGTATGTTACAGTGGCCTTGGCAAATTCACACTTTGTCAGGTTGAGTGTCAGAGCTTATTAATCTTGAAATCTGCATGACACACTGGCAGACAGAAAAGACCATTCGGTGAAAATATCAATTCTGGGGATCTGGAACATGGAAAGTAGAATATCTAAACAACATTATTGGTGTGTTTTGCCTCAGTGTTATTGATATTTATATGCTTCTATTTTAAAAACTGTAAACTCTCACTGTGGATGTAAGAGCCAAATTGTGGATATTTTGCATCCACTTTATTGTGTAATATTTTAATTGATTGTATTTGATGGCTTAGGCCCCAGGAAGACTAGCAACCACTGTTGTGGAAGCTAATGGAGTTCCTTATAAATAAGCAGACAAATAAACACTATTCTAATCTTATATTACATTCTTAGCAAATTTACAGCAAATGAAACAAAGCACAAAGTCACAGTTGTTTTTTTTTTTATTTTATTTTTTTATTTTAATTTGTGGTTTGACGCTGTTTCTTAACGTAAAATGTCCTGTTGTAATTGGACATTTTGAGATAAGAAACAGCGCCAAGCCCCAACAACACTTCCCTCATGGTGCTTTATATTGTCAGGTGAAGACCCTACAAGAATGCACAAAAACTAACCCCCTAGAGCAAGCACATTGGCGACAGTGGGAAGGAAAAACTCACTTTTAAAAGAGAGAAACCTCCGGCAGAACCAGGCTCTGAGATGGGGGTGGCCATCTGCCTCGGCCAGTTAGTGATGAGGGAAGGAAGTTGGGGTTTTAAAATGTAATTTAGGTTGCTGAATTAAAAGAATATTTGATGCCAGTTTAAGAGTTTTGTAACATAATCACGTGCACGTTTCAGTTCAATTTTAACGTGCACATGAGAAAACCCTCAAGATGACATTTTGGCTCCTCAGCTTGGCATGTTTTTTGAATATGCTGACGACCGCTTCGTCAACCACTGGGTTGCTTGACCTCATTAACAGTATTGGAGAAGGCCACTTTTCACGGAGATCATTGGCTACTTTCAGGCCGAGTTGTTCAATGTTTTCCATGGACATTTTGTAGCTTTTGGACAAAATTTTGTTCCAGATCTTGTGGGAAAGCCTCTGTACAATAAACTCTGATGTTCCTGCATTCCATGTAGCTGCCTCATTTTCTCCCTTCATAGCGTGCATTACCAGATCTTTGGTGACATTTTTCACAGCCTCCTGGTACTCTTCCCTGTTTTTAGAGACACTAAGTACTCTTGTTGGTAATGCCAACAGGTGTTTGGTGAAGGTTGGGACAGTAATACTATCAAGCTGTTCCCTCAGATTAAAAATCAGATATTTTTCCTTGCAGTTGTGTGTTTTGCAAAGATCCTTGAGAATGGCCTTGTCTATGTTTTTCAGACATTTGGGGGATAGATCCAAATGTTTCAGCTCAATTTCAGGCCAAATTTTTTCAATCAGGCGATCGCTGATGCAGTCAGCAGTGAGGCGCTCTGTGAAGAGCTTGTATTTAGTGGAGACTTGTTCTATGGCCTGTGAAACCACCAACTCAATCACTTTGTTGACACACAACTTTTCCCCACTCAGACAATCAGATGAGGACGACTGTGGGGTTGCCGTCTCCTGTGTTTCAGTCTGAGACTCTACTAATTCTATTCTCTGCGTGTCCAGTTTTGTCTGCATTTCTGGTATGTTTGTCTCTGCCTGACTTTCTTTAATCTCGCTGGAGTCCTCACTCTGTGGCTGCAGAGCCTTCTTGTCCTCCTCCAGTTCTTTCTGTTCTTTCTCTGCATCCTGACATTTTGTGATGGCCTCTTTGACTTCTTCTTTTGTGTCATTCACCACTTTCTGTTCTTCCAGGAGTTTCTTAATTTGTTCCTCCAGGACTTTTTTCTCCTGCTCCAGATTCTCTCTCAGTGTTTGTTCTTTCCACAGAGCATTCCACATAGTTTCTTTCAGATATCTTTCATGTTTCTGGAGCTGCGTGAACTTGGCAGACAGAGTGTCCTTCTCCTGTTGCAGCATCAGGATTTCGTTGTCCCTCTGCTGAAGCTGCTCTTTCAGACGGTTCATCTCAAGGTCAAGGTTGCTGACCTTTTCCTGATCTGAACACGTCTGTTCCTCTTTTTCTTTGGTGGCGCTGCTCACCTGCGGTTTGCGCGACACTGATTCGTCAGTGACTCCTGCAGCTTGGTTCTCATACAGCTCCAGCTTGGTGCGCATGTTTGAAATTTGAGTCATCATCTGTTTGATTTGCTGTCTGGCTCTACTTTCACCCTCTTTTAAAAGTTTGTTTTCAGTCAGAGAGTTTTGCAAGGCTTTCCTAACCTGCATGAGGTTGTCGAGTGCACTCTTTGGCAGAGTGAAGACAAATTCTGGTTTTCCTTCCTGATTGCTCATTTTTGATATTTAACTTTGAAACAAATTTAGCGTGTTACACTAAATAAGATATTCAAATGTGAATTCGATATTCAGATGTCAATCAGGGTTTGAAGTTGGCTGTAGCAGAACAAAAGTTCGTCTAGTGAATCGCTCGTGACTGTAAGTAAGAAACGTGCTTGACCAGTGTGCTGTTTCACCCCTATTTATAGAATTTTGGTGACTGTGATGTCATGGCCTGATTCTCTTTGCTTTGATGTTTGAAAATAGGTCCCGCCCATTGAAAATAGGTCCCGCCCACAGGCTCTCAGAATTTTTCAGTTAAATTCATACATTAATTTGAAATATGTTTTTGGTTTTTTTTTTTAATTTTAATTCATCCCTCTTCTAAATTTAACCTAAGCCCATTTTCAGAGCGCTGCGTGTTCATCACAGCCATAAATATGTTAGAAATGAAGAGATTTCACTGTGTTCAAGTACCAGATTTAGTGCTAATTTTATTCAGTCATCCAGTGTTTGTTTAGCTTGTTCAAATGTTTCAGGTGCTGTAGAACATCTGATTAGTATTGTTCATTAATGCTTGTTTCCTATTCCTGTTCAAAGTAATACTCTGCGCACGCAGCCAGTGAGAAAACGTCTAACGCTAGACCCGCCCCCGGGAGTCAAGCTGCTTGCATCTAATGTCTCTCAGTTACATAGTAAACAAAGCTTGCAAGGAATCACGAATCCAGCATCATTACTAAACATCTAACAGGTGCCAAAAAAAAGAGCAACATTGAGTTGTTAACACTTCACAGCCTGCTCGTTAAACAGACAGTAGGGATCCAGTAGGAGTGGACACAACATCAAGCCTCTTGGCTTCTGGTTTGATAACTTCACTCATTTAAAAAAAGAAAAATGCTGTAACACATCAGTGTGACATGTTTGCTTTCATCCTGCATCAAATTAAAACACAGAGAATATGTGTACTAGGTTTTTTTAAGGTGATCTTTTTATTTTTCAACAGCTTATTACTAATTACGGATTTTGGGGAATACTAAAAATCATGACACATCAGGAAAAAAAATCTTATAAAGGACGTGAAGCGATGTCACTGATGTTGTCACTGCTGATGTGACGCTATACCTTGTTTATGGTAGTACCTGAACTGCCATAAAGTTATGTTAACGCTGTGCTTTAGATTACAGCCAGGAGTGTGGCAGAGGAGGAATTTTGCACTTTCATATAAAATCCACTTTTGGACTAAGTAGATCAGTTAATGGCTGGACTATGGAGGAGAAGTTTTTGCAGAAGTTCCTGTAATAACCTACCAGGAATCTGCACAGTTCAAGTCCTTTATTTAGGTGTGGGATATTCATTAATCGCCACCACTTTGGCGCTAAGGGGCCGCACCTGACCACGTCCCACTTCCCTGCTCAAGTATGTTACAGTGGCCTTGGCAAATTCACACTTTGTCAGGTTGAGTGTCAGCGCTTATTAATCTTGAAATCTGCATGACACACTGGCAGACAGAAAAGACCATTCGGTGAAAATATCAATTCTGGGGATCTGGAACATGGAAAGTAGAATATCTAAACAACATTATTGGTGTGTTTTGCCTCAGTGTTATTGATATTTATATGCTTCTATTTTAAAAACTGTAAACTCTCACTGTGGATGTAAGAGCCAAATTGTGGATATTTTGCATCCACTTTATTGTGTAATATTTTAATTGATTGTATTTGATGGCTTAGGCCCCAGGAAGACTAGCAACCACTGTTGTGGAAGCTAATGGAGTTCCTTATAAATAAGCAGACAGATAAACACTATTCTAATCTTATATTACATTTTTTTAATAGACGGTAAGCATTATACATATTTTATTTGGATTTCATACATGAATTTATCTTTTGGCTTCCTGTTTTTTTTGCTAGTGCTAGGCTACTGGACGACACCATTAGCTAACCGGTGTTCTCTATACAGAGAATTGAATGCCAGTGTACAGCCCCTATCAAACGTTTAAGATCACTTGGCAAACCAATATATATTTAACATGGTTTTATCTTAACAAGATTCCAAGTAGAGCTTCAACATGCAACAAGAAGCAATGGGATTGAGATAAAGCTTTTTTTGAGCATACAATTTATTGAAAACAACGCTTAAACTGAAACAGACTATATTATGAAAGAACAGGTAACTATGGCTTCTCTTAAAAACGTGGTCAAGCAAAATTCCAGTAGCTCCCCTGATCATTTTACCAACACAAAGAAGGAGAAAATGATCTAAATATCTTAGCCCAGCACAAATTTAGCTCTTTTTTAAAATTACTGTTAATCTCCACAGACAATTTCAGTCAGTTTCCACACCTATGTGCCAGTTAATTATGTTTACAGTTGATATTTTTATTCACTGATACATCACACAACCATTAGGCTAGGTTATTTAGATCATTTTCTCTTTATGTTTTTTGTACTTCAATGGTCAATATATTCACAACATGAACCTAAAATTTCTGTAAATATGCCAAAGTTATGATACATTAAAAGTCTGCTGGTTTGGCTTTATGTGGAGTGTCACACTTCACAACATTTCTCTTTTCTTGTTCTAACTCTGCCTCTCGTTCTCCCTCAGTTCTAAAAGCCGTCGGCTCGGCCTTGGCTATCGCCTTCACTGTGATGACCTACCATCGCCCGCTGGGCTCCTTCCTGCCTGACAAAGAAAACCAGAACATAACCTCATCAGTCATCTACTTTTTGAGAACCTTGTTCTCATCTCTTTTCGCCTCACTGCCCTCGCTCTTTTCGCCTCCGTGCTGCCCTGCTTCACCTTCATCCACTTCATCTGCTCTTGGCTGGTTTGATTCTTCTTCGCTTGGCGATCCAAGACGAACTTCATGGAAAGTCCTTGTGGAGAATGGCTTTATTGAGCCACTGTTGGCCTCGTTTGGTATTTTGACTGGTTTAATGTGGCCGAGACAGGACTGCGCTCTATCATGGGTATACACTGACTGATATTTGCTCCTCAATACTGTGTGGTGCTGGAAGACTAGCACACATCCTCATGATTTTGTGATACAGTACAGAATACGTTCAGCTTGTCAAATTTACATAAATCTTTGATTGTTACCAGTGTGACTCTGAAGTGCTGTACTGTATGTTTGTAAGTTTTCTCCCCAGCAAACACAACAACCCAAAAGGCAGAGGAAGATGGTAACCATAGCACAAAAAGTTGGACTTCTGGACATACTAAAAGAAGGTAGAAGTTACCGTATTTTTCGGACCATTATAAGGCACACTAAGTGAAAGAAAACAGTCAGACAAATCAAACTTTACTCAATTCATTCTTCTTGCTTCCTCTACTTCCGTAAGCTACCACTGATGTTGAATTATCTCGCAGCTGTTCTATTCCCATGTTCTGGACCTGAAAACAGGGTTTGATCTTTGTTTTCATTCTATAATACTGCACCTATTTTTCTAGGAAGGTTTGAACTTTGAGGGTGTTTAAACAAGATACAAACGTGTGAAAATTGTCTGGCTGCTCCTGTCTTCTAAGACTTTAAGTTAGAAAGAAATACAAACTTTTCTGTTAATGTTCTGTAAAGGCAAAAAGACATTTATGCAATAATCATGATTTTTCTTTCACATCTGTTTTAAACCATGGACTTAAAGCCCCGACTGTGTCTGTATTAGTGTTTGAATGTATAAAAAGAATGAACAGGTGAAAGAGATCGGCTGCAGGCTCAGGAGAAGGAAAATAAACACCAGAAACAGAAAGAAGGCAAAACCAGAGATAGGATACTGTAAAAGAGTGAGACAGGAAAGAGTGGATATCGTTTGATTATATTCTAAAATTCATCGGTGAACGTTCCGACTGTGTGCTTCTCTGCAGATGTCAAGATCTACAGGAGTCTCTCTTGAGCTCAGCCAGCGGCTACAGCAACTACATAGGGATCCTCAACTGGTGTGTTGTCATGCTGGTGAGTTAAACCTCAGTACATGTCCACGCAGAAATGAAAATGTACACCAGCGTGGCTTCCAAAACTGCATAAGATTTAGAAAGTAAGACCCTCATTCAGCTAAATCTTACAGGTCTGGACAGTCCTTGTTAGTCTTTCCTTCTGCCTCAATACTCACTGTACTGCCATCTAGTGGTGGCATACTAACATGTACAACTCCTTGTGTTTGTAAGCTGGAGCTATTTCAATTGATCATGGATCAAAGTTGGATCTGTAGTTATATCACTGTGGATTCATTTTAATACACCATAATGAACAAATTAAAATTAAATGATACTTGAAATTTAAATTGTTGTCCTTATTCCTCTGCCTGTGTTTTTTGAGGTGCAATTGTGGCACAGTCCAACGGGTCAGCAGTTAACACCAATGTCTCCTATATGCCCCGTATAGCCGTTGCCATTCTGCTTCATTACCACATGCTGAAACCTTTGAGCCTCAAAATGCTGCCTGCAATAAATATATTTAGATTTGACTTATAGTTTGTTTTTTGTAGTTGAATATTGTGTATCTGTCATTCTCTAAGATTCTTTAGTGAAAATCTGAAATTGTGATATGCCGAGTTAGAACATTTTACTTCTTTGAGTATATTGTGAAAAATATACTCAGCAAAAAAAATTGACCTAAGTCTGTGTCTTCCAGTGGAGGATCCCAAGTGTTCAGAACTCAATGAAACTGTTCCAGGTGTGTAAACACAGAGACACTAACTGCATCACTCACAGTGGCTCCAGGAATAAAGCAAGAGTCAAGAAATATTTGCCTGAAACTGGAGCGGCCTTCAAACATATTTAGATTTGGCTTATAAAGAAAAGGTATCCTTTTATTTGTTACTTCTTAAAGGAAATTGATCTTTCTAGGATGGTGGAGCAGCTGCTGAAAGCTGTGAGTATCAAGACTGCACATCAGAGACTTTTTCATTTATACGTCAGACTTGTTCTAAATTAAATACTTGACTTAATCCCTTGATTCTGGTGTTGTTGCCTGTTGTTTTTTGTATTGTTTTAACATTTTTGAAGTGAGATTTATACTGTCTCAAGAGTTACATTTGTTAAGCAACAGTAGTTCAACCTTACCAACCTAGACACCTTTTCCTCTCTCCTTTTCTAATCCTCCCCCTGGCTGCCTCCTCCCAGGTTTCTATCCATCTAATATATTCTTCTGTTGGTTTTGACATTCCTCTCTGAACTTTGTGGCAGAGCTGCTGCAGTTTGGAGACCGGGAGTTCTACAGGGACTGGCGGTGAGTCGTCAAGCATACATTTTCTGTGTGACTCCCGAGTTAATGTGATGGCGTGAATTGATGTACGTCCTGAGATTTGATTTTCACCCAGGTGTCATCCACATACCTGAACCAATGACTTGGTGGTGTTTCCATGGTAGGAAAACAAAGCCCTCTTTTCCACCTTTTCCATGTACAAATTGGCCACAATGAGTGAAACTGGGGAACCCATGGCACACCCATGTTTCTGCCTGTGGAACTGACCCATTGTTCCAAAAGCAAACACACTTGGTCGATGCTGAGAGTGTTCCTGTTGTTGAGGTTGGAATCATCCTGTAATCTCTTACGAACTACCTCCAACGCCTCCATGACTGGGATGCAAGTGAAGAGAGATGTAACATTGTACAAGACCATTGTTTCATCTGCCTCCATAATGACATCTCTCACCTTCTCAACAAAATCCAAGGTGTTCTGGATGTGGTGTTCAGAGCTGCCTATCAACGGGTTGAGGATCCAAGCCAGAAAAATAGAGATGTTATAGGAATTTATGAATGAACATGTGTAGTAGATTTGTGGTCTGCTTTCTTATGACAGCTGGCCTTGCATACAGGTCTCACACACATGGCAGGATTTCCCTTTATTTCATGCTGTCACGTGGTAGTTAAAAAAGCCTCTTTATTAATTTGGAGTCTTAATGAAGCCTTAAAAAACTGCGCTGCATGCACTTCTTCATGAAAGTAGCCACAAGGGGGCAGCTTTGAGCCAAGATGGTCAGAGCTTTCCTCAAATCAGTGGCCAGTTATTCTATTTAAATTATATAAGAGCTCATTGTGGTCCATTTTCAGGTCAGTGTGAGACTTTCTGCTGAATTACAGAGTGCTGAGTGTTTTAGATAGATCGGTGGGTTGTTCTGCGTCCTGGTGCGTTACTATGGTAATGAGGCTATGGTTAAGGAGGCTGCTCTTAAAAGTGAGGAAGTGAATTCCCTCCTCTGTGTGTGTGTGGCCTGCTTAAGGACCTTTGAGGAAGTCAGTTAATGTCTCCCAGAGTTTGTGGAATGAGGAAGTAAAACAGATGATGAATGATTCTTTCAGAGGACTTTTATTGTGAAAATGATCAGAGGAATAAACTGAAACTCACCTCAAATTGTTTTTATTTGTGGACATGTTTACACATTCCTATTTATGAAGCCCGGCGTGTGTTACAGGAATACTAATATGCTGTTACTGTCCCTAATACATATAATAAAATTATCTGGAGCCTATCAGTGATCTAATGGAGGAAAAAAACAATATCCTGTGGCCACTTTGCACTAAAAAGGCCCAAAGCAAGCCAAGAAAATTCCCCCCAAACCGAACTGAAGAAGCTTCTTGGATGAGAGGTGAAACGTCTTCAAGCAACTTAAAGAAGTCCAGACGCTTTTCTTTGCAAGCTCCTTTGACTACGATGACCCGGATGACTGAGAACCTTCACAGACATTTCCCCCCAAACCATTACACCAACACTAGCAGCAGAAGCCTTAATCATATAAGGCAGGATGTTCGTGAGCTGGTGCAAGTCCTAGCTTTAGTTTCCTGTTTTTGACTGACTGACACCCAGAGTGTGGTCTTCTGCTGCTGTAGCCCAGGTTCAGAGATCCTCTTCAGCATACCTTGGTGGAAAAGCAGTTTGTGAAAGCTCAGTGTGAACTTCAGCAGGTCGTCTCGATCGTGTCTACATCCCTAAGTTCAGTTGCTGATGGGCTGATTTTGATATTTGCATTAACAAGCGGTTGAAAAGATGTGCCTAATAAAGTGGCCAGTGAGTGCATATTTTAAATAAAATTTTAAAAGTGTGTAATTCTTCCTGATGACATCCTCCTCGCCGATCATAACAGTCAGGTGTAATGGAAGCTCCGGCACCCAGAGAGCTGTAAATAGACACCACTGTGCAGGCACACAAGTGTAACCGAACCTCTCCCAGCAGGCATTGCTGGACTTAATTGGCTTACACTATCTCACAGCGGAGACTCTGCTGCTATTTGGACAAATGAGTAAATGTACTGCAAATGCCGTTTTTGGATTCGGTCAAATTGTATAAGCTAAACTCGTATTTTCCTCATGTTCAGTCCTGTTTTTCCACTGTTTGTTCAGTTTGGGTTAAATTTACATTAAACGCCAGGGAAACAGCTGTGCGGGGAAAAAGCACATCCTCACAGTTTCAGAGAAGCTGAATTCAGAGAATGCAGAGGGTAAATAGCAGACAGGTGCTGATCATCAAATGCACTGGATTATCTGATGATCAGCAAGTGTGAACACCTTTGTAAAAGCAGAAGTTTTGGCAGTTTGCTGGTTTGGATCATTCAGCTGTGTGTTATCAAAATGCCAAGCAGGGACATTTGTAATGATCTTATAGAAGCAAATAATGCTGCCTATCAGTCTGACTTTAAGAGAGCTGTATATAAACAAATACCTGCAAACTTCAATGAACTGAAGCAATGCTGGAAAAAAGAACAAGGCCAAATTCAAGTTATTGCTGCTAAAGGTGGATCTACAATTACAGAGTCATGGGGATCACTTGGTTTTTCATAGGACTACAGAGATTTGTACAAAAACCTTTTGCGGGGGATTTTGAATGACTGTGTGTGTTCATCTTTGGACAATATTATCATTTCATATTTTGCCTCAATCTGCGTCTCCTCCTTTTCTCCTCAGGGTGGGCTGGTGGAAATTGAGGCAATTGTTGTTCTCGGTCCTCTCTCTGACTCCAGACTAGCCGGCCGCATCATTAACAAGCTGTAGCGCCACCAAGTGTCATTATAGATTCAGTGTGGAAGCCTGATTGTATTTCCAGAGAACACCTGAAGAGCCACGCTGAATTTCACCAAAGTCTTTTTCAGTCTTTCAATATTTAAATTTACAACAGAGCAACATTGAGTTGTAACTAGTAAACAATTGCTACAATTCAAAGCAATTTCCATCTTCTACAGATCATTAGAAGAAGATAGACAGGATACAACCTTTTACCTTAAAAAGAAATGGGAAGCTGAACTGACCATAACAGAGAAGGGATGGGTTAGTATGTGTGAAATACAACACAGTACAACGAATTCGCCGTTGCGGAGGGAATTTTGCTGGAAAAATTTGACGCGTTTTTTTCATTACACCCAAAATTATAAGTAAACAAAGTCCACAGAAATGTTGGAGACTGTGTGGACATTCATAGATGTCCACACATTCAGTTGTTAACACCTCAGAGGCTGCTCATTAAACAAAGAGTAGGGATCCAGTGGGACTGGACACTCAGATGGAAAAGCCCCAACATCATCTGAACCTCCTCTTGGCTTCTGGTTTGATAATTTCACTCATTAAAAAAAAAAAAAAAATGCTGTATCACAGTGTGACATGTTTGCTTTCATCCTGCATCGAATTAAAACACAGAGAATATGTGTACTCGGTTTTATTTTAAGATCTTTTTAATTTTTCAACAGCTTATTGCTAATTACAGATTTTTGGGAATACTAAAAATCATGACACATCAGGAAAAAACCCTCTTAGATTTACGCCTACTTTAAATATGATAATAAAATCAAAGCTAGCTACCCCTCACCCCCCAAAAAAGAAATATAATATCTTCTAATATCTAATATACTTTGGCTTTCGTTTTCACAGAAACAAACTCTTAGGTTTCAAGAATAAGTTAAGGACATACAGTTTATGGTGCTATTTCATTACAGATAATAAATAGTAATCTAAGCTTCTCTCAGCTGTTTACTACCTGTTACAGATAAAGAAACCTAAGTGCTGTTGAACTCTATTCACAGTCAAAGAGGAGAGACTGCAGACATCCAGGAGGAGGAAGAAGGCACAGTGGTGACTGAGCACCCGGACTCAAAGTGGTTTCCACGGGGTCTGGATCTTGGCAACAAGACAATGTCTTTCTTTCTCATACACACACACACACACACACACACACACACACACACGGACATACTTTCACTCATGCGTGCAGATAAACTCCTCTGTGCAGTCGGTCATGTCGCACGTCACTCACTGGGAGCTGGAAAAGAAACGCAGAGAGGAGGACGCATATTGGAAGAGTTCAAATACCAATTTGTGGATCATGTGACATAAAGAGGAAGCTGCCGGGATGCTCACCAGGTGTCTCGTCTGTTTTGGGCTCTGAGTCAGTCGCTCCGGCATCCCCTTTTTCTGTTTAGAAAGACAGCAAATTAAGACACGAACAAGCCGTCATATTTAAGCTGTGTTCTTCTTATTTTGGCCTTTAGGTGCTGACCAAACACTACTGTCCTCCTCTGTCCACACAGCTGGTACAAACTCTCCTGAAAACACTTGTCCCCAGTGTTACTGCACCACACACACACATTTTAGATCAGTTTGTTTAAGGTATCAGGTTATGTTATGTGAGGTTTATTAGCCCTATGACAGACTGGCCACCTGTCCAGGTGTGGTGGGCTCAAGCAGAAGAACAAAGATGAGTGTATTTTTCCAGGTTTGAGGTATTTTGTCTCTTTCACCAAGTCAGAAATGTGAAACAGCTCGATGGACTGTTAGGATACTTGCTGCCAGCATTCTCGGTTGCCTTATGATTACATTTTTAAAATATATTTATTTAAAGCCCATATTTTGACTGGACAGTGGAAAGAAGAACTGACCTTGCGACAGACTAAGACGTGCTAAGCTATTGTAGTTTAGAGTTAAAAATATAAACATAGAGCTAGAAAAACTGTGAACATAAATCACCCCCTTTCAAATGTTTTAGCACTCTAATCCTGTCAGATTTCCAGCTTGCAGCATAATGAACACAATAACCAGAACCGAGTTGAAGTGTTAGCATGTTTGCATGCAAACAAACAAAACATCTGACTGTGTTACAGCACACTCCCAAAGTATTGTTGTAGTCTGAAGTGCAGATTTTGCATGAACTTGAACTAAAGCCTCCCTCCCAAACAGAAAAGGAAATTAATCTCCATGCAAACACCTTTAATCTGAAGGTGTTAAAACTTATATTGCAGAACTAGGAATAGCAGATTTCCAGCAAGTCGTTCCTTAAAAACAACCTGTAGCTGCGTCAGAAGTGGACGAGCCGCTCTGTCAGCTCTGCTTATGTGACACTCGATCCTCTCTCTCCACTGGCTGTGAAATGGAGGCGTGGAGGCTCAGCCGTCCCGACATCGCTCGTCGCTGGTGGAAGCCCTATATGTGTTGGAACGCTCTAGTTTCTATGTGGACTCAGATTGCATCTTAATGATACCACAGTGACAACAAAGTGTTGGCAACACAAACACATGCTCCATCCAGCATCTCTACACAGGGCTGTGGCCATATTTGAACTCAAAGTGAGTGAAGTTGGATGGCGCAGGGGGTGAAGATCATGATTTTCTAACTATAATGATTAAATGATGAACAGTTAATCTGTGAGACACATCCATGAAGATTTTATGGTAGCATTACTTCATGAATATTTTTTGTACAATTTTTATTCCACTTTTGGAAACTCTAGGAAGCCTACAGTCTGAGAGCAAAGTGCTCTGTTGGGATAATATGGCTGTATGAGGTCTATAGTCATGATGGGGACTAAGCAATCAGTGCTTTGGATCTGGAGACGCTAATATTGTCTCTCTTTCCAGTTACCGTCAGAGTGTTTAGACAATCTGAATTGTAAAAATATCACTATAGTCTAGGACTATGAATGTAAGTCTAAGAATAAACTTTATCACAAGGGAAATTTTTAAAATTAATTTTAAAAGTAGAGCGACTATCTGTCTCCTAAACCCTGACAGCTCTAGGAAACTCTATTAAACACAAGTAAGCCAGAAGGCGGAGAACAAAGTGAGGTCTTTAACATTTGATGGGGCCTGATTATTCATGATTTTGCATGTGAGGAGACAGGTTTTAAATTCAAGTCTGGATTAAAAAGGGAGCCAGTGAAAAAAAGCCAATATGGGAAAAACATGCTCTCTCTTTCTAGTCCCTGTTAGCGCTCTCACTGCAGTGTTTTGGATCAACTGGAGGCTTTTCAGGGAAATTTTAGGAAAACCTGATAAGGAAAAGGAAATCCAATAGTCAAGTCTGAAAGTAGCACATGCATAAAACAGTTTTTCAGCATTGCTCTGAGACATGGGCATTCATGCTTCTATTTTGTGGCTAAAAATTACTCCAAGAATCATCACAGATCTTAGACTGAAGACACAAGAATACATTTTTATAAATAAGCAACATTCACTTAATTTCGCCCACTACAGCAGCATCGAGTCTCATAGAAGCTAAAACCTCTAAAAAGTTTGGTGTTTGATGTTTAACCTGCCACCCTGCTCGGCCCGCTTTACTGCAATGAACACTTTGCATCAGACAAAGAGGAAAATGAAGTTGACCTCATCATCATTTGCTACCTGCTCGTCATTTGCATCACTAAGTAACTTTGTGATAGCAGTGAGTGCAATGCTGCTCTTGTCATGCAGCTTCCTACAGAGCGCTTCCATGTATAGATGATCGCTGGCGGACAGGCATGCAGAGCTATTATCACAATGCAGGTCTGAAGAGCCTGCTGAGGTGCTGTCTTGGAAGTTACAGCAGAAATTTCTAATTTAGAGTCCTACTCACAGCAGAGGGCTGGGAGGCAAAGCAAACACAACAAATGCTTTATTTCCAAGTTTAAATCACACAAATATCCTCAATGCTTTTGGCCAAACAAAAGCTATCAGCTATTTTTATCCTCTATCAAAATGTCAAATCCCTTTAGTGACAGCTGCCAGGTTTTAATAAATGTTACATTTTACAAGGTAAACCCTCAACAACATCACGCTTTGTGTGTGTTTCAGTCAGTGAAACTTCAACAAGTAGTCTAATCCACGACTACACAAAAGCGTGTAATTAAAAGAATTCATACGAAAATATAACCTGATCAGTTAAGCTTGTGCAATATGCAGACAGATCCTTTAATAGGTACTGATCATAGGTGTGACCTGGAAACGCATTCTTGTGGCCACCCCGGTGTGTTCATTAGAGGCCAAAGTCATGCCAGTGTGTTGTTGGATACTGCGTAGTTACTACAGTTGCGGAGGAACTAAAAACGGAAGAGACATTACGTACCTTTGTACTGCGGCATCCCATGTTGAGGTGGAATAGCACCGCTCAGGTTACTGTTGTACATTTTATCCATCACTTGTTTGGACACATTAATTATGCGACTACTGTGGTAACTTGTTCAAGAGGTGTCAAGAGAGAAAATCTTCCACTCCAAATGTTCTGAAGTGTCATTTTAAGTAACCCAACTTATGCACGCACACACAGGTTCTTGTCCTTGTCTGCCCGATACGTTTCACGAGGATGTGAGCAGCGATTCCCATAAATGTTCACCTTTGCATGAATTACAACGAGCATTTATAATGTGCATGTTTATAAGCTCAGACTGAAGATACAGTGGTGTTGTCATGTGCAGAAGAATTCAAAATAAAACATTAAAACATTACAGATTCTAAGAATATATGTAGTAAAAGGCCTTTTGTGAGTATTTAACCTCATTCCTGTTTGTGACTCCCGCCTACCTGGCTCTGGGGCAGGAGCTTCAGCCTCTGAGGAGCTTGCTGCTGTCTCAGCGGTGCTGTCTCCTGCTGCTGCTGAAGTCTCAGCGGGCGGGCTGCTGGCTGCATCCTGAGACTCTTCTGCTGCTGGTGGAGTTGCAGCTGTGGTGTCTGCAGACGCGGCTGTCACGGCAGGCTCTTCAGCAGGCTCATCTCCAGGCTTGGCATCGCTTCCCTCAGCAGGTGTCTGGTCTGGAATAGTTTCACTGTCCTCAGCTACATTCCCATTTTCATTGGCCGCTCCTGTTAGCAGAAAAAAGCATGAGCAAACATTCATTCAGGCCGTTTATTTGGATAATATGAACAGCTAGTTTTATAGATTACAGCTGCAATATAGATTACAGTAGATATATAGTTTAAACACAGTAATAATGGCTTTCACTTAAAGCCAGACATATTATAAGGTATTTATATTATCAATATTAGTGAAAATATGATACAATGTTGACAAAAAACTCTGTTTATATCATATATGTACAATAAGAGTGAAAGTCCCGAGCAGTGACTGTGAGCCACAGCCTCGTATAGCACAGTTTGACACCAGGGTCATTTTCACTTTTGGTTACCAATGGTGATCAGGTTCTGCGGATAATTTTCAGTGCTCCTTTAGCTGAAATTGATTTTAAACACTCATAGTATTTTTCTATAAAGCTTTCTGTTTCACCTCACAGATCGTTGAAATCAGTGGACCTTGAGTTAAGTTTAATTTACCAATTCAAAAGAAGTCATTTGAGGACACGGTGGAATATAGAGATCTAAAAAACGAAGCATATCTGCTAAGAACAAGCATTCCTGAGTGATACTCTGGTAGGATCAATATTGTGTTTCCTTTGCCTCAGTTTATTTTTTGCTTGTTTTCCCTCCATGATGGCATCACAGGTCACAAAACCAGAGGGAAGAGTTCATCTGTGACCGGCCCATGTTAGGCCACAAATATTCTATTAACATCATCCAACAGTGGATAACTAATTCTATTTATTTTTGACTGTGAATGTTTGAATGCAAACCATGGAAGCAGGAAGAGCTGAGAATCCATGCACTGCTTCTAAAACACAGGGCTAAAGTATAAAAAGCAAAAAAAACAAAACACAGCACGAAGAACCAATGCTCACACATAAAAGGAGCCTGACAGGAAGTTAATGTTTCTATTACTGAGGTTAATAAACACTTAAATACTCAAACAGCACAGTTCTATAAACAGGTTGCTGCGTGACAGGGTGCATCACTTCCCTGTTGACTTTTTTCGGAAGAATTTGCATTGCAGGTATTTGCATGGATCACAAAAGTCTTAACTCTCAACTTTTAATATTCTCAAAGCTCCTCGAAGCTTGGCGAAGAAGCAAATTACTTCTTGAAACAGGTGTCACGAAGGAGCAGTGACGACAACATAAAACTTCAGAAAACATTATTCTACATGCTGTCTTTGTGATTTTGGGTCATAATTGGAAAAGTTGAATGAAGGCTGCTGATTTAAGGGGACCAATAAAGCCCACATAGACTGCATGTAAAAGATAAGATAAGATAAGATAAAAAGAACTTTATTTATCCCGAGGGAAATTCTTTTGTCATACACATGCTCAATGCAGCAAGAGACATATCAAATAACTGTAACAAGTAACAATACAAATATATCCTGGATGTAGATGGATAAACTGATCAAGCCTAATTCTAGACTAGATCCTCTGTTCATTTTTTGCCATGTCTGTCTGCACTGAAATAACTTGTCTTTAAATCAACTAACTTTTCCTCCTCCTCCTCTGTTGGGAGTGACAAGTGACTTTCAGTGAAACGAGTCAGGCACATGCAAACTTAAGAAAACATCCTGATGGATTTCCATGTGACCTCTAAGACACTATTTCCAGAGCACAGGCGGGAGTCACAAACAGGAATGAGCTGTTTAATTCCATGCTGCTGGGAAATTTACTCACATACTTATTAAGCAAATTTCTCCTTGTCACTTTAACAGGGTCAGTGGTTTATCAGCTAAGTCCATGAAAGTACTGACTTCTGTGTATGTGTCTCCATGCTTTCAGGGCAGTAAGCAGCCTGTAATGAGTGCAAAGAGACACTTGCTCAGAGGTGGTCTCACTTAGTGAATCTTTTACCAGTTTTTCTTTCACTTATGTCAAACAATGCTTAAGCCTGCAGAACTGCACACTCACATTTCCACCATTCAAATGCATCAAAAGTTTTGTAAAAAATGACACTTAAAAAAAATTGAACATATTTTTTTTAATCTTGAAACGCACCACAGCCGGGGCCATCGCTGACCTACTACAACAAAGGAGCGTCCAGAGTGGCTTCTCCATTTCCTAATGAAACTGTAGACTGTCACTAAATCTGCTTTCGTGCCCCCGTCTCTCTCGAAGAGAGGACAGAGCCAGGAACCACCGTTAAATAATGACAATAAACTTTCCCATCCTGTCACAGTGGAGCTCTGCCTCATTAAAAATAAAGACATCAGATGCTGTACATTTGCATTTAGACCAAGTCCTTATCAGAACAGTGCTCACTTCAGTATAATTAAAGGGATGATGCAACATTCCTACCAGCATGTTAGAAAGTTATTTACTGTGTTGACTGAATGAAAATAACCATATAAATTTGTTAATCAAACCCTTTTTGAATAACAAATCTGAATTCAATAGAAAGTAAGTTTAGAAACAGATGCAAAGTTATTTTTTAACTATATGATGTCGTTTTTTTTGGATGAGAGCTTTGTTTCCAGTCAAACTCTCACATATTTACTGTGACAAAATAAAACAATATCAAATTTGTCCACTTGCAAGATACTTGCAGTGAATGGCACATATCTCCCGACTGGACAGATGTTTATGTTTTCAGAAATCTCACTACCTTTATTTAATATCATATACTTTACAAGTATAAATGTTTTTTGTTCTTTTTGTTTTTTTCTTTCTTTGTCTCACCTGTAGTGCTGGCTCCGTTGCTCTCCTCGAGCTTAGCGCTTGGTCGAGTCGTATCTACCGCTGAAGTTTGGGTACTGGTGGAGCATCCCATCCTGCCCTGTGCACACAGAGGACTGTGAGCTCAAAGTTAAGAGGTGAGGACTGACTGTGCCTGCACTGATGACGTCGTGCATATATATCGCTTCTGTAAAATGAGAAACCCTCGGAGGACAGCCTAAACGCACCGTCTGGTCGCTAAATTCCTTCAGTTCCGTGCGTAATTACGCACATTTCCTGCAGTAAACGACTTCAGGTTGTTGTGTTGTGGTTGCAGGTCTCCAGTTGGGCACGCAGGTGAAATGTTGGCTTTTGTTGTGTACTGTAACTTAGGCTGTTTCCCTGAGGCTGGCTCAGGGACGAAAATACATTATTCAGTCAGAGCGCAAAGGCCACCTCTTGGGGCGGGGAAAGTGAAGCGCGACGCTCTCGCCACACCAACAAATAGCTCTACTGCCGACGTGCCACTGAGCAAACATCAATAGTAAATTGCCCTAATGCTGGTATAGCTTACAAAATATTTAATTTAGCCTTGAGTTTGTCATTTTTTATATTAATTAGCTTGCTTAACTGTAATATTAGAATTTAAGTCATGATCATTTTAATTATATAGCAGACGGTCTTTGACCCAAAATGCTTAACAGGCGCACACATCTGTAATTCAGGTCTCAAGAGCCTAATTGTATAATTACATTTGCATAAACAGACAACATAATAAAATGGATAATTAAAAAATAATAACAAAAAACATATATATATAAAAACAGTCAAAATAATAGAAAACATTTGTGTGACCAATCCACGCGGGACCTCAGACTTGACCAAAAGCAACTGAAAATATGTTGGTCTTAAGAGCCGATTTAATTTTTTAAATTGTTGAAGTTCTTATGAGGTGTGGCAAGCTATTCCAGAGTTGGGGGAGCAATGTCAGCATTTAGTTTTTAAACATGAAGATGGCACTGAACTCAATGAACTCGAGGCAAATTACGGAGTTAAAAAGATTCCATTCACCATTTGATTGTCAGAAGTATAGAAAATATTCATAACAAACCAAACTAATAATCGATGATTGATTTGATACTAAAAATCGACTTAAAGCAGCCTAATTACATTAAAAGTAGGACACTGGGTGAAGAGGACTCAGTTAGATCGCTGCAGCGAATTTCAAAATAAAAGCACAACCGTTTGGAAGTGGTAAAGTACAATCTTTAAACAACACATCGCTTTTTAACACTGATTAAAAATAGTTAATCTTCTGAGTTATTATTTATTATATTATGCAAATGACATTTAGTTGCATGAATCCATTTATGTATTGCTTTTAATATTTAGGCATACTAAAGACTACCATAATACACATTTTTTTAATGTAAAACACCACAGATTTGCTTAAGTTTAGCTATAACATATTGTTTAATTAATTAATTTTTTAGTAAAAGGCTAAGTAAAATGTTTCAAATAGACGCGTTTGTCCACTATATATCTCACTGCAGAAGTATCTGAAAACGACCCTTAGCCGCCTGCCCAGTCCTGTTCTGCGCATGCTCGCCGAAGTGATACGAGCGCAGTGCACCATGGGACTTCCTTTCTCTCCGAGGCCATATTGGAGTTAACTCACAGTAAGACGAGCTCCGAGTTTTATTTATAAAATAAATATGATTTTCGCCACATTTTCACATTTTGCTGTGACCCACTCTTTAACGACAGTCCTCTGCTATCCTCCTTCTGCCCGCAGGTTGGCCGGTCCGGACTAAACCGCAAACATGGTGGCCGCAAAGAAGACGGTGAGCGAGGCCGGAGTGCACGCGCTACTGCACGGCCAGGCTTCACGTGGAGACGTGTAACTGCCGGGGCCTGCTAGCTAGCGCTGTAGTACTCCGCTTAAAACTTGATATTTCTACTCAGTGTCACTTAGTGTTAATTTTTTGCTGCTTTAAATCTTATGAAATACTTGATTGTTATGACAGTGTTTATTAGTGGCCGCCCGTTTAGTTCATGTTTAACTGTACCGGTAGTAGAGCTAATGCTAATTCATAAAATCTAATAGAAAATGACGACAGCAACGTGGACCCTTCCCCCTTTAATATAAAGTTAAAACATGTTTAAATGTGTGCGCTTTTTATGTGTCCTATTATAGTTATCATATTTATTATATTCGATATGTAGTGGAGTGTGAGAGGTGTGTAGCTCCTGTACTGTCACCGACTTCAGATTTTGATATATGTGTGTGTCTGTGTTCAGAAAAAGTCTATGGAGTCCATCAACTCCCGTCTCCAGCTGGTGATGAAAAGCGGAAAATACGTCCTGGGCTACAAACAGTCCCAGAAGATGATCCGTCAGGGAAAAGCCAAGTTGGTTATCCTGGCCAACAACTGCCCAGCTCTCAGGTATATTAAGACTTTCCTAAATATATTTTTCTATACACTATTTTAGCTAAGGAATTGAAAGGGATTCAGTGTGCTACAAAGAACTATGACAAGTTTAACAATAAAAGGAATTCTTTATTTCTTTATTATTTAAAAAAATTTTTTTAAGTGAAGTGAGGTTAATTAATGGGAGGGCACTGATGCAAACATAAATTGGTATTACCTTATTGAGCTGCTACATATGTGCTAGTGAATAAGACGACATTCACCAGTGAATGTTTCTATTGTTTGTTGTTTCACATCAGTATTATTCAGGCTAAATGTTCAAAGATGGCGTAATAATGAGCAAAAACATAAATAGTTCAACTAATTTTCAATAGTAAGAATCTGTGTACCTGCAAAGTAAATGACCAATTATCAACACTTTCTCTAAATCTTACTGCATTGATCATAGTGTATGTATATATGTCTGTATGTACCCTGCCTCCATTGCCACTCTGAACAAAATTTTACACAAACATCGTCACACATGGAGAGGTTATTTAGAAATTATACACCCCAGTTGTTTGGATTTTCATATCTATTATCTTCCTGTGAAGGTGGTGATACGTTTTCCGTTTGTGTGTGTTTGGTTTAACGTACGTTGCTTGGATGCAGGCGTGAGGCAGGTGGTCTATCAGATAGTTGGTCCCATCCTTGTAATTTCTGTGCAGGTTGGAAGGTTGTACTTGTTGCGCTGTCTTTTAGTGCAGAGGCACAAAAGTATACATGTGTAAACTTAATTTTCAGTAGGTAAGGACAGCTACATGTTTGATGTAATCATACTCATGTGATACAGCTAGCAGATGCCAGTCATAATTCAGAAAAGTTTGGGATCTCTGCTATTTATTGTACACTAATTGTCTCCAATATTGATTTGTAGAAGCTGCTGAGATATTCATTACAATTTTAACAAATTTCATCTAAATGTTGATTATAAAGTGGTTAACTCAAAAAAACAATGTGCAGAAACTTCTCTACAGTCAGTATAATCAAGTGTTAGAAGGATCTATGGCTGTACTTATCTGCACTTGTTTCTTTATATTTTAAATTGTCTTGTGTCAGCTTTACCCTTTGTTGCAGTATTTGACCACATGTGCGTTTGGCTCACATTTACCTTTATTACCTGTCCAGGAAATCTGAGATTGAATACTATGCTATGCTGGCCAAGACTGGTGTCCACCACTACAGTGGAAACAACATCGAGTTGGGCACAGCCTGCGGCAAATACTACAGGGTGTGCACACTGGCTATCATCGACCCTGGTGAGTACTCATTTTTGTTGTGAAACCTATCTTCACTGAACCACTTCTTAACCTCCACAGGAATTAGATGTTATATACGCTGTGGGAGAAAGTGTTAAAAAAGCCCAGTGGGATGTTTGAGGCACCAGCTGGTGTGCATCACTGCCTGCAAGTTAAATTGATTTGTGGGCGGCGAGTTCACAAACATAAATCTAAAAGAATTTCAGCCAAAACAATATTTTAGTTCCCTAGGAGATATTAAACGTTCCAGATGTAACTATCTTAGTTAACAAGTACTAGAGGGACAGCATTTAACACATAATATGGAGAGTAGCCAGGAGGGAATGATTGTTTTTAGGTCTTTGTTTTAGCACCCTGTTCTTAGTTTGAAAAGCCACTGGAACAAATGACCATAATCCATGAATCAACATAACATTCAAAACAAGCTTTAAAATGACAGTAAATATCTCAAAAGTGACAGATCTGACACTGATATGGTGGACTTCCCTGGGGAGTAGATTGACACCCCTCCTCCTCTCTTGAGCCTGTTAGAGGCAGATGCTGTCACTAGTCCCACTCAGGACTAGTGGTTTGCTAGATGAATGCTAGTCAGAGCTTTTAGTTGAACTGCCAGCACTTTACAGTCAGTTTATATAGAGATCTTCCAGTGGCAACATTTATCCTCACAGTGTCATTATTGTTTCATTTGTGTGGGGCATTTAAGGACATGCAGCATTTCTTCAGGCGGTATAAGTGTGCGTCTTTGTATATGTGGCAGTGACTCTGACTCTGCTCCTCTTTTCCTCTTCAGGCGATTCTGACATCATCAGGAGCATGCCGGAACAGCAGCAGCCTGCTCAGTAGATCTGTTGTTATAAATAAAGTTGGTGTTAACAGAAAGAAGCTGCTGTCTTTTCATTTCTGATTGCTGTAACCTTTTCTCTCCTGTGTAGACAGTTACAGGAAGCTGTTTAAAGAGGTCTTTCTTCATAGGATTGTCACCTCATAAACCACCAGGATCTGACCATTTATCACACAGTCAAAATTATGCCATTTTATTTTGTTTCCCCGTCACTTACATAAAGCTTCGGGATGACTGTGTGCTGCACTGTGACTGTATTTGAGTAAGGACACTTCAGTCACAGGCATTAAAAGCTTTAAAAGGTGTTGGCTACATTTGTTACACATAAAGTTGATGTCCTCTGGATCTTCAATGCTAGAACCAAAAACAAAGTGGTGCAGGTCTCTTGTAAACATAGCTGACTTGATTTTTAAAATAAACCCCTTCTCTAAATGCAGACTTAATAAATTTAGCCTCCTGGTTGTCAGTCACTCTTTAAAAGCCTCAGATTAATATTGTCGATGTAATCTTTTATGTAACTCATCTGGAGATTTTAACCGGCATGAACAAGTGTAGGTGATGAGCAGCATCATTTCTCAGCGCTTGTGTAACGTCAGTGTGTTGGACAAGTCTTGTATGCTGTGAGTTCACATGTAGCAGGGCTCCCGGCAGTCACTGAAACGCATAACTGGTGTTAACCAATCCATGAGGCTGTGGAGTTTCTGTGTAGCTTTTTACTTCTACAGAGGTCACGGCGTGGCCACAAAAATCCTCTTCTGTAGCGGATGCCTTGCTGAAGGGCAGTTTGGTAGCGTGGGTGGATAAAGCTGATTAATCCTTTCATGTTTAACTGCTGATGCACGTCAGACTGAGGCTGACTCGGGCCTTTTTTATTTTTTTGGTGCCCTAAATTGTAGCAGTTGCATCAGTTGTATTAAAAAGGAGAAGCCTGCTCTCAGGATTTCATCTGAGAGAGAACCACTCAGGGAAACATGAACAATTCAGAGCAATGGCAGATAGACAGGGGGCCTTACATATGACAGAATAAAGAAAAGTTTGCCTGAGGAGCAGAGAAAACAATCTGAGGATGACCATGTGATGTGATCTTAAGGCTCTGAGCACACTGGGTTTATCTCCCATAGACCTATTTTTAGAAAACGGCACATTAAAAATGAGATTTTAACAAAGTATCCAAATCTTTCTTAAAACAATGGAAATGTGCATGGACCAACTTAGTGATTTTAAACTTTAACATCACCATATGTGTTTAGCATTGATCATAATAATTTTAAAAATGCTGGTAACCCCCACACATATCTTACATCCCCAGCAGCCAGGGCTTAATAAAAACTGGCTCTGGTTCGAGCCTTGAATGCAGCAGACTAGTAAAGATGCCTTTCAAAGTGAGACATCCATGGGTTTCACTGAGGACTGAGACATCACACCTCTGCTGATCAAGGCTCCCCATTAAAATCAGAATTCAATTCACAGGTCTGGTTTTGACCTCTAGCACTCTGAATGGTGAGCATCAGCGAGCAAGAGGGCTCTAATGGCACGCGGTTTGTTATCAATCCCTACATCTAATGGAGACAAAACCTTTACAGTTGTGGAGATCAATCTGTGACCTGTAATCTTAGTGGACTCGTTCACAAAGCAGCATGGCTGGACTGGCGATTTTTCATTTTTAATGGCCAATGGTCTTTTTTTTGTTGTTTGCTTGTTTTGGGGTTTTGTTTTTTTTGGGGGGCGGGGGTATAAACAGTGAAAGGTGGTGGATTGGCCAGATGCTGGCCGATGTGTAAAAATAACTCCGTTGTTTGGTGGTGGCTATGGTGGAGCTTCCACAGATGCCAGCGGGTAGATGAGGGAAAGGGGAGGCAGGAGGAGGAGAGACCCGAGGCAGCCGCCGGTCCGAGTGTCAGGTGAACTGAACTTCAGGTGAGAAGTTATCAGAATCAGAATCAGAATACTTTATTGATCCCTGGGGGAAATTATTTTTTGTTACAGTGCTCCATTTTAAACCAACATTAAGACAAGACAGACAATACACTAACTAAGAATAGTACAATATATACTATACATACATACATACATACATACATAAGTCACTCATAAATAAATAGTTGGAAAAGAAACATGTGTAGTTGTAGCAGCAAACAGTGTGTTAAGTGGATGCGTTGTACAGGGAGATGGCCACAGGCAGGAATGATTTCCTGTGTCGTTCAGTGGTGCTTTTCGGTAATCTCAGTCTCTCACTGAACGTGCTCCTGTGACTGACCAGCATGTCATGGAGTGGGTGGGAGGTGTTATCCAACATTGTCTTTATCTTGGACAGCATCCGCCTCTCCGACACCACCTTGAGGGAGTCCAGCTCCATCCCCACAACATTGCTGGCCTTACGGATCAGTTTATTAAGTCTGTTGGCATCTGCGACCCTCAGCCTGCTCCCCCAGCATGCAACAGCATAGAGGATCGCACTGGCCACAACAGACTCATAGAAAATCCTCAGCATTTTCTGGCATTATAACCTGCAGTCTAAGTTTAGGTGTAGTTTATTTTCATTGTGCCAACTTTTTACAGTTAGTTACAATAACTCATACTGTGTACTAGCTAGCATGACAGAGTTTCTATTCAGCTGGGTGGGTGCTATGATGTTACTGATAGTGAACTTTATTTTATTCATAAGGTTAGTTCATTCATTCATTTTATTTTGTTGGTTTTATCTGATATAAAGCACGTCACAGTTTGTCTTTTAAAAGGTGCTTTAAAATACATTTACTTACTGTGGGAAATATGGGACTGTGATCTTTCACATGTTTAATCAAATTACTGAAATAACTATTTGTTTTTACTGCTGTGTATACCATGAGACCAATTTAAAGCTATAATCAAACTGGTGACATCAGTTATAAATGCATACATGAACTTAGAATGGACGTGCATTGGGAAAATGTGTTTGATGTACTATTTAGTGCAAATTTGAATGTTTTGAGCATGTGGGCTGAGTGCAGTGCCTGAAAACCTGCTGAAAGATACCAATGATATAATAAATTAATCTCTTAGATGCTGTAACAGTAAGTTTGCTGCACCTGCCCAATGACCCAGAGAGATACAAGCTGTCCATCATCCATCGAGTGCTTTGGCCCAGTTTTCTTCCACTCATTGTTTCTCTAAGCCATTTTCTCATTTCCCAATTAAACTGAATGAAATAATTTCTGGTAATATCATTCTAATGAAGCAGGTGCCTTGTGTGAAATGAGGACGATATCAAAGGACATCGGCGTAACTTTGGGGGCATCAACATGAGTTTTTGTTTTTCTGGGATGTCACTTTTTAACTGAAATAAAGTTCTTTGCGTCACATTGGCAGGCCCTGTATGTTATACTGATTACTTTTCAGTGGTAAAAAGCATCACTTACTCTAAATCTGAGTGGACATTTACTGGGATCTTTGTCCATTACACTTCCCTCATTGTCTGGTTGCACATACAGAGCTATTTTAGGTCTCTCTTTTGTATCTAATTCAGTAAATCTATCTTTACTTGTTTTATCTGGTTAAAATAATCCTGAAAAACATTTTGGTGAAGAATTTCAGGATAGTCATTCTGTACAAATCCTTCTGCCAGATGTTGAAGAAAAATATTTTTTAAAAAAACAACAAAAAACCCCCACACACAAAAAAACAAACAAACCCTTTCTGGCTATTGTGTCCCTTTTCAAAGAGTCCTTTTGAATCAGATGTCAGTGCTGCAGCCCTGCCCTGGACAAGCAGTTCAGCAAGAAGAGGGACAGAATGTGACCCAGTTTATTTTCTGTCAGCGTCCCAGTGGCAGAAAGTAGGTGAGCTTGTCTGTCTGGGATCGCACCGTCAGACCCAAGGTAATGCCGGCCACCATTATGAAGCATTTTAAATCCGCTCTCATCTGCCAGCTTGTTTGTACACAGTTGCTCTGAGGACCTTTTCCCCCCCAGTAGTCTCAAAACAAGGCTGCTTAAAGGTTTAGAGCTGCTGCTGAAGTATGAGGAGAAAAAATGCTGGCTAAGTTTGAAAAAAGCTCAGACACAGACATAAAAAGACATATTCCACACTTTATTTAGATAACAGTATTTCTTTAAATTAGCTGGCTATGTTCAGTTTCAGCTCCATGTTTTTATTTTTGGAATCCAATAATAGAAACACGAGGCTAGAAATCAGCTGGGATATATGATTCAGTTTATTACTTGCTGCAGTGATTCCCAAAAAAAATGCCTTAGGAAAAGCACCGGTTTGATAATTTTCTGTATCAGTATGTTAAATGGACTCCCACCTCACAAAAAAAAAAAAAAAGAAGCCCGTTACACTGGGCTCCCATTCATCACAGTATATAAAACTAGTTTGAGCTCCTTCCATTCGGCTCCTCCCATTAAAGCCAACTTTATTCTGATTGGCTGCTCTCTGTAAACAGATGGCCACTGACATCAATCAGAGCCAAGAGGAGAGAGAAACAGTTTAAAACCCAATGCAGAGATTATTTTCAAACAGGGTGAGCTCATTATGCACAACTGTGAAAAAAGCTTCTACAAATGTATGTCTGACAGAAAATATGAAAGTAAGGAGAATCTTAAGATGTTTAATTTAATTTCAATCCCTGTCTCTCACCAACGTGGCTGAATGTACCGGTAGGTATGATGATACTCATTGTATCAGGTCACATGATAAACTGCACAGGTATTGGTCTGATGTATTATCAGAATGAAGATATTAGGTTTGAAACTAGAGATGGACTAATGTTTCTCATTCTAGGGTTTCCTGCTAGATGAGTAACAATAACGTACTAACAAGTAAGAGCCTGTTTGCCGAAGGGAAGAGCATCTTACTACAAGAGGTTAGTGAGCATAAGCTGGGTATTGGAGGATGGCATAGGGTACTATTTGACTTAGGCTGGGGACCCTGTTTAAACTATTTAGAGCCTGATATCTCTATTATTATACATTTTTGGTTGTAAAAGTGCTTTCTGTGGTGCTTTTACTTTAGGTGAAAACCAATCAACACTTCCTGGAAAAAGAAGAAATTAAGTTAAAGCATAACAGCTCCTCTATAAATAATTTCCCCCTCGAAAACAGACTCAAATTCAGCACGGACTAGATGTTTTAGCTTTTTTATTATTCAGAATTAAAGACGTGAGCTCATGCAGATCCAACAAGAAAACAGAGGAGAACAGTCTCATAGTGACTAATAAAAAAGAGCCATCAGCCATCCACTGGTCCAGACACTGTCCAAGCATTAAAGCCTGCAAAACTTAGCAGAAATTCTCCAGACTCATGAAAATGTTCACCTCTGCAACTTTGCAGACAGATCACACAACAAAGATGGAAAACACAAAAACAACCACAGATACAGCAGTTTTCAGTGAGCGCACACTGAGTTTAAAGTGCAATTTCATGTTCAGCTTTGTTGGATTTGCAGAAGCAGAGGCCATAATTCACACAAACAAGGATGAGGACAGAGGGGCTGACACATGGCTACACTGTGGACTACAGTATTAGTATCAAATAGAACAAAACTACTTCATGGTGCACATACAGCTGTGGTCAGACGTTTACACACACTCATCTTGAACATGAATGTTAGGTTAAGTTTTGGCTTTTATAATGATATATTTGAGCTGTTGTTTTTCCAGGGAAGAATGATTATACAGCTTAACTCCGTAAAGCTGTAAGGAGAATTGTAGATTTGCACAAGGAAAGGCAAGGCAAGGCAAGTTTATTTGTATAGCACAATTCAACAACAAGGTGATTCAAAGTGCTTTACAGAGACATTAGAAACAAGAACAAAGTTAAAATTGTCACACAGTTGGGTTGTTCCAACAGGGCAATGACCCTAAACACACATGGATAGAGCAGGACAACCTTAAGCTTATGGAATGGCCTTCCCACAGCTCTGACCCCAACCCTATTGGAAATCTATGGACTACATTTAAAAGTCGGTTCCATACCAGGAAACCAACCAATTTAAATTAATTTTCCTGCCAAGAAGAGTGGTCAAATATCCAGCCAGAATTATGCCAGAGGCTTACTGTTGTCTAACAAAAGCGTCTAGTTGAGGTACCACTTGCTAAGAGACATTTAACCAAATACTAATGCTGCATGTATACATCCGAGGCTATGAGAAAATTCAAGATAAATTGTGCATCTAGTTCTTGTATTTTTAAAGTAACTAAAGATGTATGTTGTGCAATCATTCCACCCCAGATAAAGAAGAGTTCAAAGAAATCATTAAAAGCCCAAAAGTACCAGGCCATTCTAAGTAGATGCAAACTTCTGACCACATCTGTATTTCCAAGCCTAACAAGTTGGTGAATGCACTGTTGCATAGACTGAATAATAAAATGTAATCCATGTAAACTGATTAAATACATTATATACTGTCTACTGACTGTTTTCCTAAACGGTTCTTGACAAAGGACAAGCATTTGCACTGTTTAACTAGCGTCATATAATGTATACTGATTTTGTGTTATTATGCTGAACTACTGCTTTAGAGTCCCATCCAATGTTTTCATTTCAAGAAAGTCACCAACGCAGGAAACATCTCATCGCCGCATGGGAAAACTACATGTTACGACACATACATGACCTAGGAGTTACATGATAATGTCACACGCAGGCAAGCGCACATAAAAATGTAAACACACACATAGAATCTGCATGTGCAGCAGCATGTCACAGAATATTTATAGGAAATGCCCTCAGCCCAGCTAAGTTAGCTCAACTAAAAAGATCAGCTCACACACCATGATCCATGTACAAAAAACAAACAAAGACGCAGTCGATGCTGTTGCAGCCAAAACTCGACCACAACACGAGACAGATGGGAACATTTCCACATATTTATCATTATCATTACTCACACACGTTTCTGTGTATTGGGTTTTTGAATGTGTGTCAGGTTTGTGCTAAGGTCTTCACTGGATTATCACAAACCTTTTCAATTTTGAACATACGAAGGAGGCGGCGAGGAAGGCAAAATGGAATACTGGGATTTAAATCAACGGTGCGAACGGGTTTACGCGGCCAGTTGATGGGTTATGGGTTCACATACTGTGGATACAAAAGGAAGACGAGTAATTAGCGGTCGCAAAACCTTTCTTGAAACACTTTCCCAGCAGGACGAGCAACATCAGCACGCCGGAGATATTTTATAAGAACAGGAGATCCTTTTAGTATTCGTGTGATTTCTCTCAGTTTTTACTGTGATACAAAAACATCTTACAAAATTTACATTCAACTAAGGAAATTTTTCAATTTCTGAAAAAAGTGCTTTTGTATAACTAATAATGTAAGTTTCCTTCTCGCTATTTTTGTTGCTTTGTCTCTATTCAGGTAGTTTGTTTCTAGACAAAACACTGCAAAGGAGGTTCACAGTAATGTGGGTTAACAGTTGGTGGCCAAACCGTTGCACTTTTCACGTGAAGAAAAGTGCACATTAAGTCAGGTGATCAAGGCGTGCAGGAGTCACTTCCAAGGAACAGCAGCTACCCAGAGGATTGGCTGAATTAGCGTTGGCGGTGGGGTTGTAGTCTGAAAGCTGATGTGATGCTGTCCTTGGAAGAGGACAAAGGGGACGAGAAGAGGGGGCATATGTCACAACAACCGGGAGGGTGGTGGTGGAGGAGGGGAGTAGAGTTTATGGCAATACTGGCTCAGGTCGGCCTAATTTACTCTAAAGTTGGCAGGAATCCAAGCTGGACCAGCATCTAAGACATTGTTTTTCCAACACGATGCAGCCAGCATTGGAGTCCTACTGCTGTAAGGAGATGTGGTCGGAGGATTGGGGTACATAATCCAGCAGTGAGGGTATATCTCATGCCTCCATATACTGTGGGGGAGGCTCCTTTGGTGGGATGGCAACAGCTTCCTCGTATGGTGGCAGCAGAACCTGAAGTAAGAAAACAAAAGTAGCTGAGTTCCAAATAATCACTTAAAAACATGCTGGCACTCTTTGCTTTCACTTCCACTTGGCAAGTGCTTACACACAAGTTGGCAACATCCATACAAACTGTGAGCGACCACCTAAATGCTAGGTGACCCATGCAAAGAGTTTTCAGGGCAGTATAGACTTCTCTCTGAACAATAAATACAGAATGAAGCCTCACAAAACCACTCACCAGCCAGTGGGGAATACATATTTTTCCCTAGCAAGCAGTGGGCACCAGGGGATCACTGACCAGTGTCTAGAGCCTGTGTCAGTTGAGCTTTAGCAGCTGATTTCACTGCGACTGCCAGCAACATCTAGCAACCAGTTGACAAATACTCATTTTTTCCCTGGCAACTGGTGATTGTTAGGCGGTTGCTAATGGTCTCTAAGGCTGTGTGACCAGAGCCTGAAAGCGATGTGCTGGTACTGTCCAGAGCCTACATGTTGTACCCATTTACTGACAGCAGGGGGCCAAAAATGTGAACAACTGGTCCATGGGATGCTGTGTTTATGCTGTTGTTAATAGACAAAGAGCTTCATTGTAGTCAAATGAAGCCACAAACAATTAAAGCAGTTTACATTTAAAATGTACTGTAAATATTTCATATTGTACAGTTTGTAGAGGAAAGAGGAAAAACACACAAACACACACACAGGGCCCTGCTTTACAGGCCAGGCTGCACTCCTCTCTCTATCAGAGCTCCTTCTCTGTAAATGGTGTTATAAAACCAGTACTGCTGCTAATTCAGTGAAAGTGTGAGAAAAAAAAAGAATACGCTCCGAGGGGATGGAACTGTGAAACAGCCAGGGATGGCCGGCAAACATATCACAGAGAGGGTTTGAAATAAAGCAGACAAGCAGACAATTATGTAACATGTCCAGGAGAAGGGGAAGGACAGAGGCATATAAAGAGAAGGGACAGAAAAAAATCCCAGAGAAAGAGAGAGAGAAACGACCCTTGTGCATTTTAATGGCATTTATATAAAAGCACTGCAGATAAACAGCTGGGTACTTGATGTTGGTGCTTGTAAAAAGCCATTTAGACACACCTCCAGCTCCATAACAGTAAAAATAGACGCAATGCTCCATTCAGCTGTGTGTGGACACAGGAAACACAGCGATAAATCCACATCATTATTAAGGCCAACGAAAGCTATTTTAACCTCTTTATGTGACACAAATATTTGTTGAACTTAAACCATTTGTTGTCACATAGCTCTCTTATTGAAATTCACAATGCTTATGCGGCAGCCTTCAGGTTTTTCAGCTTTCAAGTCTTTCTTTTAAAGAAAAATAAATATTCTGAATAAATATTTGAATTTTTTGGATTTTTTTTACATTTATTCAACTATATACACAATGATAAATTAATACATTTATATATACACAGAGAGATGTTTTGGTTTACATTAGCCAACTAGAGTGTTTCTTTTTAGATTTGCTTCTTGTATTTAATTAGATGTTTAGGTATATTCATACATTCACTGTGATTTTCACATGATTTTCACTGATTTTATAAATAATAAATGAAGGAATCTCTGTACGTGTCTCTCTGTGTTGACCTTGACCTACTTCACATTTGCATGTGCGTTTCTGGGGACATAAAGAAGTCTAATATCAAGGCAGTGACTCTACATTTACCTGCTAAATTATTTTCTTTTTTCTTCGAATATATCTAAGAGTCAGTATAATTCTAGATTAAGTATTTGCTTGTTTTCTTAATCTTCTAATTTAATTACACTGAAATAAACACACTTGACAGTGGAGAGAGTGACTGGCACGTATCTGATAGTTGCTAAAAGGCCATATGATACACAATATGACTTCAGCCCCTGCTGGATTAGCTGCCGGGTGTGCAGTCTGTTTCACAAGGTGAAAAACGTCAGCAGCGTGCAGCAGGGCCATGGCGGCACAAGGACAAAGTGACAGATGAAGTGCTGCGTACTGAGACGACAGCGGCTGTGAGACAGATTAATGTCTTGTGTATCATCCTGGAGGATTACAAACGGACAAATGGAAACCGTGACTATGGTAAAGCCTTTCAAAAACCTTGTGAGTGATCGCTGAGGGGGAGCATGTGGAGTGGACTATACCTAACTCTAAAAAGCTAGCCAATCACACCTCAGGACAACCTACAGGGTCTACGATACAGTGTCCCATCACTGACTATATACAGCATAAACTAACATTAAAGAATTTAAGTACAATTACTAGCCACTGTATAACCTGCAATGCAACTTAAGTACATAATGTGACACATGTAGACAATTTATACATTTTAACCAGAAGGCTCTTAATCACTTTCATTTCTCAATATAATAGCGCCTCACTGGTTAAACCTTACTATATAGTAATTATGTATTTATATAAAAAGTTGGACTCTACAAGATTTTATGCTCAACACATACCAGCTTCATCTTTGAAAAAGGCAAATTTATCCAACAAAAATGACTACTGCCGTATTTAAAGAAACATTTTTAACGTTCACTTTGGTGCTACTGTAAGTTGGCTTCATGTACAGCCAGCAAAAACATTTTAAGAGACAATAAGTTCACTTATGAATGGATCACTTTGCTTTCTGCATTCTTTTTAATAGATAATTTAACTGAAATAACACAGACACTGAAGAAAACATCTAAATCTGAGGTTAAACAGTTACACTTTAAAATCTATGACCAGTAACCAATCTATAAACATTATTTTGTCCATATTATTATTTTGTTTATGTATTTAAATCAAAGCGACTTAGAGTTCTTTGATTTTTTTCATTCTGAATTTATGAAAAACTTCTAAAATGCTCTTCTGTGAAGAGTTTGTATTTTTATTGCAGCTAAATAATCCCTGATTATTGTCGAGACTAGAATTTGATATATTTTAGTGAAGTTAATGTGTCATACAACGAGATGAAAGTGACTTTTCTAAGTGTACATTTTTGCTAATATAATGAACAGAGAGCTTTCAAACCAAAGTGTAAAAATCAATGCTGTGCAAATGCAATAAAATGAAGTTCTGACAGCAGAAGGACTGTTAGTGTGTCCTTGAGGTGAGACGCTGGTGGGTGGCTAAGCGGACTCACCGTGGTGTCGTTTGTGGTGACATAAACCAGGACCTCCGTGGTGCCCCTGCCGCTCACATATCTGTAGCAGTTCCACACACAGCCGATCAGGTAGGCCTGTCACAGGAGGTGAGAGCAAACACACAATGACCTTTAGAAACACTCTTCATCATTACAGATGCTGCTTGCTGTGATCTCATCCATTTATCAACATTAGGCATGACGATGGCAGAGATGCATCATATTGCTGTTACAGACTGGTGACACATGGTGATTCAATTCAGCTGTTAAAAATTAAGACAGTTTTATGTTTGGACATTTTCCTGGATGTGCCTCTAACATTTGACCAAAAGCTTCTCTGAGCCTTTGCCTGCACTGAGGTTTGTTCAGCTTGGCAAAGGAAAAGGAGTTCCATTGTGTATGTGTGTGTGTGTGTGTGTGTGTGTGTGTGTGTGTGTGTGTGTGTGTGTGTGTGTGTGTGTATGTGAGCAGCCTGCTGAGTCCTCTGCCAGCAGTAAGAGCAACTAACAAGAAAGCCAAGCAGAGCATAGCCAATTACTTTAGCATCTTCTGAGCTGACCTCCTCAAAGAAAGCAGCAATCTACATATATTTAAAATGCTGACAGCACAGCTAGCTCTACTCCTCGAGGATGTTTATTGGGTTTTTGTTTATCATTTTTTCTCTGCTCACTATTCAATATTTTTTTGTTTGTTTATGAGGAAAATAATGAGTAGTTGCACAGTGGCCTGGCAAAATCTGCAGTTAACTATCTTGTCCTTTTACTTTGTATGCCTCTTCTCTCTCTCTCTCTTTAGTCACAGAAACATTCATCCATTCACATTTCCTCTGCTGCTTCATCTTCAGCTCCTTTCTCCCTCCAGCTTTTCCTCTTCCTGCCTGTGACATTTATGCCAAATGCAGTCAAGTGGAGGATGTTGGCTTTAGCAGGGACTTTAGCAGGTGTTTGCTATGTTCTGACAGCTGAATGTGTCCTTGAGGACTCACATCTGGCGTCTTTCCAGCAGACTCACATATGATCTACATAGAAGGCAGCAGCTCATACATACTGCACATTCAACCCATTAATATAAATGAGCTTCAATCCATTTTTCTTGGCAAACGGCACAGATCTATAAGCTCTTTTTAAAGCAGACTTTTTCAGGGAATAAGCAGCCAGGCTATCCCACACACTGAAAGCTCAAGATTCTAAGACATGACATTTATAACTCTTTTGCCTGCGAGTCCACTAGTGTGTCTTCCAGTGGCTGCTTCCTGTCATAAAATTCCAGCTCCGGCTTTGGATATCTGCCGAGAACACTTCTAATCTCAGCTTAGAAGGGAAACAACTTGATTTGATTGTACAGATGACTGCAACTTCATGCCCCATCTCGTCCAAGAGCCCCAGAGCATCGCTCCGCCTGGAAAATCATCCAAGCATTAAAGGAGAATTTGTTTGATGGGAGTTGGTTTCCTGCTGTCCCTGACCCGCTGCTCTCTGACTGTGTGATGAGCTCAAGAGGAGCATTTACAATAGCACATTCATTAAACATGCCATATGGTTGATTCAGCTATGAGATGAGCACAGTGTGAGACTTAATTGCCTTAATTACACTACAATGTGAGGAACAAATGATAAAAAAAAAAAAAAAAAAGGATGTTTCCAGAGTGAACAAATACTCAGTGAGTGTTCTGGAGTATTTGTTTTCTGTGTATTTGTACAGTTTTATACGAGATACAAAAGCAAGCTATGCTAGAATATTTATCCTTACCTTGAAGGACAGGATGCAGCCGATGAAGAGGAGGACTGCAAAGACTAGGCACATGTTGTTGGTGGACATGATATCCTCTTTGTATGGAAATGTCCCCGGCTAGAAGGGAAAGTGGGACAGGAGAAGATGAAATAAGTCAAATGTAAAAAGCAAAGAGAAATGTTGGACCTAAAACACACAACTGGCCCTTCAAAACATAAATAAAGAAATATAAAATAAAATAAAAAATCTCAGTTACTCAGTATATTAGCACCTAAGCTAATAACTAAGCATCTTAAATTCCCATTAAGATGAAGACAGCTGTTGAGGTGGATATTTTAGTTGGAATGAAACAGTCCTCACCAGCTGCTGGAGATAGTCCTGCACCGTGTTGGGGTAAACCACCACACTAATGGCTACCAGTGTATTAAGGGCAAAGTCAAATATTTGGTAGCAGAAGAATGGAATGATCCAAGCAGCGTGTTGCTATAGAGGAGAGATTCAGATCAGATAAAAACACTCGGTTAGTTTTCCCAAGTTCAGATTTGTGCTTGAATGTCATTTGCTTTTGTTCGCTCACCTTGTAAGCACCGTATGTCGCCATGCCACATATAAGAATCATGAGTAGGGATATTGCAGTGGCTATGCAGATATCTGAGGAAAGATAAACATACAAAGCAATGGCATGAGAACATGTCACCTTTAATGCTTTCTCTGAAAGACATTGACATTGTACTCATTGGTGATCAGATCAGTGACTGATCTACTTTACAATTAAGCTCTGATGGTATAATGGTTAGAAAATATATGAAAATTTTCTGTTTGAACTATACACACTGTGTTGAAAGGGGCAGATTAGCTTTGTTTGATTTTTGTAGGACTAGATTAGACCAGCTAATCAGAGTTCGTTTTTATCTGTAGGAGTTTTTGATGACTTGTTTTGCTCCCACAATAAATCCTGCAATTAATAGGCAACGTTAATTACCCTGTGGCCTCATTAAAGTAAACTATCCACACTGCAATCCTTTAAAATTGACCATAGAAAACAGTGACAGGTAAAAAAGTCATATTTATACATTTATAAATTATAAATGAATATCTGGCATCACACCAAAATTTAGCTGGGAGACTTAAAAAAAAAATTAAAAACATCGCTGCATTTAATATTAATTTGGGTTGCTAGGAATAAATTCAATTGTGAGTAATATTACAGGTTAAAAAGAAATATTTATGTGTTAACACTCTTATAGACTCCTACACCTTTTCCAGGTTGTTTCCGTGAAATCCATTTGGGGTGAAGGCTTTTCTGCTGAGGTGTGCTGGAATTTTTTAGATTAACATATATTCATGTCATGAAATGTTGTCACGGTAAATGTTTTACAAAAGAAAATATTTCTGATATCCAATAATACAGATCAATGTTAATTATCAGTCTTCCGGTGCACTATCAACGTAGCCAGACTCCTGTTCACTTTTCCTGCTACCTGAAGCCAACTCAACAAACAAGAGAACAAGTACACCTTTCAATACCAAGCATGACTCCAAACACCACAGATCACATGCTAGTATCTACATCACACAACACGATCAACATGTGGGTATCATTATGCAAGAGTTGTCCTTCTCACGTTCACATTACAGCTGTGAGAATCCCGATGCAACACTAGTCGCTATCAGTGTAGCTCTCAACAAACATCGCTAACATGTGGCCGAACCAGGATATCTGTGTGTATGTGATGGTGTGTAAGAAGGATCCCAGATCACTACTGGGAGACGCTATACTGACTAATAAGTGCTTGTACTGACAGTGAACTATATTAGTTATTATTCCATAACTTCACAAGCTTCACCCTGGTAACACCCAGGAACAGAAGACATGCTTTTAAGCAACACAGACACAGAGGTTCTTACATACTGCATATAAACAATAAACAATACACGCATACATAAACAGACTACCACTCTAACCAGTGCCACATAAGCTTTGTGAGAGGAGACTCTGTCAAGATGACCGTTTTAATCCGAAAGAGAATTAGAGCAGTCATTTTTAATCAGAGTAGCCGCTGACAGTATCTGTGGTGCTCCAGAGGCGACTGTGATGATGATAGCTGCTGGAGGGGAAGCACTGAAAATACACATGCACGCTGATTTGTTCTCTACGGTGCCCAGCTTACTCAGCTATGTCTGTGCTGAGAGCAGCGTTCTCAGAAACGAAGTGGTTGGCAGAAAGGACAGATGATGCTACAGCTGCAGAAACACGTGGAGTTGCATGGACATGACAGTTGATTTTTAACGAACACCAGCATACATTCATATACTACTGTTAATGAGCTACGAAACTGATGCTGCTGATACATCTTCAGCATCGACTGATCATAATCATTCTTGGCTTCAACTTTGCAGAAATAAATGTTTAATTATATGCGTAAAACTACCGAAAAATGACTTGCTTCTAGCGCTGCCATCTAGCTTCTCAGGTAACATTTTCAGTTGAATCTCTCATGGAAGGAGAGGAATTGAGTAAAGTAAACACCACACGGGTTTTCCTTTCTATTCCTTTATAGTATAACTTAGTTAGCCACTAACCAACCATCTTTTACTTGGTCAGAAATCACAGGAAATTCCTACAGACACAAAATATGAAATTCTGGGTCAATGTCAATACTGATATAGTCTATCCTTGTTGTTTTTAAGCACAAATATACAGCACTTTTTATACGTCTTTGTAAAAAATTATCCTTCTCAGCTGCATATTTCTTTGAACCTGAGTATGCTATTTTTAATAAATGTATAGCATTCATTTTTTCTTATGTTGTAAATTTGCTCTGTACAGTCTTCTTCTTTTTTAATGCTATATTCTTCACTTTTGTATGGCTCTGCATGCTCCATCTGTCTGTTACTTTGCTGCTGGAATATGTGAATTTCCCCATTGAGGGACAAAAAAGGATATTTCTATTCTATCTTGTTCTTATTTTTCAACAGGAGCAAATACAGACAATTTCAAAGTCTTTCAGCTCTTCATCACACTGTTTTCCAAAATTTAGTCAACGCAAAATTTACACAACAAATAAACATCTGTGCCTGCTTTTTTATTTGCTGATACATCACATTAGTTTGGCTATTTCCAGTCTGTTAAATAATGAGAGACAGACACATTAGCTTTTCTACACATAAACCAATACATGCATAATCACTCTCTACAGGCTCATTCTGAATGAGAAAAAGTAAAAATCCACACAAGCGTTTTTGGTTCTACCCTTTCTGGATATGGCTGACAGCAAGAAATCCAATCAGTGAAATCCAATCTCTGAAGCACAAGAACAGGCCCTAACATTCACTTCTAATATTCAGTGGTACATCTAGAACAACCAGAAATGTTTGATTTAAAGTTGCAACCAACTTTTTTTTTTTTTTTAAATCTCCTATATATCCACTAATAAATTAATCAATCAGTTCCCTTGTGGATAAAATATCAGAAAATTGTCTTGTTTTATATAATCAACAGCCCCAAACACAAAGCCAATCACTTCACAACAGTAAATCCTTAAACTGGAAGAGCTAAAACAAGGCATGGGTTGACTTTCTACAGTCTGAATGCTTCGTTGAGGACATTTATCTTTTAATAACGGGAGGATTAGCTGCAACTTACTCGCATCGTCCATGACGTCGATGTCAGTTCCCAGCTCGGAGCTGGTAAGGTGGTAGCGGTACTGAACTGGGTCATTAAGAGCTGACAGCAGGATAAGTAAGACCACCGCATTGATGAGCTGTGAGGACAGGAGAATCGATATTACAGTTGACCAAAAACGTGCAGTTAGTAATATAACTCAGATAATGTGACAGCTGATTAGTAATGATAAGTTAAGATGCACTGAGCGAGTCAGGCAACTATAAAATAACTCTTGTTTTCCTCTTACACCTTCTTGTATTATTTATTAATGCAACTTGCACTACTCTCTTGCACAATATCAGTTTTTAAAAAATCTTTTCTTTAATTTAACCTCATTTTTTATTTTGTAATCACCTTTGTATATATAAAAATATTTGCACTACCTCTACCTCACACTATAAAGTCCTCCCTACGGATCTATGGGACTTATTTATTGTTTATTTATTGTAGACTGTACTATTGATTATTCTTTATCCTGCTCCTGTAACACAATAATTTCCCTTTTTGGATCAATTAAATATCTATTTATCTGTCCTGAATGAGGTATCATTTAGAGGTAGGACAAGGTGCAGATATATTTAGGAGACAGGTGTTCAAAAAGATTGGTGACCAGTTTGACAATTGCCAGACAATAGAAAACAAGGCAATATATCTAAACTGCTTTCTCCCCTCTTTCCTCATAATCATCACTGATTGTTAGAGCTCTAATGTTATGGGTAATTTAAGGAAAGTGGTATTGATGTACTGCTGAGCAGCTTCAATACAACATACTGGAATTCAATACAACAGAAAACCATAGGACTGGGAGAACAAGCTCATCGGTCTTATGTCACCACTTTCACCTCATGTGAACACATCTCATGGAGGTTTTTGTTGCTTTTTATGGCCTTGTTGATCGGTAGTAGCTCAAAATAAGGGAGGCTTATGAAGATCGGGGATTTCACCAGTCTTACCGAACTATGTTTACGACTTTAAGTTATCCTTTCGGGTGGGAAATATCGGAGACAAACTATATTTAACTGGGTAAACATGTGTAGAGATGGAAAAGGAGGCATCAACAGCCTAAAACTGTAAGCTTAGGATTATTTTAGGAGGAAACACAAAAATAAAAAAGAAACGAATTTGTTAGACACTTTGTTTATATGCTTATATAGCCAAAAAACAACAAAAAAAAAACCCCCAACAGATGCTAAAGGTTATTTTGCTAACATTTTTTAATTATTTCATACGCTGGCACCCTGTTTTTAACATAAGTGAAAAACATGGAAAACAGATGGAGTTAGCTGTCTAATTAACATGACTCGATATTTATTAAATATTTTTAGAATTTGTCCCACATATTCAGCCATCTTCATTCACGTCTGGGACCTGACGTGAGATGAAAAAAACAGGACTTACCATATACCATATTCCCAAAATAATGGTGCCTGTTCGTACATGGCAGCAGAGGCAGCAGCTCGTCGAGTACCACCGGTCCCACGGCGAAATCATCTTTTTGTCCACACACTGAATTTCAGGTTATTTCATGAATGCCGTCGAAAACAACCGACTAGTCAAGGCTACGATAACCGAAAAAAGGTGGGAAAGATAACGTCTTCGTTGCTAGGACCGCCGCCACATCCAGCGTCTGTTTGAGATGTTTCAGCAAGTGGGAAACACAGAAACAGAGAGCCGTTAATCTGGCTCACCCGGAGTCACGTGACCACGGGAGGATTTATTTATTTTTGGCCGGGATGCAAACGCTTCATAATCACGAAATGTTTCAGCAGCTCTTTGTTTGTCCAGTTTTATCTTCCACGACACATATAGCTTAATTTTATTTCCTTTGTTAAAACAACCAAAACGTTAAGTAATAGAAAAAAAGTAGAAAAAGCTCAGCATTAAAAATAAGAACAAAACAATTCAACAGTTCAACGACCTTAAAAGTCAATATTTAGAACAGCCACCTATATTCTTCAACACAGCCATGAACTCTCTTAGGTAAACCTTCTTTTCATGTCTTTAAGTAGTCTTTAGTAATAGTTCTCCAGGCTTCCTGAAGGCCTTTTAAAGCTCTTCTACCTTTTCTTACCTTTTCTTACCTTTTTTTGTCCCACACTGCTTCAATAATGTTGAGCTTTGGGAAGGCCAATCCATGACTGATTTAAATCAGATATTTCAAATATGGATTCACCACAGGATCTGTGATTGCAGATTTTTTTTTTTTTTTGGCATACCTCAGCCATTTGTCCCCGTTTCCCTTCACTATTAAATGTCAAACTGAGTTGTTTTTTTATTGATGATAAATGATGTTTTTTACGACAGACTGCTAGTATTACAGTAATACTGCTAGTAAAAGAGTACAATCAACAGATACAATTCAAATTTATTTCTTTGGTAAGATGTTATGTGTAGACAGCTCAGGTTCATCCCTTGAGTTATGTGCCTTTTTGTGTTTAAATGATTCATAGGTCAGTGTTAAGTAAATTAACAAACAAAGAACATTCCTCTGAACATGGTCAGGTACAAGGAATGGACTTAAAGAGAAAATGCACCCAATGTCCAAATAAAAACTTTGAAAAACCATCAGAAAGCCTATTGCTCACGACCATTTAATAAAAAAAAAAGTTAAAAAAAAAAAAGTGTGGCTATGCCAAAAACATTACTGATTCATCACTGATTTGTTTTTTGTTGTTGTTGTTTTTTTTAATATTTTTTCATTATTTCAGGTTTCAATATATAAATTTCTAACTAAATCTGTTTAATCAAAAAAGCATTGTGTTCAGAAAAAGGAACAACAGGTCAAGAGAGACCGTCACGGCCCTCTTTTTTGACACCATATGCTTAACACTGAAACCAAAAGAGATAATTTCATTGCACCATTTTTTTCTTGCTTAAACAAAAGCCTCAAAAACCTATAGATTGATGTGCTTTTTGTAATGTTAAGAGCATGAAACTCCAGTTAATCTTGTGCCATTTTGTCTCTGTCTGTGCAAACATCACAGACCAAGCCTGACAGATGGGCCAGTGACCACAGCTCTGCTAAGCTCCAGTGGGTGGACAGCATCATCGGCACATTAGGGGATTTTCCTCTTCTGCTGCCATGACTTAACACCGATCAGACATGCTGGAATAAGACAAAATCTCAAAGTCATGGTCCCATTTTCCAGGCTGAATAGATTTTCCATATTAATTGTGAGTGTGTCGGAAGTTTTATTATACAAAGGAACGGTCCAACTGTCTATTCTTTTTTAGAATAGATGAGCAAGTTGCTATGTTCTTGTTTCAGTTTGTAGCTGAATCAGACCTCTGCATTTCAGACACAGGGATAGATTTTTTTTAAAGCAGCATTAGCAAATGCTTTTCATAGCAAGGCTTTTAGCAACCACAGTACCATCCATTACAGAGTGACCTTCTCTATTAATACATCTGCCTCTCATACACACACACAAAAAAGAAGAAAAAACCCCACAACAATCCCCCCAAAAAAGGGAAGAATGGGGAAAAACCATGATGGTCCACTGAAGTGAATGCGAATGGACAGTGAGCCAGAGATTGTGAGAGATTAAAAGCCGGCAAATCCTAAATGAACTGAGAGATAAAGGATGGAGAGAGATGAAGCGAAGGAGGTCAGGCTCTGTGAGCGTGCCACGCGACTGCCTAACCACATTGACGGATGCAGTGTTTTGGCCGCAAGAGGGTCACTGTAGCCAGGGTCTGACAGAGTCCTGACTAGTGACACAGATTTGTACTGTAGCAAGCAGTGAGTCCTCACTTTAATCATGCCAGAATTGGGATTACTTTGACGGCAAACAAACTACATTAGAAAGAAAATACGAACAACAGGGAACTGTTAACAACTGTTAACAACAGTAAACAGAGTAATGGTACCATTGAACATTACTTATTGATTTAGCCATTCCATACTTGATGGTTAACATGGCACTATTAGTAATACTATTTCTATGTTTCAGTGTCACTGACTACCATCTGTATAGGCTACATATAGCAGTATATAAACTATTAACTGCTAATATGAAATATGACATTTCTCAAAGTCTGCACTTGGATAAAAGTTTAGCTCTCTGGCAGAGTGAGTGCTTTTTAAAGGCAGTTTTTATAAAAGAAAGCTTGCGGTGTTCCACAAGGCAGTAGTTAAGGGCTACTTTTATTTTCAATTTTTTGAAAAGTATTTTGAAGATAATGTCAAAAAAGTATGCATGTTGATGATGCAACATATGCATCACCTAAATTAGTAGTAAGGAAAATTTATGTGTTGGACTTGCAAGGCATTACTAAAAGGCTGCAAATTAATAATACTATATAGTTCATATATATATATATATCAGATCTGGAGCATGCTACTGGCTGATCATCTGGTCAAGTGCTTTTTAAAAAACATCTTAAAACCCCCTCCAAAATAAAACCCTGAAATTGCATTGAACAGAGCAGCCAGCTCTTCATTATTCTTGCTGTACAAATGTTTACAAGAAGCATAAACAGCTATCCTGGCTAAATGTGGAAGATAAATTTAAGGCAAGCCTCCTGGTAACCATGCAAACTGTTTTATGGAATCATACAATAGACTTCTTTCATGATGCCATACACTCACTGGTCACTTCAATAGGTGCACCTTGGTAGTCCTGGGTGCGACCCTCTTTTGTCTCCTGTACAGTCTTAATTCTTTATTGCATAGATTCAACAAGGTGCTGGAAACATTGGACAGATATTTTGCTCCCTATTGACATGATAGCAGTGGCTGCAGATTTTGTGGCTGCACATCCATGATGTGACTCCATCTTTCCACTATGCCTCAAAGGTGCTCTCTATATGTTTGAGATAAGGACTCAACATGGTCAGCAACAATACTCAGGTAATTGTGGCATTTAAATTATGCTCAGTTGGTACTAAAGCGCCCAAAGTATACCAAGAAAACATATCCCACACCACTACACCATCACCAGCTCAACAATTGATACAAGGCAGGATGGATCCATTATTTCATGTTGTTTACATGAAATTCTGACACCACTATCTGAAAGCCGTAGCAGAAATTGAGACTTATTAAATCAGGCAGTGTTTTTTGGTTCAATTTTGGTGACCCTGGTTATTTTGGTTAGCTGACTGGAGTGGCACCTCGCATGGTCTTCTGCTGCTGTAGCTCATCTGCTGTGAGATTTGAGGCGAAGCTCTTCTGCATACCTTGGTCATAATGTGGTTATTTGAGCCTGTCTTTCTCTGGCCTGCTAACTGAATATTTTCTCTTTTTTTGAACCATCTTCTGTAAACCCTAGAATAGTTGGTTGGCACCACCAACCATGTCACGTTCAAAGTCACCTTTCTTCCCCATTCTGATACTCATTTTGAACTTTGACATCTCATCTTGACCATTCCAACATGTGTAAATGAGTTACCGCCATGTGACTAGTTGATCAGATAGTGTTAATGAGGAGTTAAACAGGTGTACCTAATAAAGTGGCCAGGGATGGTATGTTTTCGCATTTGGTTAATTTTTACATATTAAAGAAAAGTGGCAAAGCAGCTGTTTAAGGCACAGGTAATCGATCAAATCAACAATACACTTCACATGAGAATCTCATGTTAGGAGAATCTTTTTAAAAGAGTTAATAACACCAAAAACCTTCTTCACGATATGAAGGGAAGGGAAAAAAAACATTTCCATGACAATGTGATACAAGCACTTCTCATTTAATTTTCATCTTTACCAAACAAACATAGAAATTTCATTTTTATCTCCTCATTAAACAAAACCCTTCACAAAAAAACATTTCCTAGAGACAAGTATATAAATACGTTGATTGAGTCATCATCATATTCATCAGTAAAAATTTAACAAAAGGGCACCTGAAACCACAGTGACATATCACTTTATCCTCTGCAATCTACCAGGTCTACCAACAACTACCACCATCAGCTGATCGATGCCTTGATGCACTACATCTCACAAAAACATGGTAATGTCCCCTTAAACTGGATGCCCACATGAAAGCTGCAATTCGTCTCCATACAGAAAGCTATTACAGTATAGATACTGAGTGGTACTATGAGTGGACCAAGTACTAACATTTAAAGCAAAAGTTTGATCACTTTATCTCATTCTATTATCAAAGTCATGCAAAATTAAATCAATTCTGACACCAAAACTTGCAACTGGATGGAAACTATAAAAAGGACTCCAACGCACTTTCTATACAACTACAAGTTAAGGCAATGGAATTAAATTCCTTTTATATATGTCTGTAATTCTGTGAGTGTATGTATGTGTGTGTGTGTCTTGTTTAAAATCAAATAGATGTGGAGTTAAAGCTGCTCCACGTCATATCTCTAAGTATATCCTCATTCTCAGTTTAGGTCAAAAACATTTAGCCCATCACACATCTTGGAACAAAGGTCCAAACTAAAAAGATTAAAATAGTTCACAATATGCAAAAGATGATAAAAACATTTCTTCAAAATCAAAAGGAACCAAATACAGCCTTTTGCACAGTGCAATTACAGAACTGGAAAAAGCCCTTACAATCTGTACATATGGCATGGCTTTTTCTAGCACAAAAGTGGAAGAAATGTTTAAAAAAAAATCACAAGAGTTCAGAAGTGATCATTAGGTATGGAAAAAAATCTAAATACAATCCAGTCAGATAAAAGACAGACATACTCAGGGCGATATTGTTTATAAAAGTACAGGGATTACACATTTGTAGTCCTACTGCAGTATAGTTTAATCCCACTAGTAACTTCACAATACAGTGCCTCCCGGTGGTTCATATCAGTTACTGCAGCCTAGATGTACAGTTAAGTCTCCAATGGGGATCCAGAATCAGTTGTTTAATATCAAAAATCCAATCTGTCATTCAAAAAGACTATATATCATATCATTTACTAACTTTCAGCCTCCCAACATTTCCCTTCTGACACCCTGAAGCTCAGACAGAAGTGTTTTCATTTATTTGTAGCAAAGCTGGGTTTTGTGCATACAGTTAGACAGGTGTACAGTTAGGAGTTGGACAGTAATGGCTGTGCTTCTATGGCTAAGATGCCTTTCACACCAGTGTAACTGACATTGACCACAGCTGCCACTCATTCAGTCATTAAAAGCACAAACTACACACCCTACAGCAGAGTGTTTTCACTCAAATGACAGAAATATTAGACAAAAGAATACACAAACCTATCTCAAAACAATACTCACATGCCATATGTATGCTGACAGAGCCGTGAGTTGTGGTTCAGTCACGCAAGAGTAAAAAAACAGGACAGCAGCCTCTTTTTAGGGTTGCCTGGTGATTGGATTTATTTAATATTTATGTTGGTAACGACTGCAAGTAGTTGTGGTGACCAACTGGTCGCCCAAAAGTTGAGCATGGAACACCCTCAGCCTCTGGGCGACCACTTTCATTCGCAAATGTGTCTTCAAACAAACATCATTATTCTCAGACAGATTGCTGAAGGTTTTAGAATGATGTTGCAATTAATCCAAGTCAGTCTGCACTGATGGCGATGACACAACTCTTTCCAGTATAGGACTTGACTAGGCTGGTTTTCACCTGGTTGTATTCCTATATAAAAGCAAAGTTGCCAAGTGCCTATATCATTTTGCAGCTACATCACTGTCCTGTAGCACCCATCAGTACCAATCAATGTGTCTAATGGTAGTAGTCACCTGAACACCCTTACAGCTCTTAATGACGGATGTCACATCAAACCCAGTATAAAGAGCAGGAGTATCTTAATCTGTCAGTGTACATATGGGCATGTGAGTGAGATAGGTATATTTCTCTGCTCCATAACCTTTCAATAACTCATAGGGGGCTGCTGCACAGAAATCAAAACAAAGTGCAACACTGTGTGGAACCAAAAAGTGTGGTGTTCTGGTAAAAAACAGAAAAGAAAAAAAAAAAAAATCACAAAAGAAATAAAAATTTAAAACCCGTTTTATTTTTTGGGGTTAACAATTACATACACTCTCAGAGGGGGCAAATAAAGTCTCAAAACAAAACACCTTTGCTGTCATTAAATATGTACCTCCACTAAAAGCCCACCTCACCCCAAACTCCACTCTGTTTGCAGTATAGCAAATAGTGCAAATTAGTTAAGTTTTCAGTCCATAGGACTACATTTCATCTCTGAATTTCGCCAAGCAGGTGATACCTTCCACCTGTTTACTTTTTTGTTTGTGAAACTGATCTCTGAACTGTGTACCTGGTAATTATTGCATGTGACACGTTTAACAATCATTTGCATATGCTTTGTCTGGACCTGTGAGGTGAATTCATGTCTCCCTTCGGACCTTTTTCTTCTGGGAGAACTTCGGAGGCTCCGCAATCTGCTCTGACCTCTCTGCACGGAGATGAAAGAAAAAAAAAAAAGTTTTTCAATTGAAATTTAAGGGCATCCAGTTACAGAACATTTCCTCAAACAAAAGTAAATTCAACAGTGTTTCAACAATGTGTATTATTCGGTTTTCACACGTGCTCTGAATAAATGATCTGATTGACTGAACAGCATCATGTGGGATGACTAACAATACACTCAGCTGGTCTGCATGTTTCCTGTGTGAGTACATTCATTAATGTAGAGACAAAGGAAAAGGCTGCACAGGCTGCTAAAATAACCCTACCGTAATTACAAGAAGAGCTGGACAGAGTAAAACAGAAACGGTCTTAGATTTTTTTCTTCAAAAAAAGTCAACCAAAGTTAAATCTTACATTTTCTTAACTTGGGACTTTTACAGTGTTGGGCCAGAAAAATTTCAGTATTATTAATTTGTCACATTAACGACGTGTCATTATAGTAAAGTTGACCAAGTGTCTTTCCAATGTAAGCTAAATCTCTCCTAAAGTTTAAATGAGCTGCCACTGTCAGTCTGGGTTGCTGTGGGAAAGCAGGGTTGGCCTGTAAGGCAGGGTTAGGAGAGGTGTGTTGACAAGTTGGTGCCGCCCTTCTGGCAGCTGTAAAGAAGTACTGATTAGTGCATCCGATAGAACAGCAACTCTCTGGGATTTTAGCTAAGTGAAACTGAAAGATGTTCAATGGATGGCTGGAGGGCAAAGGACCGCAGTACTGCTTTTGCCCGCCAGGTGGGCGTGTCACGTGATAACTATGAAATAATGACCTTGGGTATATACCCACAGATAGTGACTTGTGTTTAAATGAAACCTAAACAAGCCGCTCTTAGAAATGATTACAACACAGTGAACACAGATTTGGAGTCAGAGATGTTGAAACCTACTCTGAGTGGAGGTTATGCTGGCATTCTGCCTTTTGGAGGGCAGTGCAGGAAGCTCTTGGGGTTTGGGTATTGTGTTGACTACGTGCGCCGTGCTCACCGTCTACAACCCAAAAAATGATTATATTACAACAGGTTAAATATTCACTTGAAGACCTGATTTTATCAGCTTGGTTTGGTTTATTACCTGAGCGTCAGATGCAGCCTCCTCTTCTGTTTTCTTCTTCTTTTTCCTCTTCTTTTTCGATTTGGCTTCTCCGCCGGACGGATCCTCTGTGTCCCTCTCATCCTCCAACACCTGACGCAACAATAAGACATACAGATCAATTTATGTGAAGCCTATAATAGAAACAATACAGTAAGAAGCCAGAATTAAAACAAAACAAAACAAAACAAAAACCTTATTGGGGACAGGCTGTTCTTTCTGCACAGGAGCTGGTGTCACCAACACGGGGGGCTCTTCATAGTTTCCCCAATGCTCCACTGGGGCATTCCAGTCAGAGCTGGGATCTGCTGCTGCCATCCCATCTAAAAAAACAAATCACACAATACAGATGGAAGATAGTTAGATGGTAAAAACCTGAAGAATCTTTTTAGGAGGATTTGATGCATAGCTACTTACTGAATCCTGACCATTCATCATTAACCTTAGGGCGGCTTGCCCACTGCAGATCCACTGAATTTGAAATTGGATCTGTATGAGACAGAAGGTTATTTGTTAATTTATTTATTTTAATGAGGGACGTAGACTCATTAATCTAGCCATGACAATTATCAATCAATCAATAAGCATCCACACTGGAAGCGATTAATCGCCTTGAAGCTGATGGCTGGTTGCTTGCAGACATTTCTGTATCTAGTTGCCTTGGTAACCCTGTAATGTATTTACTGCCAGGTCACATGCCAATCAACGGCATCACGAGCTTTCATTGTTAGTCACTTCAGTTCCGTCATTTGCAAGCCTTATCCTGGGTCCCGCCCACTCTGTGCTGGCAGCAGCACTTATTTTCCCGAGTGTCACCGACTCGCTTCCAGTGTGGACACAGCTGAAAGGTCTGGTGTGTGACTGGGTGACAAACCTGTGGTGTTTAGTCCCAGCATGGAGAAGGACACTGGGCTGAGGTCAGGCTTTATCCGGCCATCAATGCCACTCCACGCTGTTGCTGACAGCACACAGAAAGACAGGTTATGCTGGTGGAATGCAAACAAACTGCAGCGGAGATTAAACGTTAACAGCATGGTTTCTAATATGAGGCTGGAGTATCTTGTCTTTTTTCCACTGGCATGTTTTCTTGAACACCTCACAGCATGAAATCCAGTCTCCTGGAGATAAAATAACTAAATAAATCAAAATCACATTATACACAAAGAAAGGTCTACTCTAGTTTTACCAAACATCCTGCTCAGTTTCATGATAAATGCACTGTGTTTACCTTGGCAGGCTTACAGTGAGCTTGACATCCACAAGGTTTGTCTGACAATAATCCATCAGGACAAGCCGGGTTATTACTTGGGCTGCCCTTGTTGAGGCAGCAGTTAACTCAAGTTTAAATTTTCAAAGATTTAACCTGCTGTCATAGCTGCTTACTAAATGTTAGCTCAGGTTATAATTTCATTAACAGACTGTCTTTATTTTCACTACACCCTGACCTTATGTCAGTGGTGCCAGTGCTGTGACAAAGCCAGTTCTGTCTCAGTGTCTTCTGAGAACTAGCCCACACTTGGAAAGCATTAAGAAATGATCTTTACATAGAATTTAGAGGATTTGTGGGCTACATCTGCCAATTATTGATGAGTTTCTTGCAGTAGGGTCTCTCACAGCCACTGAGTTTAAACTGCTATGCCTGCGCCAGCTTTTCGACCTGGTTTTATTCTCTCTTCTGCTGAAACTGATGCTAGATTGACCACCAGAATCTGCACTAGTGGAAAAGGGGCAAAGGTCATTTCATTTCATTATCAGCTCTAATGTTTCGTGTAGAGAGAAATCTCCTCCAGTATGTTCAGTCTAGAATCTCTTATGTCATACAAACTATTAATATCTACATTTGTGGTGTAAAAAGGTTTACTCAGATCTAGATGGTACCTTGTGACTCCTGAGCCCACGGCTGGGGTTCTGGCTGGCCCCTGTAATGTGTAGCTGCTGAGATAGCACTCCACTTGTTTCCCTCCATAGTGCTCATCTGACCTGGGATCTTCAAGGACATATCATTCCAGCCTCCACCATTGACCGAAGGTTCCTTCCTCCAGCTGGAGGAAACTGAGGGAACATGCAAACAGGAAAGACCATCAGAGTCCCTCAGTAACAGTTTTGTTCAAAATATGTCACAGGAGGGGAGTTCAGACCAGTTCACTGACAAGAAAACAACACTTACGAGCAATATTGAAATTTCACTGGACTGAGCAGCTTGAAAATCACCTCTGTGATACCTTAAAACTCTGAATAAGTTCACGTTTAAGAGAGCCTCATAAAAAAATGGTTTACCTTTGTCTTTAACGGCTTCACTGGCTGTATCTCCCTTTCCAGTGGTTCTTGAATGAAAAGACTCTGAAACAGGGTTGGAAACAGGGTTATTACCACATAATACTGTGTGATAATGCGGGTAGACTATATATCAAAATTGCATACTGAATATGCTACCTTCTTCTGTCATTTTAGAATAAAATACATTTGCCTTAATGCACTTAGTTGCTGCAATGTGACTGGCTCATTAGATACTTGTGTTAATGAGCACCTCAACAGGTGTAGCTAAAAGAGTGGGTGGTGACTATATTTAAACATAGTGAATTCCTTCTACATGAATACCATGGTTTCCTCTGTTCCTCTTGTTAACTGCTGCTGGTACAGTTGCCTCCACGTGCGTTTTTGATGCTTCCACACTTCCTGAACCGCCAGAGTCCTCAGGACCCTTTTCCTTCCTGCGCTGCTGCCTCTTTTCTCGGTTACTGACTTTTGTCTCCCACACACCTGGATGACACACACATACATGCACCCCAAAAATAACACGACATTCTAAGGGAATGTGGTATATATCGGACTATGAAGGATATTTGCTCATTACTATATTTTAAAGAGTCTGGCTGCAATCAGAATGACAGGACATGCATGAGAAGCACATTCTGCATAATATTAAAATGTCCTTTTGAAAATGAGAAGCTATTGTGACATTTCCGCCTCAACGGTTGAGCTGTACCGTCATCAGGTTCCTTCCCATCGTTTGAAGACAAAAGCTGAACTGGTTTCACATCTGTCTTGTTCTTCTTCTTGTTCTTCTTCACCTGCACCGGGGCTTGCACCTCCGGTTTCTGTGGACAGAAATAAAAGAACAATCAAGTTACCTCATAATAACAACTTTACTGCACTTAATGTCTTTTATTATTTATCATCCCAACAGTAGTCTCCAAATGTATTTTTTCACTGCACAGAAGTGGAGTTTTAGCAGTATGTCACCAGTAATAAAACTATCTTGCAAAACATCAACAAAACTGAGCAATTCAGGGAAATGCTGCGCCTACTCTGCCCACCACTGGTTTCACATTTCCTTAATTTTGATCATACCTTCTCAGTTTTGATCTGTGCTGGCAGCTTAGAAACTGCCTCAGCCACTTTAACTTCCTCTTGAGCCACAGTCACTGGCTGCCCATTGGACTGAGACTTCTGGAGGGGTGAAAAGACACAGATAAGAAACATACAGCATGACAACCCAGAAAAACAGGGAGTGCTAAAGAAAATATCAACTTACTTAAAATAAAAACGACAGTTTTTGCGTCAACACTAAATTATTAAGCCTTATATGACTGGTTAATAACACACTTATTGTCTGTTAGCTTGTTTTAAAAGTTATATTTAACAGGTTAAACAGATTATCGCTTTCTAAATACGAGCTTCAAAGAAGCGCGCCTGGGTTGCGGACGTCTTTAAAACCATTTTCACTCATCAAAGCGAAAGTTGAAGCTTCAGGTGGCTAACGATGACGTATAAACTAGCTAGCTAAACAGGAGTATCAGGTGGTTGCAAACACCGATAACACCTTCCCTTTCTTAATAAAATACCCTACCTTCATCCATATGCAGTTAGATTACGGGTTTATTTTTGTCACTTGTAAGTGGGTCGTGGAATTGTCCCTAGATGGCCTAATTTGTGCTGTGTAAACAAAGTATACGACGAGCTATACGACCGTCAATTCATACATGCCAGGTAGCTAGCTGGCTAGCTAACGCCAAACTTAACCGCTTTTGTTAATAAAATAATAAAATAAGTGTCTAACTGAACTGTTTTGCAGAGGGAGCACTTAGGTTAAGGAGTTAAATGAACACCCGCGCGTGTTGTGACTGACTCGCTGTGATTAGACGGCTCGGTAAAGGCTGCTGAACGTTGTGTGGACTCAGATGCTAGATTTTCCTCCTTGTTTCTCCCTTTTGTATGTGCTCATGGTTTTGTATATGTAATTGTATGTGTATGTGCATTTTATATGTAAACTTGTTTACTTTAAATAAAGTTAGTTTAAAAAAAAAAAGTAAAGGCTGCCTGCGGTACCTTTTCTACCGTTTTCTTTTTGTTCTTCTTCTTCTGCTCTTCTGGTTTGGCAGTTTTAGCGAAACCGGCCTTGAGGGGCTCACCGCCGCCGCCGCTGCTGCTGCTCCTGCTGCTGCCGTGTGTGACCGGGGATCCTCGCTTTTTCCCGGCGAGCAGCCCGCCGCAAACAGCGGCCCACGACAGACTGATCAGCAGCAGAAGACCCGCCGCGGCCGTGGACAGGATGACCCACGTCGGGTACAGCTCGGGCTTCAGACCCAAGTCAACCCCGAATCGAGCCCGAACATATCCCTGTCCCGAAGACAGCAGCTCCTTCAAGTGGCTGGAAAGCAGCTCGGCTTTCTCCAGCGCAAGACCTCGCAAGTCTCCAGCCATCTTTCAAAATTGCGCATACACTAGCTGTAGCTATCATTTCCAGCGCCCGTGCTAACGGAGGAGTGGCTAATCTAATCTGACTGTTAACATCAAGGCTACAAACAGCAGCATATCAATACTACATCTGCTCAGTATTAAAAAGCTCACACTCACAGGTTTGTCCAGGACAGCATCATGCACTTACACGAGCCGCTCTGTAAGAACAGGAGCTTTTCTGTCTTACCCATGAATTTGAAAATTACCCATGCACAAAATACTAAAACACATATGCTATATAAATGACACCTGTCCTGAGGTTAAATGTACACGTAGTTGTTGAAAAAGTGGTTCCAAACAATTATTTAAAAATACAAAATAACAACTTAAAAATATAACAACTAAAATCAGTTACAACCCACTTTTTCTGCTTTGTGTTGATAGACTCTTGTAATTGTTAAGCCTTAAAAGAAAGAGATAAAACAGTGAGACGAAAAAGAAGTGACACAATCCAGTCAGGTGTTAACTCCAAAAACACTAAATCTTTGACAAATTTTGTGTTTATCCGATCTTTATGTCTAGATTGTGTCACTCTAACCAGTTTAACCCACATTACAAAAAGACAACAAATTAATTTTTTGAAATTTCTTTCTTTTATTTCATTTAACTGCATTTACCCTTCACTTTCATGCGTTATTACATTACACAGCTCACGTTTTATTTCTGAGAGAACACTAATATTAGCACTGATTTGCAACCCAGCTGCTCGAAATCCCGTGAGTGCACATATAAAACATTACTGTACAAACATGTTAACAACATACCGAATATTATTAAACAATACATCCGTGGTCCTGAGTATTTTGTTTGAGTTAGACTTATGTCATAATCTGTGAATTAAAAAAAAATCCATTCATCCATGTTATCTTGTGCAACACTGTTACTCTAATATTAACCCTGGTGCTTTATAATTTGAATAAAATAACCATAAATGTTTTTCTTAGCTCACAAGGGAGTAATCTATTGCCTTTGTAGCATAGTTTCAATTATTTTCTGAAAAGTGTACAAAAAAATGTATTCAACAAACACTCAAAGATAAATACTAAAATTACAAAAAAAGGTAGGTTCTGAAAGTTGTTTAAATGAATGAAACTGTATGAATATTTAGTATGACGGTGATTATCTTTAATTTAAAGGTTAATAATTTCTAAAACAATATTTATAAAGTCCACTTTTTCATGTCACAGCATACAGCAACCAAAGTATTGCATAAAAAGTGTAGCTTTGATGCCTGAGCTGAAATAATATTTTTGGATGGTTTATTATTTGTTCTTCTTACATGCATAAAAGAAATTTAGAAAATAAAGAGTCCTTTTTGAATTTTTGAAGCCCACATTGTCCACCAATCATAAAATGACCCACATCACATTTATTTCTTGTCACCTACATTTGAGAATAAGGCTGTTGTTGGTTCTCAGCTGTACAAACATTTACCTCTTGCATTCATTTACAACACCTACACATATTTGGCAAAACATTTTTTATTGTATTTTAAAAGTTAGAAAATATTAAAGCAATTTGCCATAGAAACAAGCAACACGAAGCAGAAAAGTAAAAATATATTCTGTGTTTTTATTATCCACAATGCTCAGTGAGGAAAGAAATACTATTTATGTCACCTCCCTCATTATTTTATCATGATGGCAAAATGTTGATGCTCACCCATTCTACTTATAAACTGTACTGGTTGCTAAATAATTCTCCATCTCTAATACAAAACAAAAAAAACATCCCAAAAAACAATAACAACAAAAAAAGAGTACAGCCTTCACTTCGTAGCACTGTATCAGTATTACAGTAAGACTTGAAAACCTCTGTTGTATAATAACTGTATGGAAATAAATAAATAGGTTGACCGAATGTAACAAATTTACAGTAACATGCCATGTCAGTTTTTAGAAGTCTGCGTCTAGTGTGAATTCACCGTCCATCATGCTCGACATGACTCCGAATCTTTGATACTCTGCCACCCGTTTCTCAAAGAAGTTGGTTTTCCCCTCGAGTGAGATAGACTCCATGAAGTCAAATGGATTTTCAGCTTGGTAAACCTTGGATTAAAAAAAAATGAGGAAAAAAGACAAAAATAGGTTTAATTTCACCCATTCCGGTGTGCAGAGGGTTTTGAACGAATGATTATTAGCATTACCTTGGTCAGTCCGAGATCAGTGAGAAGCCGGTCAGCCACAAACTCGATGTACTGCTTCATGAGGCAACTGTTGATTCCTATGAGATCTACTGGCAGGGCCTCTGTGAGAAACTCCTGTATATGAATAATAACGATTAGTGACTTATAGCACTGGTACGACCTATTAAGATTTTATTGCTTCAGAATGTCATGCTGTAAAGCAGCGGTGGGAAACTCCAGGCCTCAAGGGCCGGTGTCCTGCAGGTTTTAGATATCACCCTGGATCAACACACCTGAATCAAATGATTAGCTCATTACCAGGCCTCCTGAGAACTGCAAGACATGCTAAGAAGGTAATTTAGCCATTTAAATCAGCTGTGTTGGACACATTTAAAACCTACAGGACACCGGCCCTTGAGGCCTGGAGTTCCCCCACCCCTGCTGTAAAGCTACAACTGATCCACTGCAATGTGAGTTAGTGCAGACAAAATGAACAGGAATATGAGGTGAATAGCATTTAATAAGCAAGCATATAATGTATGTAATGTGTAGCATTAGCTGACCTGTTCGATGCTAACAGCTTTGGTGATGATGTCTCTGACTCTCTCCTCTGATGGCTTTTTCACCAGGTAGCTATACAGCAGGCAGGCAAAGTTGCAATGCAGACCCTAGCAAAGAACAAAAAAACATGTCAGAACAGCTGATCTGAAAAAATGTGTATTCATGGTGTACTTAGTCCCAGGTTTATTTTAGGAGACTTGTGTTTACACAACAGCATTTATTACATCAGCTTGATCTCAAGGAAGAACAATGATGGTCATGGTTGATACAGCACCCCCTGGTGAATTGTAAGAGAACTGCATGTCCAACAACTACTATTTTGTAATTGTTAATTAATAGGGTGATGATTAGTTTCAACACAGTGAATGCTGAGTGAAAGAAAACCGGGTGTCAGCAAGATGTAAAAGCAGTGTTTTCAGAGTCTGCCACCATACAGTCAGCATAAATGACCAAAAACTTGTTATATTAACTAGTTAGTTGATATGAGGCTCTTGATTTTTTATAACAATAAGATATTTTGAAAATCTGACTCTCAAAACAGCCAGTGCAGAGCTGCTGTTGTACAGTGTTTGCTATAACAGGGAAATATCTGTCTGAGGGCATTTTCCAAAGAGCGAGGTGAATGTGCAGTCATGACTCTGCTGCCAGCTTTGACAGTATATTGGTGTTTATGATTGCTGTTTAATCTTTCATGTTTATTCTTATCATTTGACTTATTTTTAAAGACCAATGTTGTCTTTACAGCATATATGAATTATACAGCTCTTATGAATTTGGCCGCTGAGGCTGCTGCACAAAGTTAAGGAGTCATACCAGTTATAAGCATGACAATGCAGGTAAGGGCAGACATACTGTTTCTATTTCTGAAGGTTTTCCACAGCAGTTCAAACTTATGGTCATTATGTGCATCTACTCATTTAGTCACATAAGACTGACAACAGACAAAGCTAGATGGAAAACACTCTGTGCTACGCTGTCATTTGGAAAGGAATAATTACATAGATGCCACACCTCCATTTTAAATATGAGCTGCTTCTCTTACCCACAAGTATGTCTGATTCGCTCACAACTCAGGGATACTTTCAACACATCAGAACACATATTTTTGTGCGTGAATTAGTCTCACCTCGTCCCTGCTAATGAGCTCGTTGGAGTAGCTAAGGCCAGGCATTAACCCCCTCTTCTTCAGCCAGTAGATAGCAGCAAATGAACCAGAGAAGAAGATGCCTTCCACAGCTGCAAAAGCCACAATCCGCTCCCCTGGGGCACAAACGTCAAAAATGACTGTTAAGTGATCAAACACGAGGTTCCTTCTAGGACAGTTTGATGTTATATTTAGTTTTCAGTTGTCGTGTTTTTGTCAAGTTTTGTTTCTCCCTTACCAAATGTGGATTTGCTGTCGTTTATCCACTGGAGGGCCCAGTCTGCCTTCCGTTTCACACAAGGCATGGTCTGAATGGCATTAAACAAATAGTCCCTAAAACACACAAACATGAAAACACATGAACTAAAGACTTTTTAATGTGTAATTATACTGTAGTAACAATATGTAGGGAATAGTTTATTTTGTTTGTCTTTAATCAAAGACACTCAGGAACAGGGTAAAAATAATGCAACAAGACTCATGGAGTTTGCTGAGTGTTTAGACTTAAAAGCATCTGTAAACAGTCTGTTGATGAGTGACGTTTGTTGTTTGAAGGCACATCAAAGTTGCTGCAGCTGGGAAAACAACGGCAGTTACCGCAGAACGGTCTCGACTTAACCTGTGACAAACAGGTGCAGGAGTCTGTTCCAGAAACCAGGCTCAGTGAAAACTCTGAACACCTAATAAAGGTAACTTAAACAGTGGATCAGTCACCAGGTAGTTGCCTTTCTCTGACCCTTTCCCTCCTGCTGGGCCTGACACAGCTGTCTGACAAACTATTTAGTTTCCTCATTCAAAGCACAAACTGGAGAGCACTCATTTGCCTACGTTTACGTCTTTAGACTCTCTGAACATGCAGTGAACTATTTATCAGCTTTTAATCTGTCAGTGAGACAAGGCTGCAGTCTGAATATATTCTGGAAGCATTTCCTGTTGAACTGCTTACATGTCTTGAAATATAATAAATAAATGCTGCCAAACAAGACTTTTTAAAACAGATGTAAAACATTCTTACTAGGTGAGACTGACTTTACAATCAAAGATTAATTACAAGGCATCTTTAATGCATGCTTTCATGGTGCTACATGAATAATATTTATAAGCAGAATGTGATAGGATTCAAGTTTTATCATCCATTATGAAAAAATAAAGCTGGGTAAATGATGATTTGCTGGACTTTGCTGAATAAAATCTGACAGGCTGTGTATTAACTTCCTCAACTTCCTCTTTTTGTTCTGTAAACAACACACTCTGCGTTGAAATTTTAGGTCTACTGTATTTAAACCCCAGGTGCTACAGTTTGTTGTAAATCTCCAGAAAGTTTACAAAAGCACCTCATACAGAAGCGGGTTAAGGATTCATACTTTCATTACAACATAAACACGACACAAAAACTATTTTCCGACTTGCTAAAATAAAAAATAAATAAAACAGAGCCACCACGAGTAACTGACCTCTCCTTCAGGTCCCTAATGTAAGTGTTGATGAGCATACTGTACATCTCTGAGTGGACAGTCTCTATGAGGATCTGAAAGCTGTAGAAGGATCGCGCTTCAGGGACCTGCACCTCCTGGCTGAACCTCTGCACCTGTTGTGTAGATTAAAAACATTTGCGATGAAGCGTGCAAGTCCCACAAAACACTTGAACCACACCAAGTAAAAAAAAAAAAAAATTTAGAGTGCCATCTGCATTTATGTTAACGCATCAAGTACGGTTATCTTTTGATAGCCATTCTTGATGTGTGACTTCATTTTTGAGGGCTTCTAGTAATATCAGTTTCATTAATTTTGCAGTTCAGCTGCCAATGCATCAAATGAGCTTGTTCTCAATCTACATGCAAAATATATATTCTTGAAATTTCTTTAGAGGCCTGCAAACTAGTCTCACCAGGTTCTCATTGACGATACCGTCGCTGGCAGCAAAGAAGGCTAAGATGTGGGAGATGAAGTGTTTTTCCTCTGCCTTCAAACGGTCCCAGTGTGCCAAGTCTTTGGATAGATCGACCTAAAAAAAAAAAACCCATCAAAAGCACACCTGTTTCAGTTCCTTCATTTCATGTGTGGATATCAATATGTGCACAGTGGAAAGTAGCAGCAGCAGCAACTGTCAAAACCTGATGGTTAGACATTGTTGCATTCAATATTTTCTTCCTAAGATCACTCAGTAAACCACTCAAAGTACAGTACCCACCTCCTCCACGGTCCAGAAAGAGGCCTGGGCCTGTTTGTACATCTTCCAGATGTCTCGGTACTGGATGGGAAAAATGACAAACCGCCTGGGGTTCTCTCGGAGCAGAGGTTCTTCCTCCGTCTCCAAGCCATTCTGGCAGGCTGTATCATCTTCTCTGAAGCCGTTCTGCAAACAATCCTTTACATTTAGTTTGGTGTCTGTCTCGTTTTTGTTGCATTTTTGACTCCTAGTCGCTGTTTCTCTCGCTACACACAACTCGTTTTACGGATTGTCCCTTTACTTACAACACGGAGCACTGCGCTTGCGCGTTAACTCTTTACAAAACAAAGGACATAACATTAACGTGTCCACTTGAAAAACATAAATGAATAAAGCAAGATATTTTTGGTCGCCTTCCATACACATTTTAAACGCTTTAGTTGATTTATTTATTTATAGTCGTTATTTCCTTAACCTCAAACACCGTGACTGACAGCTAACACGAGCAGGAAAGCACTTTCACAGCTAAAACTTGCCGTAAACCCTATTATTTGTCACATTTAGCTAAAAATATGCTTTTCCGAAGCTACAAAGGCTTTAGCTCCCCATGTTTCAATAAAGGGTAAGGTTACTACACAGCTACAAACCTAGTTACACAACCGACGTCCTCGATACACACAGTAACAATAAACGTTTAAGCTAGCTGTGCTTCAGGCCGATAGTAATGAGCTCCAGTACCTGAGAAGATGACTTTTTCACCGTCGGAGTCATTCTGAGGACTGGATTTGGGTTTTTTATTTAGCTAGCTTGTACTCGGTGCCATAACCCTGCGAACGTAGTTGTAGCTCTGTTGATTTGACACTTTAAATCCCCACATACGGGGGTATAGCGCCCCTAGCGGAAATACTAAGAAGTTCACCTTTAAAACAACACGTGGTACGGGTAGCACGATAAAACTTCCGAAAATGACTAATACCGTGATTTTTACCTACTCATCTCACTTGCACTATTAGACATCAAGCAACACCTATGAGTAAAGAGATTAAACTAAAAAAGAGCTATTTGTTACAGGAAGGCAAGACAAAACTGTAGTTTAGAGTAATAAATTCTTTATTTGAATAGAAATGTTATTAATACATGCATTGTAAACACCAAAAAAATGTGGAATATCTTTCTAGAAGTGGCAGCATGACACCGCAGTGTGAATTCAGAACTGGATACAAGTGAATGTGAACCTACTAATCCAAATCACTACACTGGTATGTTGTGTATCCCCAGTCGAAACACATCATTCGTGCATGCCCACGCACAGTTTTGGGATTTCAGCATAAACACTTGATGGAAGGCCATCGGTGGATCATCATCTACCTGTTGGAAATAATTAACAGCAAAATCGTGAAAAACTAAAACTGTAATGTTGGCAGGAATATAAACTTAAATCACATCAGCATAACTCATTAGGACTCTAAAAACACTGCAGTAATGATAATAAAGCACATTGTATTGTAATGTAGAAGCCATACATGTTGTTCAGAGTTAACATACAGAGTAAAAACAGCAGACCCACACACACTGGTAAGAAGTTCTCTATCAAACACTTAATGAACTGCAACACATCATTTATCTACATGCTCTTCAGAAAGTGAAACAGTCATTTGTACTGGGAAAGTGCAGCCTGCCACAGCCAGACTATCATGAAAATAAACATAAAACTTCCCTGCCACCCTGCATTTCACTGGATTTAAAAATGTAACTCTTCCAACCACAAGGGGGCAATCTACAAAAGCTGCTTTCTCAGAGAGAGTAGTATTGGATCCCAACACTCAAAACAATGACACCTGCAGGTCTGAATGATGATTTTAGAATAAAATGTAAATGTTATTTTTTTTGTTTGTTTTTTGGGGTGAACAAGGTCACATGATATACACAATGCCACTGATATTTGTTCCTCCTCATCTTTTCTGACTGAGCACAAATTGGGTAAAAAGACCCATTAGTGAGAACATTTTGTGTACATTTGAATAAATTCTGACCAAAACTGTAGTCGGAGAAGTGATTTTACTGCAGATGCCTTGACATGGTGTAAGCTCATCAGTAAGCCAGATGAATAAAAAACATAAAATAAAATGTGAAGAATCATAGAATACCTGTAGCTGTCCAAACACCATGATGAGGATACAGCTGTCTACTGTGGGCTGGAAGTCCTGTTCTGTGATGATGTGCTTAATGCGCTTGAAAGGCAAGTTCTGTGAATTGTGAACAATATTATTGTTTAGACTGATGTGCTGATGAAAGGAGAGGCGTAAAAATATTATTAATAAATTCACAGTCACAACATAACCTGGATTAGAAGCAGCATTTATGGAGTTTCTTTGTGCATGCCGGACCAACAACCTGCTAAAACAAGATACTTACTACTAGTTTGCCAGTTATAGCTTCTCTCCCCTGAAAAGGTGATCCTTCCCACGTCAGACAGGCATCAGGAGACTGCAGAAACATTTTTTCTTTCATAACTATAGGCTCAAAATATTTTTAACATCCAGCGTGATGGAACTGAATAGACATCTGGAAAGCTTACATAAAGGTTACCCAGTCCCATCCTATTGGTATTGTCAAACTGGTTGTAATACTCCTGGACAAAGCCCTCTCCAATCTTTTGCCAAATTTCTTTCTCACAGGCCATGTTTGCAGCTTTGGATCTGTAAAAGAAGACAAGCTAAGTAAAATAAGTCAAGAAATGAGAAGAAACTTGTGTTTATTATTTACACTTAAATAAGACTTTTCTGGTGTCTAATGTGCCTTAAACAAAATATGTATGTAAAAATGAAGGGCCAGTTAAATGACTATCTTAATGGACAGCCTTTTGAAATTGCCAACAAAGGTACTGTCTAATTTAACCCTGCATTTAATGTATTTATATTATTACAGACAGGATTACTTCAGATGTTTGTCACTGTATTTTACAACCTCAATCGCAAAAAACCTATACATAAAAGGAACACAATAAAACATATTTAATGTTTAAACTCAGAAAAAAAGTGCCATTGTTAAGAAAAGGGTACATAAAATTGCAATTGTGAATAAAATACAGCCTTATGCGGTTTGGAAATCACTGTTTGCATTTTGTTTGTGTTCACATTTTACACAGTGTCCCAACATTTCCAGAATAGGACTCATATTTTATTGATTTACACACAATTTCTTATACCATTTTGTTACGTGTGTTGTGTTTAACCTAAGTTTAAGCTGCTGTAACAAAGCAACTTCCCGACTTTGGAGATTTAAAAAAAAGAAAGAAAATATTATCATCTTAAATAAACTTTATTTTCAACCACTGCGAAGGACTGCAGGCAGGATGTAGATGAGTGTCAGGGGTGACTTGTGACATAAACATAGAAGAAAAAGTGAAAGGGAAGGTTTACAAGATGATAGTGAGACCTGCTGACAGAAAGACAGGAGTCTGAGCGGAAGATGTTAAGATTTTCAGTGGGAGTGAGCAGGATTACAGATGAGTACATCAGAAGGACAGCTTAAAAGAGGCATGCTTTTACAAAAAAGAAAAAAGAAAAGAGCCCCACTCATATTTTAAATGAAAAAACAATGGGTTGCCTCTCGTGCTGAAGGATACAGATGTGACTGCACAGCTGGGGGGAAAATGAGGCCTGCTTCTTTAAGTGGTGTGGTTTCTTCGTGCTAAAGTTTCAACCAGCTGCAGCGACTATAGCAAGAGAAGCAGATTCAAGTCTATTGGGAGTTAACCAAGTTGCTGTCCAGGTATTTTCAGACTAGTTGAGATTAGTTAACGCAGTCGGGATTAAGCAGAATATAAATCGGAGCTGTCGCAATCCTGCCGTTTGTTAACCAGAAACCCAAGCTGCGGTCTCAAAGTTTTGGCTAGCCTCTGCTGCCTTTACCGAGAACTGTTTTTAAAACCTTTGTCTCCACATTAACCTCATTAAACTCGTGTCAACAAAGGCCTCAGTAACCCGTCATCTTCATTAGACACTTGACTCAAAAAGTACTTTACCTTGTCCGCTATTTTTGCTTGCTTTTTTTTTCTCCAGCAGCAGACGTTTCGGCGTGGGGAAACGAGTCAAAACGAGGCGACCGGAGTTCCCGCTTCCTCCGACTTGTGACTAACGCGTGACGTCAGCACAAGCCGCCCAATGAGAGAGCCTCGCAGTTCTCCGTCAGGAGCTTTTCCTGCTCACCGAGTCCCACCCTCTAAAACACTAAAACCCAGGATCGCATACATGAAACAGAAACGAGCTTGTCTCAAATATTTTTTAATGATTATCTCAAAATCGTAAACCAAATACATACATGTAAAATTAAACATTTTTAATATCTAATTTGGCAAGTAATCAAAGAACCAGAGCTGAAGCTGTGACCATTATTGGCTAAACTTTGCAAGAAAGGGGCCGCACTGCATTAATCTGTTAGGTACTGTTGCTCCCCTCTCCATGATGAGGTCCAAAGTTCCTCTTCTTCCTATTTAGACTGCAGCTTCATCACTGGCACAAAACATAATCAGCAAGTGACAACTAATCTATAATGTGCTTTTTTTCCTAAAAGGTGCAATCAAAGACGTAGCCTCGTGTCAGAGAGAGGCAGTAAGATAAGGCTCGAAATAAAGTGAATACTTTGAAATGGAAGACGTTAAATGCTTAACAGGATAAGATCAGTATTGCTCGGCGGGTGGGGGTGTAGAAGAGACAAAGAAATACAGCTCAGTTCATAACAGCGTGCAGGTCTTTACAAACACTATCAACAGGAATGTAAGTCATAAAAACAAAGCTGGGTTATTTCTCTGTGTATTATTTGAAGATCTTATTGTACCTTCTATACAGTGCTCTACAGGCGAGTGGGACGACTTTGTCCTCCTGACTTGCCAGAAATTTAACATCTTACATTTTCTTCACCATTAGTGAAAACAAAACCAAAGACCCATTCAGGCACTTTAAAAATAATTTTGCTACAGTTCAGTGTTTGTTGCTGCCAGGGAAAGGACTTTCAGGAGCACAGATTGTCTGCACCCACTTGACTTCCAGTGACTTGTTCAGAAAGGCTGCTATTGCTTTGTTGAAGCCACTGCACCAATAGATCCTCCTTGCAATAGGTGGCAGTAAAAGTCATCTGTGCAGTTTGGCCCAACAGGCCTCTGAGGTTAGAACCGAGTTATGTTTTGAACGTTCAAGCGCGTCACTGTTCCGGCTGTGACGTGAAATAATCATCTGTCCGAAACACGCTGGGGACTTCTTGACGCTGATGTGGTGCTGGTCGTCTTGGACTGGCTGGTTTCTGAAAGCAAAGAGACAAAAGTTAAAAACCTAATAAATGAAGTGTGGTTACAACTGCTGGGGGAAACCTTAAAAAGAACACTGACTCCGCAGGCATGATGCTGTTCTTGAACACCATCAATCTTAATCAGACATAAATAAAAACACTGTGGGTGTTTTTGTTTTTATGAAATCTGAACCTTTACTCATAATGATCTCAATGAAGTCTGGATAGTGACTACAAATGACCTGGGTGGCCTTGATCCCAATCTCTGGACAAACAACAAACGTTGAGCAAATCAAATTCTGTGTGGATGCAACTGAGGTCACTAATGGCAGATCGCCAGTTTCCTCCATGATCGTGGTGGAGGCAGTCAATTTTTTTCTTTTTCAGAGGCAATAAATGGCTCAGCAGATATTTCACTGTCTAAAAGGAGAGCACCTAATATTTCCCCAAATCTATTTCATTCTATCCCATTTAGACCCAATGTGGAGAAAGTGGGCAGGGCATGTGGTTTTAGCCATCAGCAGCATTTGGGATCCTGGCTAAATGCATCAAATGCATCTCGGGATAGATGCATTTGATGCACAGCTATGGGTCTTTTGGGAGATTTTTTTTTTTTAATCCATAAGCATTTTTCGACTTCTCCTTCTTCTTTGTAACAGAAAAGCTATGAAGACAAACCTCACTCCCTTTGCTTCATTCCAGTGGAAAAGTACAACCAAATAAAGTATGATATTAATTTAAACATTGTGAAAAGTGCTGGTTGTTACAAGTAGCAGCAAAAGCTCTGGACTGCAACCGATTATTACAGTACATTGCTACAGTAAGAGTGGGCAGCCCACAGCTGAACTAGTTTGGGAACCTTCTAAATAATAAGTTTTTGTTTAATCCTGCAAACACCAAACTCAGTGGATAGTGGAGAAAATTTATAATTCACAAGTGCAGAAATTGGCTCTTACGTTTAAGAAGCCTGGGACAGTCATTGTGCGGAGGATCTTCTTGAAAGCACCCGGTAGTGTTCCTAGCTCTCCCTCTGCCTGTGTGACCTGCTCCTCCATTGCGCTGACATTGGCTCCCACCATCTTTACAAAGGCCTGCAGACACAACAGCATATTTAAGATTCACTACAAAAGTTACAATATTCAATTTACCTGTGGTTGGCAGACAGAAAAGACAGCTGACACAGCTACGCTTTGTCCCCAGTCAAAAATGACTGTGCTGTTACACCAATGATGGACTGTTACGTTATGAAGCAGACATGCAGATGCCGACCTTGGCTCCACAAATAATTGTAGTCCAGTCTGACTCTTTATTACAAATCAGGAAATATTAATCATATTTTGCAATGAAAAACAAAAACAAATGTGTCTTTAATTTTAACTATAGATTGTGATAGATAATTTTTTAATATAAAAAGGTTTATGCAGTTAATATACAGTCATGTGAAAAAGGAAGTTTACACAGCACTCTATCCACTTCTATGAAAAACTTACAAACTTAAACTTGGCGTGCACCACCTGAGATAAGGGCTGAACAATGAGCATAAGAACACCGTTATCGCTTCAATAGGAATTATGAGCCCAAGTAGCTGTCAGGTGATAAAATGCACTTGATTAACTGATCATCAGCAAGTGTGAGCACCTCTGTAAAAGCAGTTTGGCAGTTTGCTGGACTGTAACACCGAAGTGTGAGTCAACACAACCTTCTCAGGAGTGGACGTCCCTGAAAGTTCACCTTAGGTTTGCAAAGTTGGATATTCGAAAGTACTCTAGAGTCAAATGTGAGGCCACCTGTTTGACTCTAGAGTCAAATGTGAGGCCACCTGTTTGACAGCTAAAGCTTGGCTGAAACTGGGTCATGCAACAATGATCAATGATCCCAAGCACAGCAGCAAATCTACAACAGAAAGGCTGAAAAAGAAAAGAATTAAGGTGGTGCAATGGCCCAAACAAAGTCTAGACATCAAACCGATTGAAATGCTGTGACGGGACCTTAGAGAGCTGTGCATAAATGAATGGCTGCAAACTGATAAAGTCATACAGAAAATTATTACTTCAAGTTATTTCTGCTAAAGGTGGTTCTACAAGTTGCTGAATTATGGGATGCACCTAGTTTTTCACAGAACTGCATAAGTTCCTCTGAAAAATTTCACATGACTGTTTATCATGAAGTAAATTTTATTTTTGTCTCATCACAAGTTACCTGATGAAGACATTTAATGACATTCAGCTGAAGAAATCGTGAGTATGAACTCAAATAAACATAGTTTTTGCAAATAAGGTCCCCTTTGCTGGTAGATTACCAGACATTTGAATGCATGGTAAGCTTTTACATGAGGAACAGGAACTAATACTTCTACCTTTTCGGTACACGAATGAATAAATAGAGGAAATAGAAAAACAAACAAGTGGCTCAGGGTCTCCATTTGTGAGGATGATACTTTCTGTATTTAATTATGAATAAAAACACTGCACACAAATCAATATACATCAACTCACAATCATGCATTTCATATTAGAGTTGTTAATGCCGCTTGCAGTTTGGCAGGATGCCTCTCTGAGGAATCCGTGTGCATTATAAAAGCGGCAAATGAATATTTTATACAAAATAAAATGAACCGTATGAAACAGTCGCTTTACCTCCAGCTTATCAATTCTTCTGTATATCTGTCTCATTTCATCAGACTTCTGCTGGATTTGAGGTAGGTTTTCATTCACTATCTGCGAGGTATCGTTACGGATCTGTAGACAAAACAAGACAGAATATCAGAAGCAAATTATCCGCGTAATCTAAAACATGAGATGTAAGACACACTTTTATATTCTGACTGAGCTTACCATATCCAGCATTCCAACAAACTCATCCACTCTTGTCAGCATCTCTTCCAAGCTTTTCTCCAAGCACAGGATCTATATAAGACAATGATTTTAAAGTAAGGGTCCCAGAGTGTGTGAAATATGTCATAGGTATGCTGCCCACACACAAGCTTCAATACGTTTAGATTGCATGGCCAAAACACAGCAGCCTTTGTGCTCCTTCTTCAGCTTCTCTGTAACATGCCTTGTATCATGCATATCCACTTAAGACTCAAGTCACATGGCTTGGGCTTGAATCAGTTCTCAGGCCATTCTTCTAATGACTTTTGAAGTGACATGAAAAATCCCACAACCCAGTTTTGACCTTAACAGCAGTTACTCGCACCTTCACCCAGATTCAAGCCCCTCGAGTTAGAATTAAAAGCTTGTAAATATATGACTTTTCAGAAACTTTTCCTGCCATCAGATGCTCTAGCAATCATTCTGGCAGCAGCGAATCATCTTTGTGGTTTTCCTCCTGCCTGGCACCTCCATATTCAGCATCCTTTGTCCAATATATCCTCTATCCCATCTCTACACATCTCAAACTCTAGCCCTTCAAACTTTACTACTAAATTCCTCAACCTGCGCTGTCCCTCTGAAACACTTGTCCATTCTGCTCAATCCCAGTGAAAATCTGAACATCTTCAACTCTGTCATCTGTCTTTTTTTTTGGGTCAGAGGCAAACTGAACAAACCATAAATCATAGCAGCACCTCGCAAATCTTCTTTTACTTTTGCTGCTATCCTCTTGACACTTGTCTCTATCTACTTCCCCCATACTCTCTTCCTCACCTCACTTGTGCCCTGTCCATCGCTTTGGATGGTTGACTCCAGATATTTAAACTCATCCACCTTCACTATCTCTGCTCCTTGCAGCTTCACATTTACACTTTCTCTCTCATTCACACACATGCATTCTGTCTTGATTTCATTGACTTTCATCCCCTTTCTCCCGAGAGCATACTTCCTGTCGGTTAATGGTGAGGCATAAGTCATGTGAAGGCCAGATTCGACGTTAATGCAATTTAAAAAGTAAGCTTCAATGTTTGTGAAAGTCTACTTATACTGGTATTTCCCCTTTTTCTATCAAAGTTCATCAGGGGCTAAATTGTTACTCCAGCTGCTGTTCTGACAGCCTATAATTTTTTGGTTTGAGTAGAGTCCGTGCAGGTACGTGTCTTTTTGGGGCTGCATATTTCTTGTGAGACTCATTAAACCCAGTAAAATGTGGGCCACTGTCTTAGTATGTGGTGCTGGTGGACCGCACTACGCCAGTGCACTCGTAGAGCATTTAAAACACAATTCTTTCTACTTTGTACCTGTTTTTGAAATTAGTTGGCCTAATTTGGGACTTCCGACATAATCCTCTGCAATACATCTTTACAGGCCAGCTGATGTAAGAGGAAAGCCAATCCTATCACTACTTTCGTGTCGCCTAGCAACTGCCATTGCCAACACCGTCCTAGTTACTGACAAAAGTAACGTGAAACTTTCTTGTAACGGAACGTTCTTGTTGTATAAGAAAATGCTAGGTAGAATAAGACATATAGTCCTTAATGGAGACGATGTAAACCAATTTATTTGGTACTCAAAATGAAAGTGGAACACTTCGTTTACAGGAAGACTGTGTAGGGCTGCTGCGGTACTGACAGTCAAATCATAAACAAAGAGCTAAACATAGCTTAGCTGCTGATATAACAGCACGCACCTCGTCTCCTGCTGTCGCCCTGATGTAGGAGGAGTAGCTGAGCGCGGTGTGCCTCAGCTCCTCGTCGTCCTGCTCTGGGTCGTGCTTGTCGGTTGTCCCGGGCTCTGCAGCTTCATCGAGGCTCGGGCTTTGAGAAATAACGTTAGCTGCTCCTGCTACTCCTGCCCCCGCCGCTGCTCCAAAGCTGGGGCTCTGCGACACCGTCCCGCTGCTGAGGATTTCGCTCACCATCGACAAACTGCTCGCACTCTGAGAGACGATTCCGCTGTCTGTGCTGATCTCAGCGCTGGACTCCTCCAGGGGAGACAGCAGGCCCACCCTGTCAACCCGTTGATGGTCCATGTCGCTTGTCTTTCTGATCTACTGCCGTGTTTTGCCTTGTCAAATGACTAGATCACGTGTGTCGCACAATGGACGGAAGCTCGTAAGGGACAAAGGTGTTTTTAGTGCAGCAGAAAACGGAAAATGTAAATAAAGAAAAATACAATATAAATAAATAGAATATAATGGAATACATTCTCAATGGTGGATACAAGCGCCATTTATTTGCATGTCTGCCCCTTTGGATTCATGCATCAAAATTAATAAATTCCATTAGCCACTTGAGTTTTAAAAATGTCAAAGTTTTTCAGTTTATTTCCCATCATTTTCATCTTAGGACACGGCAGTTTTACAACAGAATTCCAACCACTGGATCAATTTTAGAGGTTTTACTCTTAAATTTTAGTGCTTTTAACTATAAGGCAAACTTACAACTTGAACACTTCAAGTAAAAAGAGATAACTGCAATGAGATTTGTTATAGTGCAATGAAAAAGTATTTGCCCCTTTCCTGATTTCTTAGTTGTTGTTGTTGGGTTTTTTGTTATTGCATATTTGTCACCCTTAAACATTTCAGATTATCAAATAAATGTTAATATTAGAAAAAGATATCCAAAGTGAATAAAATAAGGGAGTTTTAAAATTATGATTACATTTATTAAGGAAAAAAAGCTACCTGACCCTGTGTGAAAAAGGAATCTCCCCTAAACCTAATAACTGGTTGTGCTATTCTTGGCAGCAAGAACTGCAATCAAGCCTTAGTGCTAAGTGGCAGCGAGTCTTACACATCTCTGTGAAAGTATTTTGGCCCACTCTTATTAAGGTCATACCATAGCATCAAAATCTGATTTAAGTCCAGACTTTGATTTGGCCACTCCAAAAGCTTAATTTTGTTTTGTTTTTTTGGTTTTCTTTGTAAGCCATTCAGAGGGGGGCTTGCTGGTGTGTTTTGGATCATTGTCCTGCTGCCAGATTTGAGATGAGGGCATTAAGCTTTTTCACCTTTTTCTGGTAGAGTGCAAAATTCATACTTTTACTCTTAGAGTATTTTCTGTAGGTCGCCAAGTTGGTTTGGGTAGCCTAATCTAAACTGCCTAAACTGGACATAACATTAAAATTGGGTGAAAAGCTGGGTACAGGCTAACACAGAAAGGCAGATAACCATTTATCATCACACCAACAGCCAATTAGAATCCCCAATTAACCTGACGGGGTCTTTGGACAGGTTTAAACCTGTGTGCTGATGCACCACTGTGGTGCTCCGCTATAAAGTTAGTAAGATTAATCACACAATACTGAACCCTAAGTTGAATTTCACAGCAGTGATCACAACTATCTACTAATCCACTGTGAGAACTTATTTTGTCTTACCATCCAAGTCTTCTCCCCTCTACATAAACATACACTGGAAGCTGCACATCCACAGACACATCTTTAACTCTTTCATACACATGCAAACTCATATGGTATGTATGTATTTATCTTTCCCAAGGACACTTTAACATACGGATGCAGGAGCTGGGGATCGGACCACCGACCTCCTGTATGTGCCACCATTTTTGGGAGGGGCATCGGTGGCAGTTGGGTAGCCAGTGAGAAGCATAAGCATAATCAGATGTGACACCCCTGTTAGCAAATAATTTCTAAAATCGATTTCTACATGGATGAACTTGTATGATTTGACACCGAGAGCATTGAAAAGAGGCAAGTGTAGTTTACTTTTGGGAAAAGATTAAATATTTATGTTGTGGAAAGTGCTGTAGGTTTTTTTTCCAACAAGCACTAAGGACTCTTGCAATAGAAAAAAAAAAAAAGATTGTCTGGTCTGATAAAATACAACAGTAACTTTTAACATTTCAGTACGTGTTATTCCAGTGTCGACCAGCATGTGGCAGAGTGAAATACGGCATGGGGACTTGGGGGAGTTCAGATGTCTGACGCAGGTCAACATGTTTTGTATGCAGAAAAAAAAACCTGCCTATGATCAAAGGGGTTTAACACGTTTTAGCATACAAAGTATCCAATGAAAAGGATTACCTGTCAAATCCGTCAGGCTTGTGCAGACGTTTCCAATAATTCCCTCTGAACCTCAGATCTTCAGTTGGACGTGTTCATGTCCAAGAAAGCATTAAGGCGGCCACGTCTGTTTATTTTGAGTTTGTCGGCTTTAATCGGTGTGCGCTTGAATCCTATATTCTATCAGCTGAACATCTGTATCACATGTGGGGAACATAACATAACTGTTTCTAACTGTAACTGCCCTTCCTCGGCTGACTCTGATAAAAGGACACAGATAGTGAAGACTGATTGCGTGACAGTTAGGATTTCAGGTCTCCGGCTAAACCCACAGTCTGCTGACTGACAGTGCTGACTAGTTGGGTGTGAAGGATCTATTAGATGTATGAGCAGTGTGGCACCCTGAACAAACACAGGAGGAAAATATTCATTAGCAGAGAAGTGAAAGATGTTTGCTGCTGGAGGGCCTCTGACATGCATTCCAGTTGCATATCTAGGTTGGAAGCAGAGGCTGTAGCCAAAAGCAAAATGATGATAAAGCTGTACCCGACTCAAGGAATTCAACCTTCAGATAGTCTACATCTTGACTTTGTGATGTCTAAAGTGAATTATTTTGTGAAACAAGACCTTAATTTCTTATCTTCTCCTTCAGCCTGACTACTGCTTTCTAAAAGCCTAGGATTTGTGGCTTTCACTGTAGCTTTTAATGACTTGAATGAGGTGCAGATGACATCACTACAGACTCATCACCTTTAAATAGCCACAAGTCTTTGTGGTTTTACACGAGTCAAGATTACTTTTACTTAAGCTTCAGAAATGGTGCTCCAGAAATTCACACCACTTACGCCACACTGTGTGGTTATGAGTTCCTAGTTACTCTGAACTGGAATGTCAGCCTCTTTGCTTCACCATCAGCTTTGAGTTGAATGAAAATCTTCTGGCCTTTAGTTTGAAACCAAAACTTATTTTTCCATTTTGTTTAATACAATTCATGCAGTCATCTGTGCTTAACAGCATCTTGTGTCTGTTCAGTACAAAAATACATTTTAAAGTAAATACACTCACTGGCCACTTCATTAGGTACACCTGTACTATTGCTCATTAGCGCAAATATCTATATAAATTGTATATAACATAACTCATATCCATTTTTGCATGTAGATGTGGTCAGTAAACCAGCTGAAGTTCATGCAGAGCATCAGGATGTAGAAGAAAGTTGATTTAAGTAACTTTTAAGTGGCATAGCTGAAATACTTAGATGGGCTGGTCTAAGTATTTCAGAAACTGCTGATATGTTGGGATTTTCCCCAGACAGCCATCTCTAGAGTTTACAGAGAAAACAACCCCCCAAAAATAAATAAAACAATCCAGTGAGTGGCAGTTCTCTGGGTGAAAATGAGTTGTTGTCAGAGGTCAGAGGAGAATGGTCACACTGCTCTAAGTTGTAGTAACAAATCACTTGTTAGAACCACGGTGTGTAGATGATGTTGTTTTCAGAGATGCTCAAGCTGGTGATGTAGCTGTGTGGGGTATATTTTCCTGGCATGCTCTGGGGTCTTTAGTGCAGAGCGACACACAGCCAAAGTGTTGTTGCCAACCATCTCCATCCCTTTATGACCACACTGTACCCACGGCTGCTTCCTGCAGGATAACACACCATGTCAGAATTCAAATCAAACCTCAAACTGGTTTCTTGACCATGACAGTGAGTTCACTGTACTCAAATGGCCTCTATTGTCATCAGCTCTCAATTCTTAAGAATGTGGTGGAATGGGATAATGACATTAGTCGAGAAATCTGTAGCTATGATGTGATGCTATCGGGTCAATATTGACCAAAATATCAGAGGAATGAGCACCTCTGTGAATCAGTGCCATGAATAAGGAGTTAAAACAACAATAAGGTGTGCCTAATGAAGTGACCAGTTGTAGTTTGAAAGCTCTAACAAGCTAAAAAGATAATTATATAAATGCAGAAATGATTGTCTCAATTTAGAAGCCATTAAGTGCATAAGTAGTGGAGCAAACATCACATTTATAGTTTGCATAATTGTGAGACAGAATAATTTATTGAAACAGATACACGGATTTGATCATAAAGCATAAAAGACCTATTAAAAAAACAAAAACACTCTACACAGCATTCATCAGAATATAAGAAATATAGATTTACTCTTTAAAACATCCACATAAACAAACCCCAGTTGGTCCCAGTAAGAAGAATGAAAAGGGTCTTAATAAAAAGTGGTCACTAAGTAAAGACACGAGGCTGTAGGTACATTCAGAACTACGATAGTGGACTCGCCTAAAAACAGTTATTTGTTCTGATGCTTATTACAAAACATACAAATTTTCTCATGTATGATAAAGATGACTTTAAAAAAAACAAACACAAGAAATATGTACACAATGCTCTTTCCTGTTTGCAACTTCCTAACATCAAAGGTTTTGTAAAACCAGACAGAAGTTACAGTTAGTATCTGACAAAACACGCACATGCTCATTATTTAGCTGTTCCAGTTTAGTCTCTGAGCAGTCGGGATGTTTGTGTGTCTGTGTTTGTAAGTATTATAGGGTAATGACAGTGCCGTCCTCCTCCACCCCTCCTCTGGGAAGTGCGAGACTGTTTCGTGGGTCAGTTTTCAGTGAGCTGAGGATTTTGTGCAGGCTGCCGTTGCTGTGGCGGAGGGCTGGGTTGCTGGTATGATGAAGCTGCGCGTGGGGTTGATGGCTGTGAAGGGACTGCTGGTGTGGGTTATGCTGAAGGTTAAGGTCTTTGTGGAACTGGTAGCTAAGACTGCTGTGTTGGTGGTGGTGGGACCCTCCATTTAGACTCTGCTGGGAATGGAATGAAGCAGTGGAGACCACCGATAGTGGTCGTGTGGGAGGGCTCGGAGGGGCCGCCGAGCCTGAGGTGGTGGTCGGATTCTGGTGTTGTGTGCGGGACGCACTGGATGCCAGCGAAGCATTGGACCTCTGAGATGGCCTCTTGATGTTTTTCTCTATGACGACGTCATTATCCTCGTCACTCTCCAGGTCATCCTGATAACCATGCGCCCCAGAAGGTGGCATCCCCCCTATGTTTACATACATGTGACCGGTTGAGCCGTTGCTATCGGACGACTGGCCCGAGCTGCCGGAGATCCTGCTGCTGCGGACAACGTTGTTGCGCTGATTCACTGGTTTGACGGTAACAATCAGGTTGTGGCTGTTGGCGATCATCATATCTGTTACCTGATCCAAGGATTTCCCCGTCACTTCAATGCCGTTCACTTCCAGCACCTCGTCATTAACCGCCAGCAGCCCGGTGCTCTCCGCCAAACCTCCAGGCACCAGCCGAGATATGAAGATGCCAGGTACTTTCTCCAGTCCGTGAGAAGTCACGCGCACGCTGACTCCATCTCGAATGTAAAAGCCCAAAGGTTTGTCTGAACCGTGGCGATACAGGCGGACACGGCGGTGAGATTCAGGCAAGATGTCCACATCAATGATTGAGGAAACGGGTCGGAAGTCCTGTGGCATGCCGATGCGGATGTGAGGACGCTTGCGGTTGACGTCGTTGCGCAGCGCGACCACAGGCTTCTTCTTACGTGTTATGGTGTTGGAGGCAAAGTTGGTATAGTCTATCTCTTCTGCAAAGAAAGAGACGAGACAGAGAAAGAAAAAGATTTAGTGACAAGAAAACCATTTCAAAATGTTTATCTTCCATGTGTTAAACCAAGGCCCCATAGAAAAATAACTATTTGCAAGTATGAATCATGGAAAACTAGTCAAAGAACAAAAATATAAATCTGGAACGGAACAAGATAAAAAGGACTATCAAAACCTCTGTTACAAACCTTTGTGCAAATGATGCACAGATGTAGCTGACCCGAACTGTCCTGGGAAACACCTGCTAATCATTTACACAACTTTTATTCCAGATTTGACACAATATTTTAATTAGAGGAAAGTTATAAACAACACCGGAGTGCTCAGAGGTTTACTCACAAGGTTTCTATGCAAAAGTGCAACTTGAACAGGTCAACTAGATTCAGATGCTGAGAAGCTCTGTGTGTGTGTGTGTGTGTGTGTGTGTGTGTGTGTGTGTGTGTGTGTGTGTGTGTGTGTGTGTGTGTGTAAACTGCTGAGTTTGCTGAGCATTCCAGTGCAGAAAGCTGTGACCCACCCCTCTGCTACCAGGCTGCAGCTACATGGATAACAGGGTTGCATTTCTGCACGCAGATACAAAGTCACATGAGGTACATGTACCATAACCCATACAACTCAGTATCAAATGTTAAAAAAACAAAAACAAAACCCCTCATTGCGCTCTTTATAGCTAATTAGAAAGTGAACCATCTTCCACGACCTCAGTTCACAAGTGACCTCAAAGGACAATGAGACAACACGATGTGGAAAGAATGAGCTGAGGGAAGATTTGTTTGCAAATCTCAGTTAATGCTCGATGTTTCCAACCACAGATTCAGAGCCATCGATGAAACAATGGAGGCCTTCATGGTGGACTTTATTAGTGCTCCCTAGCCTTTTTATAATCTGACAAACCCCACAGGAACAACATCATCCCCCCAACTCTGAAGCAATTCCAATCAACTGTTATTTAACTCCTAATTGTTTATAATGTTAATCATTTGTCATCATGTCAAACTGTCAGAGAGTTTATCAGATATGTTAAAGCTTTGAGCAGTTACAGTTTTAACTACACAAAGTCTCTAGGAATTACTTTTAGCCATTTCAGTCATTATTGAACTTTGATCAATTTTCATTTGTAATTTAATAACTGCTCTGAACATCATTTTAAATAGCAATTTTACCCAGTCACCCCTTACCTTTTGTTCTGTCTGCATTTATTAATTACTTTTAATTAACTTCTCAGGCCAAATTTGTTCAGGTTCACTCATCTTTTCAATTAAAATTGTGCTACAGAAAAAACACCTCTTCTGGTACTTTTTCCCTGGTTGGAAATCAGTGGCTTGGATCACCCTGTCAGTGAATGACTGACATTTAAAAAAAAGAAAAAAAAAAAAAAAAGTAATCACTGCTGAGCATTAAACAAACAACAGCAACAAACCTTTTTTTTTTTTTTTTTTTTAAAAAAGGGATGAATGTGTATTTACAGTTTCACATTGACTCACATATGATTACACATATGTTCACTGAGTTGTATTTCTGACAAAGATGCAAATAAGAGGAGGAGAGGAAAAAAAAAATAGCTCTCTAATCTTCTCTTCTCAGGCAGGCAGGAAATCTGGACACAGTAAACCGTGATGTGACAGGAAGCGAAGGTCCCCAGACAGGAGAATCAGCTCCAGTACTTCCATTACTATGACTCATGTTTGCCCGACTGTTAGGGACACTTTAAGAAGAAAAAAAAAAAAATGAAATTGTGTGTTTGACTGTGCACTGATGGTTCAGCACACAGTATTTGTTGGGCCTTTATTCAAACACTGAAATAAATTTCAATTCTGAGCCAGCTCCAGCCTCAGGACCTTTGCCATACACCTCCATATGGAGTGCCGACTCATCATCATTGTATGTTCTCCCTCTACAACTTCTGTGTGCAGACTGATGACTAAGCAATATATTCAATTTTTGCCAAAATCCATCCTCTTGGCATGCATCTTGGCAACGAATCTGGGAAGTTTTCCAGGCGGGTTAAGTCATGTTTTGAATACACTTACCTACAGCCCAACCTTAACAACAAAATACCTGCCAGCTCTGTGGTGGCAGCTAAGTCGCGAACCTCGACTGTGTGCATGCATCAGTTTTGATTGGCTCTGTGGGGTCAGAGGGTGGGACAACTGCAATTTTTTGTTTTTAGAGAATTAATTTTTTTGGGAGAATTAACTTTAAAGTTAAACATCGGCAGGTTAACATAGCTCTACAATTTCTATTCAGAATACTTTGAGTGTCATATCTCTTTCTGATAATGTCTGTATGATGGACATGAAAAGTAGAGAAAAGAATATAATTGTTGTGAAACGCAACGTGTGCTCAGGGTCTTAATGCTGTCAGGTGAACAGAAGCAGCTCCCATGAAATCGGCAGTGCTGTCGACCGTAGAAATCACAGGGAAACACAATGAAAACAAGGCAAAAATAGAAATGATAAATGTGCAAACTATAAGACTGACATCTCCTGGCTCAGCATGAAATAATGTTGTCAAGTCCTCAAAGACTCAAGCCAAGCTGCTGTGCCAGAAGTGCCCGATAAGGAAGAATAAATTGCTTTGTAAAAATGCATTTTTTAGCAGAGACAGTCTGAATATAATCAAACTTGGTGCTTGGTATTCTAAAATGTATTGTGCATGTTGCAGCAGAAGCTGATTTGATTGAAACCAGACGAGGCATTCGCTGTAGCGCGGGAATTTCTACCACAAGTGAAAGTCTGTCTGATGGGAACCATGTTGGGTGGGATTGCAGCTAGAATGTCATTACAGGTTTTCGGAGCAACACCCTCCTTCCACACCCTCACCTCAGTCTGAAGCAATGCCACGCCACATCATCGCGGTATATGGGGCAACAGATGATTTCCCCCCCCCCCAACTGAAAAGTCTGTAGTTTGTATGCAATGGCTCACAGCTGTTCTGCAAAACCCCAAAGAAGCATATATTTCTGTAATTTGCTTTAAGGGACTTGCATATTTACAACAGACTACAGTGGTGTGCTGATATACCCAAAGGGGAAGAGCTGAAGAGGAAAGACTAGTTAAGCTGTTTGGGGTTGTGTTTGCATTTAAGGGGAAAAAAAAAAAAAAGAAAAAGAAAAAAAAAAAGGGGGGGTCACTGTATAAAATCTGCCCCAAATTATCTTCTTTATTTCCAATACTATGATTTCCCTCCATCTTATTTATAAAAACAAAACCAAGACAACAACGATGACAACAACAAAAACGACTTGTGACACAATCAAAATGTATGCAGACGGCTGTTTACCTCTCTAAAAAGAAAGCCTCAAACTCCATACACCTCAGCAGGCAAGTACCAAACACTAAGTAATACCACATAGTTTGATGAAAGAATGAGAGCCAAGAGAGCCACGACAAAAGGTATTAAATAACAACGACAAACAGCCAGAGGCAACGCTGTGAGTTGCAACACACTTCACGGGAAAGCCTGAAGTCATATTATATTTAGGAAAACAAAAAAAAAGTCCTTATAAAAACCTGTTTCTCAAGAAAATAATCAGTAGATAAACTGATGATGGATCATATCTAGCTAGTTAGGTGATATGTAGCCAATCAAATTGAGATGTTGAGTAGAAGAAGAAAACAACAGTGGCCACAAAACTTAGTTCATGTCTGTCTGCTGGACTGGGGTAATATATTAATCAAATTAAAAAGCACCTTTCCACTGCAAAAGCTCAACACCTAGTGTCTGCTGCCTGTTGAAAACCCCTCTACATAAGCACAGACATTGTATGCCTTCTTGGTAAACTCACATGTGTTTCTTTAGGGTTTAATAAAGCAGGAAAACTCTCTCTTACTTGAACGTTTGCATGAAAAAGAAGATGTTTCTAAACTAAATCTTATTAAAAAGGTCAACTACTTGGAAAAGAACCGAGTAAGGATGAACCATCAGTGTCATAGCCCTGCCAAGTGTGGGAGACGCAGACAAACCCAAAGTGAGCATGTTCCAGCTGATAACACGATGGTTAACATAACAACTCCTGACAAACCTAATCCCTGCAGCACGATGAAGCATGATGGGTAAGCTGATGTGAACCCGCTGATCAAAGAATGCCGGGTCAATGCTGAGTGTTTGCAGGTTCGCCCTAATAATTAAAAGCCCGTGAGAAGACTAAATGTTGATCACAGTATGGAATAGAAAATGAGTCAAATTTAGGAACACTTATATGCATGCACACTCGCTAGTAACAGCTGTTTGTACTGTTACTTTGCCCAGAAATACTAGAGAACTCAAGCCAAGCCAAACCAGAGGAGTGAGGTTGAATGCTGACAGATGGAAAAAAAACAAATGAAAACAAAAACAAAAATAACGTTTAACAGTTGAGGTGTGAAGTATCAGCAAAGGTAATACGGGAGCTCTGATTCCTTTGAGAGGAATTCAGTGTTGCAATGCTTAAATCAACATGTGAAAGGGAGTTTTATTTAGCAATACTGGCTCCAAATGCACCACGATGCCAGAACACCACCTTATGTGGCTCCGACTGCTTTGAGGTCAGAGGTGAAAAGGAGTCTACATTCTGCTCTCTGTTGATGTGTGTGCCTGCCACTCCAAGAATGTGGTGGTTAGTCGGCGATATCTCCGATCAGGTTGAACTCCTGCATTACGTCAAGACAAGACACAGCAAGTGCCTATTTTAAACCTGACTATCATTTTTTTTGGCTAATGAGCGCCTTTGCTGACATATATATTTTTCTGTTTGTTTTACCCACAGTTTTTAATGAATCCTTGAAAGGCTGGTTAGCAAATGAGTTTCTGCCTGGTTCTCAGCTGCTATTAAATGCCCCATACTGTTCACACCTTACAAAGCCAAAGGGGGAAAAACTGGAAAAATAGCCTCTGATCCACTCAAGCCCACCTCTAGTTAACCAAAACTGTGAAAAGAAGGCGTTTTCAAGTCCTACTGCTTTTCCAGCCTTTCCCATAAAAAGCAGGAATCTAAAAAGTTTTACGACCCAGCCATTAGGACCTCACTGCACACTTGTTCCTGGCAGGTCTTCTGACATTCCCACTGACTCAAAACAACTTCAGAGGGGCAAAGTAGATGGAAATGAAACACAGCAAGAGTGCACTTCCATTTTGAGGCTGTGCTTTAAGCCCTCTCTGTCAGCTTTGGTAATTTCATGTTTGATACAACATAGCTAACACGCATGATTTAACGGAGGGAAATAAAATCGCAGGGAATTGGACCTGGGTGTGTTTGCTTGTATAAGCTACTCTGTCTAACATCATCAGTCCAGCACACTGTCACATACAAAGTGTTAGGGGTCACCTTCAAGATGTGTGAGTAGTATGTTAAAAGCTTTGCTTGCACCTGTGCAGGAAAAGAGTGCAACCACAGAGAAAAACAAAGTACCTGCTGGAACCAGAGCCTGAACTGATAAGGTCAGTTATTAGTGCGTCTTGTACCATCATGTGAGTGTACATAGGAGTTAAACACTGCTGCAAATACGGTGTAAGACACTAATCAAACAGTGTTAGTTCAGGTATGCCAAAGGGCAACCCCAGAAGATAAGCTAATGTCAATGCCAGATGATACCAGGCATTTGACTGGCTAATCTCACGTGCATGCTAGTCTTGATTGAGCTTCATTTCCTCACCATTTAAAAGCTGTTTTTTGGAAGAATTAAATGCAATCAGTGATATTAAGCTTTATGGTTTTATCACTGCAAAAAGAGTTGTCATAATGTGGGAGTGGGTCGAGGCATCTGCACACACAGCTGGTTAACAGCTTTAGCAGTGGTCTCCACAGTGGTGTGAGCCCAGATACAACCAAGACACAAACAGCCAAGCTGAGGAACTTCAAAAACAACCACGAGGCCAATCTAAACAAAAAGCACTAGTTTGCAGTTTTGGTACTTAAGTAAAGCACTCGTTTTCTCTTCGCCATCATATCCAACACCTCCCAGGCTACTGCTATTGGTAAATAAATAAATAAAAATTTTAAAAATGTCAACCTAAAAGGGTAATTAATAGTTGAACTTTGTGTTTCTGCAGTTATTGCAGGTATAAACGGACCACTTTCATATTTTCACAGCTATGCTTTCTTGTGAGGAGTTATGGGAAAAGATCACACCATTTCTGGTCGGCAGCATTTGGCTGCCTCTTATTTACTACACATGATTGCAATCTTTTCATCAGAGCTTCTGCAAGGACGCCAAAACGTCCTTGCGTCCAAAACGTAAAACTTTATCTCATAATTTCAGCATTATCTCATAATGCTGAAAAGTTCCGACTTCCCAGCTCATTTAAAAAAAAAAAGAAAAAAAAGAAAAGAAAAAAAGTGTTGGATATGGAGAATTTTCACAGGACATGGCATTTTATCAGCTCACTGCAGCAGCAGCCTATAAGCATCAGTCTGCTGGTCTATCCGGCTACAGTACAGCTATGCATGTGACATTCCTGTGCCCCAACAACCCTTCCAGGCCCCACCAGGGTCTTCGTCCAAGCGTGACAAAGTGCTTAGTGACAGCAGAGACTAATCACTGGAGAGGGAGAGACGAGGCATATAGAGAGAACAGTGAATAGGGCTTGACCCTGCTGCCTTTTGCATTAGGTCACTGGATGCTGTGGCAGTGGGCTCCATTCCTGAGCCCCACAGACAGACACACACAGACATACAGCTGGGAGCTCCTCACTTTCACAACCACCAGGAACATGGCATGATGCAGGAAAGGATGAAACCTCACATGACAGAGCAGAGCCTCGCAGGACAAAACCAGACAGCTCAGTACAATGCAGGACAGTGAAGCCTATGCGTCCTACTGAAAACATTTCCCCACTTTACCCGCATTTACATTTTTTTTGTCCCGTTTGCATTAGAAAAGACGAGATTTAATGAAATGCAGAGCATTCTGTGTTGCTTTCTCCTTGTGCGTGGGATTGCAAATAGCTGGTTTTCATGACTATCCGTTGTGGTTTCACACAACGCTTCCAAATACAGCAGAATGAGCTGAGCAGCAAATTTCTACGTCTCTTTCCCATGTCAAAAAAAGGAAAAAAAAAAAAAAAAAAAGGCAAGAAAAACTCAGAATGCAGCGTGCAGTATCTTTTAAATGAGAGGTTAGGTTTTCATCTTTGTCTCAGTATCAAATGGAGGAACCAAAACAATCCGTCTTCTTGGACGTGTCCGGGCCTCCCTTTTGGAGATGGCTGAGAAGTCCCTCTTTGTGTTTAGGAGCAGACTACTGCCAAGATTTTTCCAACTAACACTAACATGGAAAAGGAATCCAGACTGAATAAAGACATTTTTAAACATGCAAACATATTTCACATTCTTGCAGGGGTGGATGAGGCAGAGCCCGAGTGGAAATTTGGAGAAGCTCGATAAATGTGCGTGGTTATAACAGACAGCTGCACTGAGGGTTAGGGTAGGAGCTAACTGGAAGTTTCAGTGATTTTGTGAATGCACAGACCATATTAAGGTTTACCGTATTTCCATGACATTCAGTGTTTCCAACAGAATGTGATTATATTTACGGCAGTAAAGGGGAGGGGATCTATAAGTGGACTCACACTGTAACATTTGTATATTAGAGCAATAAGCAGCTAAATCAGAGTTATCACTGAGCCTTGAGGTTCGACCAGCTCCACCGTCTCGGATGGCAGTTAGCAACAGTGGTACTACATTCTCCCACATGAACCAGTTCTTCACCTGCTGCAGATTCTGGTTTAATGACACCTTCAGATGTCCACAGCAGAATGAAGACTACAGTCACCAAATGCAATCCAAGACAGTGGCATCAAAGTCGGTCACGGCAAGTGGTAAAGAAACATGAGACAGGAAGGCCAAAAAAGGTAGCTGGTTGTCAGCTAGGGAAACTTTCAAAATAAGAGTGTGGAGATAGAAAACAAATGGCATTGTTGCAACTGATAAAAGGCGGGGGAAAGAAGCTAGAGCATGAATGGGTGTCTTTATGTTGTCCCTGTGACAGAGAAGTGACGTGTCCAAGGTGTCTCTTGCCCTATGACATCTGGGAAAAGCTCCAGCCCCACTGTGACTAGGGATGGGTACCGGTTCTGACATAAACAGTAGTAACCAGACCGAAAAGCAGCGCACATGTCAGTGCTTTATTTCGGTGCTTTTTTTTTTTTCTTGAGCTGTCATACAGTTTGGATTGTAGCCAATCATTTTACCTTTCCAAGGATAGTAGGCGGGCCCAGGTACGTACGTTCTTTTAGAGCAGAGCTACAGATTAAAAACGCACACGGCGAAGCGGTCAAAAGTCTGGCTGTACTTCACAGAGAAAGATGCAAACTCAGCAGCCTGCAACAAGTGCTTTAAGGTGATACTGTGCAAAGGAGGTAACACCTCGAATCTGATGAAACACCTGGCGACGCATAGCGTTTTTTTCAAAAGCCGAGAAATGCACCGTATTTGATAGCTTGCTGCAAGACCTCACACCGAGCACATCTACTGCGGGTGTGTTATCGGACCCGGAGTTAGCAACATCCCCCCCCAAAGAACCCGAAGAGTAGAGTCCTGGCCCCTAGCCCTGCCAGTGTAGCAGAAATGATGACGGATGATGATGATGATGATGGCAGCAGCAGCCATTCTTCTCTGAGTGAGTAGCTTAATGTTGTTCGTTGAGTAGGCTAACCACATTATTAAATTAATGCACATAAGGAGGTGAACTAGCAAACACCATCGTAGTTACATGCGGCTGTCTTCTTGTTTGATAGAGTGATACCATATATGCCCTATAGCTGCCAAAAAAAAAAAAAAAAAAGAACACAACAGCAGCTAAACATGAGAGGTTGTAGGACAAAGTTTGTGTTTTCCATTGTTTAAGCACTGGTTCCAACCAAAGGAGGTATGTTGTATCAACAGAAAAGGCTAACTTTGTTATCATTTTGCAGAAAAAAAAAAAGACTTCTAAAAATAAAAACGTAAGAGGTTTTTGGACAAAGTGTTCTCCATTCTTTAAGCACCGGCACCATTTCAAAAGTACCGGTTTGGCACTTGTATTGCATAAAACCTAAACGATATCCATCCCCAACTGTGACCCCAAAATGGATCAGCAGAAGAAAATGGATTACAGGATCGGTGGAATTTAATACATCAAAGCTAACTGCAGTTGCAACTAGTCACTTAATTATTAGTTAAACTGTTTAACATTGTAAAATCTCACTGTGCTTTTTATGCACATACAGGCAATTCGACAGTGAAGCATTTCTTAATTTTTGCAGTCCTACTTTCACTCAAACAAGTTCATCCACAAGTGACAGAGAGGATACGGATATATCCAAACATAAATACACTTCAATGTGAACTCCTTCAACCTGCTAATTCCACAAAGATGGTAGCAAACCACAGCTTAGAGCCACGACTGTCATGGAGATTGCTTAACACTTCAAAGACCTACAATCCTTTGTTTAGTCTGCATTCATATTCTCTGCATGCTTCAGGTAGATAATAAAAAAAATAAAAATAAAAATTATGGGATAACATAAAAACAAGGGACAGTCAGTTTAGAAATATAAACCGTTAGCTTCAGGGAAACAGCAGTCTTAGCTTGTGCCAAATACAGATTTTGGGTGCACACTCTGCACGCACCGCGTTCACACCGGCTTCACTCATTCAGCTAACAGTTTCTGCAGCACACAGAGGCCGGGCTGCACATCTGGGACAAGTTAAATGGAGCTGCTTTGTCTGCTCCACTCTGGCTTGGCTCGTCTGCGTGGTGGGGTGTGGAGAGAGTCACAGGTTTGAGATTCGCTGCAGGTATCGCCCACCCCCATCACGCCCCCTCTGACCTCACAAACCACCAGAAACTTTACGTATGTGGGTGTCGGGCCAAGTCAGAAGGGAAGATGCAAGTTAAGGGAAAATAGGAGTGCATTTAATGGAAAAGGGAGTGTGTGCACGCGTACTTTAAGAGATTAATCTGTGTTTATGTGTAGGAGGGGGGGTGGTGGCTGACAAGGCACAGAGGAGGGGAGAGTGAAACATCAAAGAGGGAGGAGTGTGGCGAAGTAGACAGGTCCTGCATTCCTTCAACTTTTCAAAAAGGAACAATGTACACTCCATCAAGTGTTCCCACTTACAAAATGCCTTCGGGGGTGGGTGGTGGGGTGGGGGTGGGATTCATCAAGTTTCCTTCCCTTCATCTTTCTCTTGAACATAACCAACTACTGCTTCTGCTTTTAATCCTGCTGCCTCTCTGCTGACCATATGCATGCTTCCAACCCCAAAAAACACATGCTGTTGATTTAAGCTCCCAAAAGCCTCCGCTGCCATATGGCCGAAGGTAAACGCTCTACTTTCACTGCTTACTGACCACATGAAGATATAAACACCCTTATACATCACCAAAGTTCATGTACATCTTACACTCTTTACATCACAGAGATGCACTGAGACAAAATCCAGGTACAGACTGCTTTTATTTAAAAAGACAACGAGACGACACTCAGCGCCGGCGCATGATCGCTCGCACGTCTCATAACCATACAACAAGTAATATATTTTACAGGCATTCTGGCAAAGAACGGATGCGGGGAAATAGATTCTGGCAGCGTCCGGGTCACAGCAGCAGACCTGGACTTGAGTACATGCCATCTGTCTGGACTTCTGTTAGTATGAGACATGCGAGTGATTAAGTGGGTGTGTTTGGAAGGACGGGAAAGACTTAAGAGGAATGCCTCCAAAAGCTTTCAAATATGAGGAAACAGAAGATATTGTTTCTTAATAGAGCCATCTTTGTGCGTCTCTTCAAGACAATACAAAAAGACATTCTTAAGGAATACTCGGAAGACATAGGGCGAAGAAAATAGCTGCAGTCTAACCTTTTGATTCCACTCCCACCCTCGAACACGAGCTTATCGGCCTCTTCAACCATCAAATAATATTTAATGAGCCCCAGGCTGAAAAGATTGGGACTCTGGATTAGCTTCACATTGTTTAATGGAGAGAACAATGTTTACGAGTCCTGTGCGCATATTATTCACGTGCGCTCATTTCAGGAGTGAGAAAAAGGGAACACGGTCCATTTGCAGCAGCTTGTTGAGATGGTTTTATGCTTTATGCTGAAAGCATTGATCATGAAGTTTAATAGGAGCAAACAAGTCAAATGAATTGCCAGAGGGGGGGGAAAAAAAAAAAAAAAAAAAAAAAAAAAAAAAAGGTTTTAGATTTTATTATAAGAATAATAAAAACTAAAAACGCGTAAACGGAAAACAGTGGCTGCTGTTCAGTTGGATGCATCATTCTCTATACTGAACAAACACGGGAACATTACACTGTGCCCTTCAACCATGTATCAGTACTACTGATCAGAGATCATCCCTGGTCCAAAATGGTAGGCCTGATCTAAAGATGGAATTGGAATCCAAATAAGTAAATCCATGATAGCAGAAATGTAGCACTTGGTAGCAGTAGTACTGACATAAGCAGATATTGATGATGGCAGAATGTTTATTCAAATGTTAACATTAGTATGGCTTCAAGTAGCCTACCAATCACCCCACAAGCTATAATGCTAGTTGCATTATATTAGCTCAAGCATTTATTCTTGTTTACCAGCTGCAAACATTTTAGCCTATGGAAAAAAAAAAAAAAAAAAAATGTGGCTTTTCCAGCAATTTCAAACGAAATCATATTATTTTGGAATAACATGAGGATGAAAACAGTTTGGATGGTGATAGAATGAATGATCTGGATGATGGTCTTTTATGTGGTTTGCAAAAACTGGAGGTATTTACTCCCTTGGTCTGAAAAGTATGATGGCACCTTTTGTAATTGAGGACGTTGAATTAATCGTCATTGTGATTAGAGGTCATACTGCCCTACGCCGCACTAGTTGCTTGTAGTTTTTCCCTGTGCTTTTTCCATGAACAGAGGCTGCTTAGCGCTTTGTGCATGGCTTCTTTAGCCACAGCAGTGACAGCACAGATTAGAAGTTTCACTATTTTTTTTACCCATTACACTCACTGCTGCCATCTTGGATGTTAATTCTGAGTTGGTAAGACTGCTCAGATTCTCCGAGTTGGAAATCTGAGTTGAAGGAGCATTTCAGTTTCAAAATCTGACTTAATCTCCAACGTACCAGTACACTGGCTAATGTACCAAAACAGAACAAGTACTACTGCGCTGTCAGAATTTTGGCATCAAGTATCAACACACATAGACTTCCTGTCCCTTTAACTGTATTCTTATTTCCCCTCAACTTGCACCGCTGCTTGCGACTTAGCACGATACCAACATGGTTTGTTTAATTGTATCCAAATAATCAACCTATAAGCAAAATAATAAACATAAATTCCAAGCTATAACCCTTTCAGTTTAACAGAACTCTTTTACAGAGGCTACTTCATGATACAATCTGTGTGATCTCAAACACCACGAATGAACTCTTGAAGACCTCTTCTGCCGTTTTCATGACCTTCTGCTTCATCCTTCCCAACCTTTTAAACCTAATCTTTTATCAGCTGCAGGTGACAGACGACAGGCAGACTAGGAGGATTATGGTCTCTCTGGAGCTCACATGCAGATACACAAACATTCTGCAGACAGGCCAGGACACACCGGAGGTTGTGACAATCAAGGCGGGCAGGTAAGGAAGTAAGTGCACAAACAGGCATGTGAAAAATTTAGAACAGCTCTTGTGTAAACAGCTGAGGACAAGTCGTCGTATTGCCTGCGCACCAGTTTTGTTTCTGTAAACGGACGGCTCAGGGGAAACACACAAAGAGAAACCGAGGAAGGGCGATTCTGCCTCTCTTCAAATAAGACTTCGTGCTGAGAGGGTCTTACATCAACTCACAGGAAAAGGGAGCCTTTGTTTTGAAGTTGCCTCTGGAGACGTTCATCTCCCGTACTTCATGGTAGAAAAAAAAAAATAATTTTTTTTAAAAAAGGAAAGAAAGAAAGAAGGCCAAAGAAAATATTGCGTTGGACAGCAAATGAGATCTTTTCATTCTTATCCAAGCAGACGAGTATGCAGCAATCACGTCCAGTCAACTGTGCTTATTTTGTCTAAAATTAAGCGATAGCTGAAGCAGAACTTTGACTACTTGTCCACATTCGATGTAGCCGGACGGCTTCAGTCTTAAGCCTCAGCGTGAGATTTGCACTGCTACGTACTCAACCATTCCCTTAATGTGAGCAAACACATTGAGCTCTAGTGAGTCATGAAAAAGGGGTCAGTCAGCCTCCAAGTGAGTGCCCCACCACCACCACAATTGCTATGGAGTGCGATTGGGAAAATGGTCTGCAAGCTTGGACAGGCCCCCTTCTTCCATCTTCTTGAAAGATAGCACCTGAAACATCAACTCTTACACAACCACACAGCATAACAGAAAACTTCCTGTGCACAGTGACACATATCCTTGGTTTTTCCTGCCCCTGCTTTGCTCCACTGATTTCATTTGCAGTTTACTTCATCTCGCAGCTAGCTACAGCTAAAACAGTCAGTACTCTCCTCTGCGCTCTTCCCTCTCTCTCACACACCATGTCAAAACTGTCTGTGGGAGTATTTCCACATGAGCTGTCAGTAACCATTGTTTCAGGGAGTCTCTAGGACACAACTCGTACCAGGACAAGAGTCAGGGCTCATTCCTCCCCTCCTCCATTCTTTTCCTTCCTCTCCCGTCCTGAACTGCTGAGTTGGCCTGATTCAACCACCGACTCGTGGCCCACATGTTTAGAGAACGGGGGATGGTGGTTGGGAGAAGTGGGCAGCGTCTTCTCACGGTGTGTGTTTTTGTTCTGCTCATAAGATCAAATGAAGAGGAGGGCTTTTTCCTAAAACCTTTGTGGGAATTTATTGGTGTTTGGGTGCTGACTGCATCCCCAAATGGGCTCAAAAAGTAAACCACGTTTATGAGACTTCAAGTTTGTCCTTTGCAAGATTATATTAAAAGATGCACAAGTGCCATTTGAGAACCTCTCACATCCTGTGTGACAAATACACAGCTGCTAAAAAAAGTGTTGCATCCACTATAACTTAAATATTGCTAAAGCTCCCTCTGTTAAATCATGGACAGGCCTTAGCTAAGACACCTTGATTAGAGGTTAATTGGGGTTTACTTTGATGCACGTTGCAGGGGCCACTGTCAGGCTCTGGTGATTTGTGATGGCCAATCATAAAAGGCTTCAAGCACAATTGTAGCCAATCAAATCGTGACTTTGAATGTTATGGCTGAATAACAGCCAGAGTCGCAGGGGCATGACAGCTTGTCTCATTGTTATAGCCTCATGACCTATATAAGACAATGTACTGTATTTTAACTACCTAAAAATCGCACACACGCTCACATACCCCTTTAACAACCAGATGTGAGTAAAATATAAGTAATATATGATATAAGATAGAAATAAATTATACAAAAAAAATATCAATTATAGAATCTGTTGGGGCTAAACAACAAACAAGAGTGTTTTCCCTCACCAGGGACAACAAAAAAGGTTCAAACTCAGAAATCCAGCCCCCCCTTTTCCACTTAAAACAAACAACGAAATGGCCTCTTAATTCATCAGTGTGGCGTGGCCACATGGGAATACAAGAAAAGTACACAACCCTAAAGAAACACTGCACTCCCTCTCAGCGGAACCAGCTCCAACCACTGTAAGCGTAGAGAGGAAAAACAAAACTACACAACACATGAAATGTGCTGTGACACAAAAATGACTACAGGCGTGATCTTTACAGTGTGCATAAGACACACTGGTGACTGTGTGCATGTTAAGTGTGTGCATGCTCTGTTAGCTTCACATTTACTGACACCACTGTTAGTGAGGTTCAATAACCAAACACCAGAAACTTACAAAAATAATAAACAGGGACCCCTCAGTCCTCCCATATGTTTGGTGGATTTAGCGCTGTATGATTTTGGCCTCGGGGACCTCACCAGGGTCATCAAATTAGGAAAATAAAGTTACTTTGCTCCACAGTTGGATCTGAAAGACGAGTCTACATGTTTAGTGCATCTGCAAGATACCTATAAATTTTATAGCGAGGTGTTAAGTGCAGTCTACTTGTTTATCACATTCATGTTAGCCATGCTACTACTGGTCACCACAGAACCGTTTCTGTAGCCAGGACACAGCTAACTTGGAGTTAGCTGAGCGACTCTGCCCGTGGGGAGTGTGTTTCTGTGGCTGAGCTCTCGAGAAGCATAGTCAGTCCCTCCCTTTGTAATTATGGACTCCCAAAATAACTCTTTGCAGAGGCTAAACTAGGTTGATGTTGTGCTAGCTAGCAAACACTTCTTATAGCTCAAGATGTCACGAAGCCTTGAAATGCGCAGTAGCTTTAACTTTAATGTTCAAATTTGAAATGAATCCAAAAGCTTTTCACCAGGTGCAGAAAACAGAACAAATATAAACTACACTGAAGCCACGTCCAGGGTTTTGAGCTGATAATTGCACCGCAGACTGCCGCATACACTTAGAGCCATCTTGCACGCTTTGATGATGGGATTTCCTCAAAAAGGACAAATCCTTTGCTCAAGCTTGCAGCTGTGTTCATAACATTCACATGTGTGAATGAGTGTGCGTTTTCCACTGCTGCACACATACACAGCAGCACTCTCAGAGCATGCCTGGCCTTGTCCTTCAGTAGAGCTGTAATTAAGGAGGAACTGCAGCGAGCTGTCTCTGCACCAAACCAGCGACTCCTCCCTTGAAAACCCACTAACACCCACCCAGCGGCCATATTCCCCGCTCTCTCTAACCCCAAATCTTCACCCTCTTCCCTCACGATTCGGTCCAAACTTTGCCTGGGAATTTTCCACTGCATTCTTGTACTTGACCACTCTCGGTCTGTCTCTGTCCTGGCTGAAGGAACTCATCATCATCATCATCATCATCCATCATCTAGGTCTGATCCATTGCTGGAGATAAGGCTGACGGATGTAACTGTTATAGAGGGACTAGTTTGACATTTTGGAGACTACAGATGTTTGCCATCCTGCTCAGAGATCAAACTCAAACCCACATATACTATCTGTCTGTATGGCACACCTGAACCTCCCTTCAACCAGGTGTAGCCGTCAGGAATGGAGGGGAAAAAAGGAAACAAACGAGTACGTGCATGTGTAGGGAAACACAAGTTAAAGCTACTTTGCCAACTGTGACAGACATGTTGACAACTGTAAACCGGTCATGAATGTTTCCCAAACACACACTTCCTTTGCTCCTAATTTGTTGGTATTAAATGTGAAATTTGCCATCACTCACCTCTGTCCGCTTCGTCAACGCCAAACACATCATTAGGTTGGGTACTGAAAGCAGCACGTTTAGGGTACCGACTGAATTACGTTGGCATTTCTGAATACAGAGTCCCACAAAAATCAATCTGTGCTAAATTTAGGTATCAGAGCCAAACCATGCATAGTCACTTCTGTAAGGTGTTGAATGAAAACAAATGCACAGGGCAACTGGCAGCAGCGGGGAGCAGAAAATAAAATAAAATGTAGTACTTTTACTCATTCGAGTGTAGTATCATAGTGTATTTTTCCATATGCTCCCCTCCCCCCCCAAAAAAAGACCAAGATACTATCTGTTCGGTTGGCATGAGTCACAATTGCCTGAAAGAATTTGTATAAGAGTCAGGCTGAAAGCACAAAAACAAAGCTGTTGAAATGATTCTTAAAACAGCTCCCAAACAAACACAAACGGAGAACAGAAACCCACATACAGTTGGGATATTCAAAGTCACACATGTGACAGGATCTCATTCCACTTCCCGGCCATAAACCAGGGGAAAGGACAAGCTCGTTTATGCTCTTTGAAGGTTCATGCTGCTGGTAGTGACTTGGGAAGTTGTTTGTTTGTCTCCGAAGGACCGGCTATGTTCATGACATTCATCACATTTCCAGAGCCCGGCTCTCTAGAGCTTTAAGTGCATGCAGGATGAATTCAATTTCAGAGGCCCTGAGTTTTTCTTAAAAAACAAAAAAAACTGAGTAGACATAACAGACACTCTGTTGAGGTGTGATGGGATTTTTAAATTGAGACCAGCTGTGTATGGAGTTCATTTTCACCCATATGAAGAACTGCAAATCAGCTGTGTCCTCGAGGAAATGTGCCTGTCAGAGAGAGTAAAACATCTGATTGATTTTCCTTTTCAGACAAGTTGACAAAAAGAGCAATGCTGACTCCAGACTTTTCAAAGGCAAAATAAAAAAATCAATTAAAATGCCTGTCGTAAGTGGCAAGCAGATGTTCGGGATGGGTGCCCTGACACAGACGCTCTCCCACAATGTCTGGAAACTTCATCGCGGGAGAGCGGAGGTGCAGTTCAAAGTGAGGTCGTAAACCAAAATGAAAACAGAGACTTAGCAAACACAAACACGAATACAGCTTTGACAAATGCAACAACCCTTGAACGTTTCATTAAAAAAAACCAGGACTTTCCCTCCCAGGTCTTGAGAACACAGCGAAGCGCTGCGTGGTGACTGTCGATCACGTAGGAAAGTATGCATTCGACAATAAGAAGTGCTTTTGTTACGGGTCAAGCGCAAGCCCGGCCTCTGGTGCAGTCATCATAAAATGATGCACTTCCTGACTGGCTGCATGGTTAACATTGTTGTGCTGTCGCTTTAGTGCATTCTCACATGCACATCCATCTCTTTTTTCCTGCCAGCTGAGACGATTTACAGCGTCATGCAAGCTGGTTTGCCGTGGCTCTGTTGTCCACCCATCAGTAATGGCTATTGCCGCTCTGTCCTGATCCTGGCAGGAAGCGGGGATCTTAATCACACTTTAACTATAGCTAGCATTGTCTGAAGACACAGAAAAAGGCCACACACAGGTTTTCTTGTGACACCCACACATACACAAGAACTACACACGGTTTTATGGCACAGACACACCCCCCCCCCCCAGTAGAGGCAAGGCTTCATATTTCTGACAGTGACTGATCCATGAAACCTTTTCCCCATACTGCTGCCCTCTGAATGTCACACAGATGTGACATCAAAGTATCTGTTTAAAGCTTTCAAAAAGCACTAATAAAAAGTCTTTTTGTCCAGTACCGTTGTTAAAATTAAAGCTAAAAAGCTTTTAATCTTTTTCACATTTTCCTAAAAATTGCTAATTTCTGTTGGTTCAGATTGGAAGAAGAGGACAAGTGCCAGACCACAGGATAGAGGTGGACTCGACCTGCCCGGCTGTCTCTCCTTCCTTCCCCCTTTCCTGCATGTTTGTGTCTTACTGTCAGGGCGACTCCCCACTGTCTGCTGTGGTTTTCTCCCCTCTTTGCCCTTGACGACTGAGTCATGTTTAAGCGCCAACATGAAAAGAATGAGGACTGGCTGGAGCTACCTTAAGTAAAATACTTGAACACATACCAAGATGATCAGATACTATAGTTTTGCTGCCATACGTGCAGAAACTGCACTTTTACATCTGTTCTGAGGACAAGAGCAAGCAAAAGAGAGGAGAATTGTAACAAAGAACAAGACAAGGGAAGAAAGAAAAAACAGATTAAATGACAACCACTCTTTCCTCTTTAGAGCCATATGCAGTGTGTCGGGTTGTTATTTCACAGCAGCCCCTTTCACTGAACCTTCATCGCAGAGCCAGGGGCTGCTCTGTGGTGCCAAACACAAAGGGACGAGGTACTTAAGGTTCCAGCACAATAGACGATACTGAAAGTCATTTTTAATGACACCACAAATGGAGTCACAAAAGCACACTAAAGGCCGAGCAATGAGGCAGTGCCTTTGCATGACCAAAATAGATGTGCTGGAATGAGGAAAAAGATGGTTTCGGGCCATCGAGGGAGTTCACTGGAATGAGAGTTATTAATCCACCGAGCGGCATCTGAAATGCAACTGAGCACAGAAGATGAAACTGAAAAAAAGAAAAGAAAGAAAAGCTGCACTGGCAGGAATAAATGCTGAATTATCTACACTAATCAAAACATCCACTCTAATCTGGTGTCTTTAGGGCTAAATCAGCTTAAAGAGGCGTCCTGGAAAACACAGCCAACGCCAATTACTGAGGGGACTCTCTCCCTCTCTTGCCCACATGGATCAAAGGCTGTGAACGGGGACATGTGGACAAAAGTACACACGTGCATGCACGTGTTCTCAGAAGCCCTTTGGCCATGGTGTGAGAGTGGCCAGATGTGCTGACAGGATCTCTGCAGTTGACCAAAACAGCAGCACAGAGCCTGTAAGGATCACTGCACAGGCAGTGGCTCTAAAAATGTAGAAAAGCTACTATAAAGACCCGCATTGAGGAATCTTTACAGTAACTGGTTTGGAACAAGTTACTTTTGGGATGCAATTGAGAACCTCATTTCAGAAAATATACGCAGATGAGGCCCAACATATAGACCTTTTTTTTTTTTTTTTTTTTAAATGCAATGTTCTGCTGGGAAAATGTACCAAACTGGTGCTACAGACCAAGCACGCCATGCTACAGAAAGACTAGCCTTCCCAGAAGGACAATGCCTCATGCAAACTGCAAAAACGTCTCAACAAATACAAGAACGAGACCAAAGTGATGACTCAATGGCCAAACTCCACCAATTGCAGCGAAATAAGCGCACTCCACAGTTCCATCATGTCCCTGGCACCACACAGGACCAGGATAATCCCAGTGCCAGACACCACAGCAGGACCCGCAATGACCTGCGTCTATGCCTCAATGAGGTAGAGCAGTTTTGGCTCAATGAGGGGATCCCACACAAGACTAGCCAGGTGGTTTACGAAAGAAGAAAAGGCTATCAAGGTGATTACTGTATTTACTTTGTTCTTCTATTGTCGTAATCCTGTACTGCTGTACTTGTGTGAAGCACTTTGATGTACCTTGGTCTTTTTAAATGTGCTACAGAAATAAAATTGAAACTGATGTAATGTTCGGTAATAATAAATGAGACTTGAGACAAAAATCACGATAAGAAATTAGTCTCCATGGTAATATTTAAGCATTTGTGTCATCAACACGAAGGTATAAACCACCTTTTAGCACAACAACATTTTTTCCTTCTTACGGTAAATTCTGCCTAATATCTTCTCTTTGATAAGTGTTTCTGTAATTTCACAACGGAAATTTAATAATTTTCTATCACATGAAAAACTGAGGCAGGGTAAGTGAGGAGGGGACGTGTATGCGGGTTGCTGAGTGTGGTTTTAGTTTGAGCAGAGCTCCTGCTCTTTGTCACAGTGACTCCAGAGTGGGAAAGGTCAGGGCTGGTTTGGTTAAGGTCAAACCTGTGGGCCTCACCCATATCACCAACATCCCCATGATTCCCACACTCAGGCTTACTTTGGCTGCAAGTATATGTGGAGGCAATAACAAAATCATCCCTGATTTACTAGGGGGGAATCCCTTCAGTCTTGTTTGGAAAGATCATTTCCTTCTAACTAACTCACCCTGGACCTTTCCATCACATGTTTTCCACTGCTTGGCTTGGCTGGCCTGGTTGCCGTTGTGATGGTCCTCAATATCATTTAGCCACTCCTCCAAAGACGATCTCATCCTGGTGGACGCTCACCCAAACTGTCGTGACAGGTGGACTCGAATGTAGTCTGTTTGTTCTGCAGACTGAAAAAGCAGCCGAATAGCTCGCCCAGTTATTCATTAAGTACTTCACAATTAAAATATCTGCAGAACATGTGTGCCTCTTTTATGTGTGCAACCCTATCTGCCTCAAATAGAAGTGAAATTAGTAGCAAACACTGCATGGTGTGTGCACCAGATACCACAAAACACATTGTTGTGACAAAGACTCCTCCTTTGATTCATCTGTGATTCATTTCAAAAGTCTTATTCTGGGATGAAAGAAAGTCGATTTTTCAACCTCCCATATGTTCCTCCCCCATCCTCACAATTTGGATGTCAACAGTTTGCAATGAACAGGAGCACCTGATTAAAGTGACTCTTATGCTAAAACAATTAATAACCCTTCCACTCAAGCAATTTCAGCAGGCGGCATTGGTTCTTCCTGTTACTATGTAACTTTACTGCATGACAGCTCTGTAGTTGTGTTAGGAGAAAAAAGTAAATAAAAGGTCATCTGCGGGAAATCTGCAAAGTGGAGACATTCAGAAATATATATTTTCCTTTTTTCTTTGATCTCCAAGCAACTGTGCAGTCCAAGCTGTTGTGTAACAGCCTCGGTCTGGATGTCTGCACAGCTCAGCTGAAACTGGCACAGCTGCTGATACAGTCCACCGCTTTTTCTATTTGTGCTGTGGTGCCACATCTTTCTTTAGTTTGGCCGATATTGGTATCTGATCGCAGTTTTCACAGGTGGGGAGAGCAGCTGGGTTGCCGGAGCTGTAAACGCCCAGCACGCTCAGACACAACCTTGGATCTATTTATTTAAACTTTCAGCCCTTTGCCAAAAAGGGGTCTCTTGTCACTGTTGAAAGTTTAGTCTGTGTGCAGGCCACTGGCATAGTCTACAAAAACAACTGCAGCCCCCCCCCACCACCCTCCCCAAAAAACAGCCCTTTAAAAACAGGAATGTGCTTTGCTTGGATAGACGCAGATTGTGTCTGCCATGGTGTAAGTGCAGGTACAGTTTCAATATAATTCAACATGCATGTCCTCGTTTGAGCCCCGCTTGTAATCCAGTGTACACAAATCATTAAAGACCTTCATCACGATTATTAGAGTCATTACTGTAGTGTGGAAAATTAGTAGCTGTGCACCACTACCTGCAAGACGGCGCTGAAGCCTGTCAGCTCTCAAAGCTTTTCAGCACATTAAAAGCCTTCATGTGCAGTTCCTGTTATTCTCCAGAGACAGCTTGGATAGATTCAGTCCAATGTTGTGTCGACCAACAGGGGTCAGTTAATATTTCTGTTAATTTATGGGGAACTTATTACACTCATTTTCAACTCCACATTTTACATTCTTAGACTCTGTTAGAGTAATTTTGTGTGATTCATAGCGCACTGCTCTTCGGCGCAGCCCAGGCGGTTTTAGCTCCTTTGTCTTCTTTTAGAGCAGTGGTGTCAAACTTGAGGCCCAGGGGCCAGAATTGGCCCAACAAAGACCCCAAAGCTTTGGAAAATGTGAAGGAGGGCATAACTTTTGAACGATTACTTGCATTTTCAGGAGTTTTACATCATTTCCTACTGATAAGGACTTCTCACGTTGCCTTTCATACATGACCAAATAAACCGTTAAATGACAGAAAAGTTCCAGTTTTTTTTTCCCCCCACCATCTACTAAAGATTTCTTAAAAACATAAAAAAGGTCATTTTCTGCTAACTAACAAAAATTGCCCAATCTGGGCAAAGAGTTGTGCTTCTAGATTTCTTTCATTTACTACCAGCAACAGATGGTTACAACACACTGTTGTAAAAGCAGTTCTTTTTCTTATATAAGATGTGTCTGGGATTAAATGTGCAGTTAAACTTCTAAACAGTGACAGAACAGGGAGGTTTCACTGGCTCACTTAAGAATAAAGTGGGCTGTATGTAGCCCACAATGTAAAACGAGTTTGGCTGACCACAAATGGAACACTGAAGGAAGACAGAGCTGTGTGCTGAGATGATCATAGCAGGACGACCTCCTTTCTTTTGCATTTGGAGCAGTCTGAAGCCTGAGCTTGGGAACTATATGCCAAGATTATTTGAAACTTTTGCTATATTGCAACCATACAACTAATGACAAAGAATAGTGAAAAGCATATGAATAGATCCACTTTAATAGAAGAAAAATAAATAGAAGCTGGTGAAATGCTGACATCAGTGTAAGGAGTGTTCCCCTCTTAGGCTTATCTATATCTTAATTTGCATTGTTTTGAGACAGAATATGAATGGGCAGTTAGTACTTCTGCAGTTTCCCTAGATAAGCGCACCATAAACATCTGACAATACGTCAGACGTGCTGGAACACTGTAGGAGTTACTGACGTATTAAACTGGAAAGCAAAAGCTGAGAAAACAAGAGGGTACAGGAGTCACTGTATGCATTGCCCCCAAAATGAGATCCCAATTTAGAGTCATTAGTTGGCAACACAACAAACTGCTCACACACTGGAGAGAAGCAGAACAACTCCACATACAGAACTCCTCCAACTCTTATCTTCTCATGTGTCCTATTCTCTCCCCCCCCCCCCCCCCCCACTTGTTTGCCTCTATTCTTTGCGCATGGCAAGTATTTAAGAGTCTACCCTGCCAGACAACGACAGCAATCAAAATCACCTTCTGTAAACTCAAAAACGGACATCAAAGATATCTCAGTTCACTCCACAATGTTAACAATTATCTTCTCTTTGCTATGATTAAATACAAGCACCCTGTAATGAGAGGCTACTTGGACAAAAACCACAAAGTGTAACCCTGTACTCTGCAGGTGAAGTTTTACCACTAAAAAAAAAAAAAAAAAAAAAAAAAAAAAAAAAAAAGCTGCCATCAGCACCTACGGGCGGTAACTGGTACCATCAGCATCACCACAAAACTGTGGCACGTGCTGAAGCAGTTTTACCAACAATGGAAATGTAAGCCTGGCAGGGGAGTATCAGGTAGATGAAAGAGACATGGGCACATTCAAAATACCCACTGTTAAATGGAGCAACACTGAAAAGGTACATGCCCATACACAAGCACAGACAGATGACCAGTCACGTGTTGGAAGGGAGGGTCTGTCTGAGCAATGAAGTACAAAGATTGAGTTATTAATCATAAACCCTTTAGACCAAAACAACATTGGTATGTCAGGGCACCATTTAATGTTTTTCCCCTCCCTAAAGCTTTCAAAGTTTTTCATTATAAACTGCATCTATGAAACAGCTACACATACCATCCAGTGCTGTAACTTTTTTAATTCTATAATTAAGATTTTATTTTCATGTCTAGATCAATATGAAAGCCACGGCTGGTTGAGGTTAAACACAATCCCCCTGCTGTGACTGGATGGTGAGTCACACTGTTTTAATGAGTGTGTGAAGCCTTTCCTTTCATCTGAGCAGACAGAGAAGTAATGTGGCGACACCACTGATGACCCGCACTAACAGGCTGGTACTGACTGATACAGTCCACACACACTTTCCCATGCCACTACACTGGTCACAGGGGCATCTTCTCTCAGGCACAAGGTACTCACACTATCATAAACACACAACTCTTTGTCCAGCACTTAACAATAGACTATACAAAGACCAGTGTTACAATTTCATTTGTGAAAAGTCGAGTGATGTAAATTTCAACATCAGACACTGAATGCGGGGAAGGCTCTGTGCAAAGGTAGAGGTATGTTCTAGTCTGGTATGAGCACAAATGCACTTCTTCATAGGAGACTCCAGGTAGTTTAGAAAGTAGAACAACTACATGGTCATGACATCCACATCGCCAAGAGAATCCCAGCGACGGGGCCCATTTACACTTTCCATTCTCCTGCGTGTGAACGGCAACGGATGACAAAAGTGACATCATACCCGTTGGCACGAGTTGCTCTTTGCCGTTTTTTCGCCCAGTTGTGCATCTCTAAATTTTTCCAACAGATGAGCTTAAGCCAAGACTGTCAGCATGTCCACCTGTGCAGGTATTTCTATTACACAGGCACTCCCAGATTCCCCATGGAGGGAGATTTCTGCAACTTTGAGACAAAAGCGCCTTAAAAGCAAGTATAAATGGATGAAGCGTCATCACTGGTGTCCAAAGCAACCACTGCAGCGAGCATAAATGAGCCATAAGGATGCTCTGACTGTTTCAACATCAGTCACAACAATGCAAATTCCTCTAAACCACATCAGCAGTTCACCACCACAATAGCACTAAATACGCCCCCTCCCACAATAAGAGCAGCCAAATCTCTATCAGCAAAGACTCCTCTGTCCTTCTGGTGTTTGAGGGAATTTCCCCTTTGTATTAAATGCTCTGGAAGAAGCCAGCAAGGGGGAATATTCATGAGAATCAAATGCATCACCAGAGGAATATAGACACTGAGATAAGCAGCAGGACAGTGAGAAGTAATGCACGACGTGTCAGCTAAACCACAAGGACACAAGTTATGGCTTTCAGGTGTTACACTTACGCGACCTGACTGGTCGAATCAGCCTTTATTTTTTAAGTCAAACATTACTGCAGGATGACTTATGAGCCAACTTACAGTTAGTTGGTTTTGGTCTGGCCATTTAATCTCTCGAGGCGGTGACTCACACTCCGATTGGGCCTCTCAAATATCTCAACCTGGTTTCTTGCTGGAAATCTGTGGATATCTTTTTGTTTTTTGAACCACTGGTTGACAATTAAAACAAAACCCTGGAGTGAACCCGTTCATTACACAACCGAGCGAGGGACATTCCAAGGAGGATTGTGGGTATGAATAGTGAATGGTAATAGATTCATTTGTATGCTCGATGACTGGCTGGCAGCAGTCGAGACCCTCTCCAGAGTTGGGATCAGCGAGAGAGTGCGCGAGAGAGACTAGGAGTTGGTTCCCATTCAGAGTGCCGTGGTGTTGTGTTTGAACAAATACATCAGCACATGCACACACACACACACACAAACTGAGAGAGCCCGGTAAGGAGTCTCTCTTTTCATGCAGATCTTTTGTCTCTCAGTAATGTCTGGTATGCCGGGATACAGGCCTTTGCTCAATGACCTGATTTCTATGGGACTGCCGAGACACTGGTCTGTGTGCGTGTGTGTATTTTTCGTGTGCGCGTGAGTGTGTTTTCATATGCCTGCGAGGGCTTCCTCTGGATCAGGCACAGGACTTACCAAGGCAGACAGAGGCAGACTGAAACTTATCCAGCCAATAAGAGAGCCGGAAACACAAAAGCACATATACAGACACACACAGAAGGCCTGGCATGAAGTAAACAAAAAGCCCTCATAATTGGACCAGGAAATATTCAGGGGGGGGAAACTTGATTCTAGTCAGCACCATAATTGCAGCCCAAGACACAGTTAATGCAACAGTTGATAGTTTGGTAGGTTTACCAGTTGGAAGACATTTGGAAAGAAATATTTAAACTAGTATTAAAGACGTAATCTGCGGGGGATAAAGAGGCGAAGGAAATCGCACAGTGTAGATCAGCTTACCTTGTCTCTGTATGAAGATCCTGAGGAGCGGGTGAGCGGTTGACACCGCCTTGACGAAGTTGTCGTCGTTGTTGATCGGGAGCAGGTCGCCGTGAACGTCGGCGTAACCAATCATCACCTCCATGTTGGCGATGCGGTGGATATGCAGGATGAGTTTGTAGAACTCCTCAAACTTGCCGGGCTTGACCCGATCCACCGAGAACCGGCGAAACTCTGCCCCATACTGAGAAGAAAAAGGAATAATCAAAAGAGGAGCTGTGAGAGGGACAACCAAACAGGATGAGGAAACTGGGATTCTGACTGTTCCACATAAAAGTCACAGGGTGGAAGTTCACCGAGCATGTGGTTGTGACCTTAAGTAACATAAAGCACCAAGAAAGGAAGGTTTTTTTTCCTGAAGCAGTAAACAAACTGAACAGCTGTGATTCTCTGCAACTTTAAATACCGCAAGAGGAGCGTAACTTTCCAAACAACTGGATTACACAACATGAAACCTTCAGGAAATATAGAACAAAAATACTTTCAGTAGGAGTTAGCTGACGACTGATATCTCTGTGCTAAAGCTACAACTAAAACTGCTTACATCAGCAATCTGAAGGTGTGAAAATCCCTCTACAGTCACCTGTAAATCTCAGCCCGAGTCTTGTTTATATAACGTGTACAAAAAGCTAATAAAGCTCTCCCTGTTCCCCTTTTCTCCGGGTTTTATGCTAAGCTATGGTGTCTGCAGCTTTGTATGAAACTGACAAATCTCAAAGTTTTGTTATCAAGCTTCTGGCAAAGAAATGAATGAGTGCATTTGCCAGAATGCATAAACAATCCAGTGATTAATAACTCAGATACTTAAAACTTCTTAATCATGAGAATAAGGTTACTTTCAGCTTCTCTCTTATTAACCAGGGGTCACCATAGCAGGCAGCTGTGCAACTTTGATTTATCTTTTTAATATCAGAGGCCTGTCTTGTAAATAGTAGATTAACTGGTTCCTGTCTTTTCTATGCTTTTTCTACCCAAGTGCTTTCTAACATACATAAGTGCCTTGAGGGAATGTATAAATAACACCAAATTGAATTAACACACATTGACACTCCGCTGCATGTGTTGGGGTTCGGTATCTTGCCCAATGATATTTTGTTATGGATTGAACCCTCACAGTGATGATTCATTGGTCGGTGAATTACTCTTTGAAACAATATCAAAACTTAACAACTGTTTTCTTCAAAGATCCAATGTTGATGGGTTTATTGTAACTTTTTTCATTGGTGCAGATGCTTTTAAACTGTTGTCATTTGTGTTGCCTTTTGTAATTGATTTCACTCTTTAGGCTTAAACAACTACACTTCAAGGATAATGTCCTAGGAATCACTCCTAAGACCTCTGAATAAAGCAATATTCATTCTGTGTCTCTAAATTTGCAGTACTTTGAGCGCATTACAACATGAAGACTCCAGATAATCTCAAAGGACTCAGATGATGTAGCCAACAGAAAAATAAATACAAAAGCTGCAAACTTCTAACTCTCAGTGGTCCCCATCTTGCATACATAGTGGATTGGAAGAGAAGAACCAATTTTTGTCACTAAGAGAAAGTTCCAGGGGAAAGATGCACTCCTCAGAAGGAATTATGCATAATTTCCAAAACAAACTAGGAAAAAAGGAGAAAAGTCAGCACCAGACTTCACACTGAATTTGGATGAAATGAATTTGATTAAAATAAATCACCAAACAGCAGCATTGGTATTAAAAAATAAATAAATAAAATAAAAAAAATCCATCCCATTCACCTTATTTGTACCGTTTTAATGACTATTCTATGCCTTGTATATAAAACTAAACTACACTCCGGAGAGTCAACATTCACAGAGGTCTAGATACTTACCCTAAAACATTTGCAGGACCTAGCTCAAGTAGCTTTTCAGATTTGAAAACAAGACAAAAGTAAACCCACCTCAACTTCATCAAAATACTTGGAGGGAAAAAAAAAAGAGAAAAAAAAAAGAAGAAACGAACAACATTAGGGTCATGAAAGTTTGCACAATTGCTATAAGAGGTCTTTCTTTTCCCCAGAATATTTTCAGCCACATCTGAGATGGTCAGTTGTGAAGCATCTGAAGCGCCAACATGGAAGGACCCACAAGTACATTTGCAGCCCCTCACTTCACGCGTGTTGATGTTCACAATTCTGAGACATCATCTCAGTCTTTATACAAAGCCAGGCTGACATTTACTAGATGGCCTTCATATACTGAGCACACCAGTCTTCTAGTTTACTTATCTGCAAGAAGCTGAATGAGCACATTCCCTAAAACCCAGTCCCTTTACATCTGTGCCTGCTGTTGGGATCTTCCTACACTGGCTAAAATTATAACCGGATAAGATGCATCGGGGTCTGGGTGGTTCTCCATCTCAGCTAAATCATTTCCTGGGGGAAACGCTGTAGCTTTACGTGCGACTCTGCACATCAAGATCGTATCACCGAGAAAACAAATTTCAGCCGCGCACTGCCTGAAAACACCAGGAAATGGAAAGCAGGTCCCTATACAATAGCAGAATTCAGGTAGCTATGCATGACAGTAGCAGGCAGCCACTCCTCCCACCCACTATTTATACACAAAAGCACAGACTTGAACAACTGGGCTTCAGCTTTTCCTGGGTAGGCCACTGTATCGCCAACGAGAGCGTGCCTGAGGGTCACGACAAGGTCATCATGTGACTGAGACAAGCACACAAAGGCGCGACTGAGGCGCTGAAGCACGGTACAATAATCTACAACAACAGACAGCAGCAGTGGCAGCACCGGGGTCTGAATCAGAGTAGTAATTTGTAGACTAAGGCGCTGTTTGTTACTGTAATCATCAGCTCACAGCTGAGGGAAGCTGACAGCAGAGGAGAAGAGTGGGGAGATGATCAGGGAGCAGGAGGAGGAGGGAGAAGAGGAAAACTGCTGACATAGGAGAGCAGCAGAATACTGACTGGAAAGAAGAAGAGGAGCTGGGGGGGATACATTAACCAGCTCTGTAATTAGAAGATGACACATAAATTTAAGCGGCGGTGTGTGAGGAGACTTAGGGGGATACCGGGTGTAATTTGTTGCCAGGCTGACTCAAGGCAGCGGGAAAGGCAAATGTGTGAGGCTGCATTTTGAAAACCTGCCACCCACCTTCAGCTCATAAACCTCAGCCCGTATTACAATGACACAACAAGCAGACAAGCAGGTTCGTCAGAGTGAAGTAGGTGCTGTTAGCGTCGAGGAAAGTGAATCCGAGGCGCGCATATACTGTAATCAACTCTGAAAGACATCATACGCTACGCTCCACATCATAATTATACTTGTGCGTATCACTATCCTCTGAACGCGACTGCTCTCTTAGTGCAGCACGTGATCAGTCTGAAAAAAGAAATCTGTTTGAACCAGCAGAACCCGGCCCTCAGGTATGAGCAAGTCTGAACATGGCGCGATTAATCACGGGCCTCAGTGCTAAACCTCGACTCTTAGAGCACACCACTACAAACATGACATCACTTGCTCTGCTGGCCTACTGCTGCAGAGTGACGTCCGACAGGCTGAAACATGTCTGGAGCCTTTTAACTGACACACTGAAGAAAATGGAAGATAACCGACTTCTTGTCTCTGGCCAACGCTGGCTCTTTTCTTACCTAATATTCGGTAAGTCGGGGAAACTCACCTCAGAAACTGCCTACAGGCTCCCAGGATTTTAAAAGACGACTAAGTATTTAATAAAGGAGAACCACAGGACCCCACTCCACTCAACCCCCTACATCTCCTAAAACACTCTGATAAGAGCTTGATGTGAGTGAAACCAGCAAATCCTGGCTGAGGCCTCAGTGACAGGCAGCCAGACACCTCCAGTGTTAGCCCTGATAAGCTTATCACAGAAACAGATTCCTCTCGAAGGAAAAAACAAAACAAAAAAACAAAAAACAAAACCATGAACCAGTAAGAACCAGTCACACAACAGCAATCAATCACATATGTAACACTCTTGACACTTCTGGAAATCTGAATGTACCTCAGCATTTCTGCAACGTCTTCATAACAGACATTTTTCTCTCTAGAGCCTTATTTGGCATACGATTATTAAAAAGGGAGTGCACCTAAAGGCCATGTTTGCTTCTGCTTAACAAATGAATTATTTAGACTTTTTTTGGTTTAAAGAAAGTAATCGCATAACAAAAATGAATGCTCACATGTTCAACTGCACCCAAAGACACTCAAAAGATACTTTTGGGGGCTTCCTTATTCACAAAAAGGTCACCGCAGCGACCAGTTGCACGCGTTTGACTTGGGAGATTTTGTGTCCCTCGGTTGCAACCAAAGAAGCGTCTCCTTCTGCAATCGAAGCGGCATCTTTCTCCTATCAGAGTTTGTTTCAAGTCACACAAAAACCACGTACTGAGAGAGAACTCCATGTTTAATAAAGCGGCTGTAGGAACCAACAGTAACTGTTACAACTTTACATTAACTACGCAGAAGGAATGAAAACCTGTTTGTCACGGCACAAGTTTGCATAACTATATAAAAACAAAACAAAAGTGAATACGAGGATGATTCGAGTCGGTAAATAAGCCGTTTGGCTTTGGATATTACCATGAACCATAGTTGTTGTTATGGAAACATTTGTATCTAATGAGAAGGTAGGAAGTCCGTATACATTTTATTGTGTATTTTTTTGTTTTGTTGGCGTTTACATAAGAAGGTAAGTCTTGATGAGTGTTACACAATTTATGAGTCCCAAACCTCATCGATGGGTCTTGTTTATTTCTGTGTATTTCTTAAAAATGTAACAATTTTTACTCATTAAAGTAAAGTATTAGGTTACATTTACAGCACGCTTTTAGTGCCAGTGTTGGCAGTCTGGAAAATCTCATTTTACAGGAAAAAAAACAAAAACAAGATAAAATGGTAAATGGGCTGCATTTACGATAACTTTATCTTATTGGATAAAACAAACACTGACAAAGTTTAACTTTGAGGACATAATCTGCAGTTTGAAAATGGTGATAGATTGCATTACATATTACTGCAAAACTTTAAAACTGTAATAATATTGTAATGTGCCCTTAGTATTGTGAGGATATCATATTATTTACTACTAAATGATGAACTGAATTACGTGTAGCTGATCCTGCTCCTCTGTGCCTTCAGAGGCCCAGACTGTGGCAGAGCTATGTAACAGATAAGATTTCCCTTTACAGGTATTCAAATGTCCTCAACTGTCAGTGTGCTATTTCTCTCCAAATAATCAGCTTTTGTTTCATTAACACGCTTGATTTCTTCACTGAGGGAGATGAGGGAACATGAGGGACGGGGGTTAGAGCTCCCAACACACCCCAAACGGATCAAAACAAAACAAAACCTGACGAAGTAGAACAAAATGTGAAACCACTTAAAGTGACGTGACGGAGACGGAGAGTCACATCTGATCCAAAAGTGGAAACGTGTGACGTGGTGGCATGACGGTGTGCCGTGGTGACGCCGGTGGACCTGTCTGTTCTAGCCACAGAGCTCCTGGCGTGCCAGTCCCACCCACAAACAATCTGCGGCAGCCACGGAGTGACCACTCCTGTCTCTGTGGAACAAACCCTGCAGCAAAAGAAATGGCAAAACAACAAAAAACCCACCTACACACACAAACACTACTCGCCTTTTTGGCCGTTTTTGTGTGAGTACATGCGCACCCACCTGTCACCATCAGAGCATCTGTGCTCCATCTGTCCACCACCCCACTGAAACTGGGCGGCCAAAAGGTGGAAACAACTCAGGAGTGAATGAGTCACCTTCTGCACCACTTGCCCATCTCTCAATCTAACCCTCAGGTGTGAACACATGCGAATACTGCATTATCTCACAAATAAATCAGAAACACTGGATTAGAATGCAGGTCACCAGCAATCATTGTGGGGTTCACAAGTGATGAGTGTCAGCTGGTAGTTCTTCACAGAGCCCACACAAACAGTCACTTGTGTATCGAAAAAACAAAACAAAAATAAAACTCTTCCTCTGCAGTATAAACTAAAATAAGAGCCGCATAACTCATGTGGATGTATTGTGTACGTGTTGAGATGAAAAGCTTCATAAATCAGGGCACTCCATTGAGACATAACAATTGAAATCTTGGCAATCCACTTGATGTTTGTGTGTCCATTAGTCTGTCAGCGTTTAAAAAAATGATCTAAAACAAAGAGCTAGGCTGATACTGTGTAGCAAGAACACAAAAACTCAGTGCAACTAATGCAACGTCTGACTTTAACAGGTGGAAACTTTGTTGCTGTAGGAAATCTGGAGAGCTAGGTGCTTCAAAAACAACCCCATTACCCACCTACCCAGCCCTCCTCCATCAACCACCCACAGCAGCATCGGGAAAGAAAGAGTCAAATCAGCAAAATCTGGATAGGAAGTAAGAAGCAAACAATCACTGCAAATGAGAGAAACATCCAGAACCTGCAACTTTCCCCGCACAACTCACGGGGGAAAAGCGGAAATAGTTATGTGGCGTAGGCTGCACACCGTCCGACCAGCTCCGGCTCCGTGACGGGACAGCCATGTGAACATTTATCATGATTATTATTATTTTAATCCCCCCAAAATCCTATCCACCCACACCACCACCAAGCAGGGCTTTCAAGTTTCCACTCACCTTGCTTTTCACTTCCACAGCGTTGCAGTTAGGATTTCGCAGAGGTTGCGACTTATTAAAGCTCCGATTCATTTTTTTCCCGTTTGAAGGAAAAAAAAAAAAGAAAAAAAGTTCAGTCGCCTTTGCCCACAGAGAGAGGGGCTCTGGTCCCGGGCTTTCTGCTCTAAAAAATTCTCCCTGTTCGCTTCTTCCACAGAACTTCGTGTTTCTTTCACCTCCCCGACTTCTTTTTTCTTTTCTCAGTGCGCTCCGACAGACATGAGGGAGGACTTCAAGAGAGAGCAGGAGGTGTGCGACTCGCCGCGTTGACTTGAGGAGTGTGAGTTAAGTTTTGAAAATGACATCAGCCCTCTTTAAAAAAAAAAAAAACGGGATTCTGGGATGCATTCACGTACCGCACGAAATCCCCAACTCCCTCAGTCGGGATCTATTTGTATCCTTGCTGTAGTCAGTAAAGGCTGAGTAAATAACAGCTACTACTGATAATGGATTAAGGTTTAAAAATGTATGCTATCGCAAAACAAACAAACAAAACACACACACAAATATTTATAACAATAACAACTTGATATGTATTATGTCCTGTTAATAAAAATATCATATTAAATCAGCCGTGTTTAGTCGTCTTTTGATGCATATGAAGAAAAAAAAATAATGAAACCAAAATATATATATATTTAAAAGTAAGCATTTAAAAATATAGATGTAAAAAGTAAGCAGACTTCCTCTAACCCCGCCTTCTCCAATTTATAGCCTAATATATTCAGGGTAAAAAAAAGTGGTCTTTCCGGTTAGTTCGTGCATTTCCAGAATCTGCGAAGGCAGCACTGAGCACGCTGGACCTCCGAGACACCAGAGGACGCGATTTTCTAAACATTTTTTTAAAAGGTCTGTAGCTAAATGATTGAATTCATTGATCCAAACAAGGTGGTGTAAGCCCACAAACCCTGTGGTGTGGAACAAGTATCTTTTAATATAACCCCCCCAGTTCAGTTTGCAATCATTACCTCTGTAAGTGAAGGTGAAGTGTGAGCCACTGGGAACTCAAACACATAAAAACACCATAGTGTGAAGAAAACAGCCACATATCTTTATATTTAACCATCTGCTGTAGCCTGCTCAACTTTTCAGATACATAACAGGTGAAGATTTACTTGCATTTTTACATTGTCCTCATAATATGGAGTTAAATATGGCCTATGATGCCTTTAAGTCTTATTTTTGTGATCTTTTACAGACCACAAAACCATCTTTTTATCCAGGTTACACGGGATTTGTAATAAAACCTGCCACCCAATTTGGGTGGTCAAGAGGAAGCTATTCTTCTGTCAGCAGAGAGCTTCAAAGTGCACCAGGTAAACATCTCTAATTGCCCCTGGAACGTGATAATCTCACACCCCCTCCTTTGTGAGGTATAGGCATCCTGAGCCATTCAACCTGAACAAAAAACCTCACAGCGTAAGAACCAGCTGATCGGGAATATTCATTTTCAGCTGGGTTAATTAGCATCCATGACCGCAATCCTGCTTGACAGCATTCCTGGGCCCCTGAAGCTGGCTGTGCACAACAGCTGCAGGCTGCTACCCTCTCAGTAGCTCAAAGTGCTGCTGGTTTACTCTCTTCAGGAATGTGTTGACTGCTTACAAACAGAGCCCAAACCCAGGTTTCACTGCGATCCTGCAGCACAGACTCTGCAATGCTCCCTATGTGACTGCATGCAGGGATAGTTACGCTATAGTAGATTTAGTGAGTAAATGTTTATCAACTGTAGTCAGAACTACATCTGATGGGTGCCCACAATCAAGTTAGGACTATGGTTACATTGACATTTGGTTATTAGCAGAAGAGACAGTGATTTTTGATGTGTTTCTACAACATCTGATGCTGTCATATTTGCTGTTAGTTAATAATTAATGAAATATTGTGAGGTAAATGTGGTGGTGCTCTATATAACTAGCTTTATGAAAACGAGTAGTCAAGCGTATTGCGCCCACTAACGGCCGATGTGTGGTATTGTTTTAATGACTTTAACAGTGCAACAGTTACAGGATCTGCATATGTTTTAACTGAATTATGGTGGAAAAATACAGACCTTCCTCTACATAAAGTTAAATCTTTTGCAGTTGTAACCATCTGGGCCTGAATCATCACAGGTGATTGTCATAAACCTACCATAAGGAAAGATGGATATATGTTTTTGTTGTGTGTCAATCAGAAGAATTAATTTCCCTGTTCCCTGGTTGCCAAAACTTGGAAGAACATCCATTCATTTACTTAATTAGCATCTGAATCAGAATACTTTAATAATCTCAGAGGAAATTATGTGGTCACAGTTGATCCAATAAGAACTAACTAACTAAACTAAATAGAATACAATATATTACAAAGTTACAAAATATAACAAAATCGCTGTAATAAATACAAATAGCTCTAATCATAAATATCCCTGTATATTACACTAAATTACATATATATGGGTGACACTGAGGTGCCCCCTTTGTTATATTACAGTTTTTTCTGATTGCTTAAGCACATTTTTTGTAACTATTGGCTAATTTTGCAAAACTCTTCACACAAATAAGAAAACCTGTCACCCAATCATCAAAACATTTTAGTTCTCTTGCAAAAGCGAACACAGCTAGATTAACTCTTCACACCTTTGTAAAAATGGTGTTTCCGTATCAAACAGTACACACAAGCCATCATCTACTAAGCACACAATTCACCAACTACACACTGATGGTATGAATGAAAAACACATCTGGCTTTTGCTTTCTCTGTGCACAAGGTAGGCCATGTCAGTTTGAGCTCATACTTCTGTTATAGATCCATCCAGTGCTACAAATCTTAGTGCAAAGTGACTGTACTTACCGATTCTCATTTCGAAATGTCCTAATGATGCTTGCCACAGTGTAGCGGCTCAGTTTAGGCTGAACACGTTGGCCAGCTTCCCTCAGGGTCATCCCATGGTTGATGACATGGTCCACTATTGTAGCTCTGGTGTCATCAGTTATTCTGTTTCTTACTCTTCTTACCCTTCCTCTTTCCTCTCCTCGTCCTCTTCTTGCTCCTCCACGTCCTCTTCCTCCAACTTCTTCACCTCCACGTCCTCTCCCTCGGCCTCCTCTGATTCTCACTCTTCTCACTCTTACTGCTCCTTCCATTGTACTCCACATAGACAGCTTACCTGTGGCCTGTTCATAGTGCTTAGGCTGATTGCAAAGTGGACTAATTATCTAAAACAGTTTTCACATGTGAAAGTGTGCCAGACAGTTGGCAAATTAGTGTTAATGATAGCCATACATGTGTATACTTTTGCTAGGAGTGTGTTGGAAATTTGGTAATTGAGTGTTGTGCAGTGAATTGTGCCTACAGTTTTGCAAAGTGTGTGTTACAAAATTGCAAACTGAGTGCAAAGCAGTTTTTGTGCTTTTAGTTTTGCAAACTCAGTGAGTGGTTTTGCTATAAGTCTGAATAGTTTTAGAAATTGTGCTACAGGAATCACAGTTAGGGTTTAAGCATTCAGAAAAAACTGTAATTGGAACTTTTCTTTGTAGACGATGTGATTTTAAGTGCGTGCAACTATTGCAGTGTGTACTTGTGTAGATGGAGGAGTTATACATAGTGATGGCCATAGGAAGAAATGACTTCCTGTGTCATTCAGTGGTGCATTTGGGCAACGCGCTCCTGTCTGACCAACAAACCATGGACTCGATGAGAGTTTATTGTCCAGTATTGTCTCTATCTTGGACAACAACCACCTTGAGTCCAGCTCCATCCCTACAACGCTACTGGTCTTGTCTGTTGTCATCCACGACACTCAACCTGCTGCTCCAGCATGCAACCACTGGTGTCCTAGGGAAAAAAGCAGAGCACATCTTGGTCAGGTTGCTGATCTGCTGCAGGCCGCTTGGAAGAACAATCTAACACAAGTAAAAATGACACGGTCTGAAGGTTTAGGGATGTTGTCTTGCCACGAACTATTGTGGATGCTGTCAGTGAAGGTATGCTTTCAATCTTTCTGTTTGTCATCAACATTACACAAAAAGTAAATGTCATGAAACTTCATTGAGCAGTAGTGGAGCATGTGCAAAGGAAGATCTCACTAAATTTTAGTGTTGGCCCACATTGCCTCTTTAAAACTGCAGTATAGTGTATTGGCGTTGGCAGGGGGAAACCGTTTTAGTTTTCTGTGCAACTAAAGTATCTTGGCTTAAAGATATTTATTTTCTTCTTGTCTCAAAAGCCAGGCAATCAATTAGGAGAGAAAGAGACAAAGGGGGATGTACATTTACTTTAATCAGCTATCTTGCAGCAAAGCCATTTACATGATTTTGCTTTTTCTGCAGATGGTGGGACAACATCCAGACTGTCTTTTAAATATAAAACTTTATGCAACATCAAACAGAATGAGTTTTTTTTAAAACATAGATTTTCATCTCACATATTTGATGATTTAAAAAGAATTCTGTATGTGTCATCAAGGAAACAAAACAAAGCCATAACTCATAAAGAAGCTTCAATCACTAGTATGTTCTTTGAAATGGAAGTTACAAGGCTTTCATGATCAATGAGGATTGCAAGGCAAACATATAAATTTACTCTGGACGTGAATAAAAATACAATGAAACCACATCAAAGGTGCTGACTATACACAAGTAATCGATCAGCTCGATACAGACAAAACCAACTAGGATGTTGGCTAGTTGCCATCCAATACTCTATTCAGAATGAGTCTAAATCTATTAAAGTTATCTCAAAACACGACAAAGGGGTCTGCTACTGCTTTGGGGCTGATCGGCAGTGAGATGAGTCTATATACCAACAAACAGCAGTGTGCAGAGGCCCCGAGCCATCCCTTATTTCTTTATATTTTGATGGGAAAATAGGAAATGTGTGCAGTGATTTATTTAAACTCGTGTAAATGGAAATATAGTGTATAAGTGGAAAACCGAGTTTGCATTCTAACAAGCTTGAAAGTCAGCCTGAACTTTTTTTGACAGGCTTTCTAGTAATTTCTTTAATAAAGCTCCAGGAATAGTTATCCAGGCTTCTTGAAGGACATTCAAAGTTCTTCTTTGGATTTTGGGTGTCATCTGTTATGTTTCTTGTCAAGATGATCCCACACTGCTTCAATAATGTTGAGCTCTGGGGAGGCCAATTCATGGTTGGTAGTGTTATATTGTGTGCTTGTCTGTCCAGTTGTACTTTTATGGCATTGGCAGTGTGTTTTGGATCATTGTCATGCTGAAAAATGAAGCCCTTACCAACCAGACACTTGCCAGATGGGTTGCATCGCAGATTAAAATCTCACTGGACTTTTCTGTGTTCATAATCCCCCCCCAAAAAAGATCTCCAACACCACTGGCTGAAATGCAGCACCAAATGATGACAGAGCCTCCACCATGTTTTAGAGATGGTTGCAGACCTCTCTCCTGACATCCTTAATATATAATGACAATGATTTGAACCAAAAATATAAAATTTGGATTAATTAGTCCATAAAACCTGTTGCCACTGATGAACACAACGCAGTTCATCCCACTGATTCATGTCAGTGATAAGTGGCTTGGAATATTTTGGAAGAAAAATGGCTCAAGGCTTTTGTAAGGTCCTGTATGTTAACCAGATTTTTGATACAATAAGCAAGTGGCTGTAATGGTGACAGTGAAATATTGAATCTTCATTGTGTTTATGGTTGATTTAATTGCATATTCTTCTTTTTAGTGAACAGAACAACATGGATTACTATATATGACAGCACGTGGATTTCCAATGGAATGTTGGGATATTGATTTTTTTTACTCTGAGATAGTTCCCCATATGGCCACCAGAGGGCAGACCACACCCACATAAGATACATACAGCAAGCACTTGGGGGATGGGATCAGTCACATAGAGAGCTGACACAACAGTTACAACGCATGTTATTCGCCCCCCAAACAAATTATATGGTTGTTTGATATAGGCAAAATGCGGTTTTACTTCAGATACTTGCTGTAAGAGTGACCAAAGCCAAATATTATAATCTTAAGAGTGGCTTACGATTTACAACCTTTCTTACCGTATGTATTAATGGTTCTGCTGCTTATTTGCTTTGAACTGTCAGGGGATATATATGAGGAAATCAATAAAGGGAAAAAAATAACAAAAGATAATATAGAAAGAAAGAAGGTGTGGAAAGGTGTGCAAGTAATACATAAACAAATTACAGGTACTAAAGAATAAAAGATTGAGGAACAAGAAGAAAACAGTAGAAGAGGAATAACAGGTAAAGATGAAGAAGGCTGGATGCATCATTGCTTGTCTCCATAATGAGGAGACAGTCATTTTACACTCAGAGCTCATAGCAGTTTGTGGTTTTTATCCAGCTAACGTCTGAATTTAGGTGGTCCTTTGTTGGTAATGTGAGATGAGATGATTACAGTGAGATGAAGAGATACACACATTAATCCATCCTTTGTTTAGAGACAGGAAAACATCCGGAGCTGGTTATAGTAGGGTAGGAATGCCAGCCAGACCAACAGAAAGGCTCCTCAACTCAGCCCACCACGCTGTTCTGCTTCACTCACTCTCTGATTAAAGAGAAAAGAGGACCCACACACACACACACACACACACACACACACACACACACACACACACACACACACACACACAGAGCCAGATCTAAAGATTCAGGTCATACTGAACAGACATCGTGGTTGAGTTTTCTCATAAGCAGAGCTGTCTCTGGAATCACACTGCGTCATGACACACCACCAGCCTCTCCAGCCATGTCCTTTGACTTAAATGGCAAAATTAAATGCGGTCCAAGTTGACAAATGGAAAATTAATCTCTCCGTCTCTGCCTCTTTTTTTCCTGCAGCGTGATTCTCTTGGAGTATATGTCTGTGCATAAGACAGAAAAGAAGGAGGAGAAGCAAAAAGTATAAAGAGAGTGAAGTAACACATGCAGCGATGCTGGGAGAAGCTCTTTGGAAGGTTTTCACTGTTACAGAGGCGACTTGGTAAGTAGTGCTGATTACACATCTGCTGCCATTTGATTAAAAACACATATTTGTACACTTCAGGCTGGTGAGATTTCCACTCAGGTACTATCACTAACCCATAGCTTAGTGCTGAGCTGTTTTCAGGACTTCATCTTGGGATTTCATCCATAGAATTACACATTTTCATTAATTTTTTTTGTTTATCTACCAGTTCTGAGATTATCTGCCATTGACTTTTCTCTACTAATAAAAAATATTTTTACTACATCATCCTATGTCCTTTTTCTTTTTTGCACCAGTAACCATGTGACTGTTATGGTGTCCCTCAAGGCCCTGTTGCGGATCCTCTAGTTTTTCTACTAGTACTCCCCCCGTCCCTTCAACCTTTGTTGAATAATATATACTTTTTTTTTATACAGATGGCTTAAACTGGTCTTGATTAAATAAATACTTAAAGTAGAAGAATTTGGGTCTCCCAGCTATTTCCATTGTAATATCCATTGTATGATGTCATCTAAACCTTTAGGTCCTATTTCACTAATTCGCTTTGATGCTGAAATAAGAATGGTGCTCTTTGCATATAAAAATATTTAAAATGAGATATCCTTATAATCTTATGTTAGTACGGAGGAATATTATTTCCAATGTAAAACCATCTTTTTCTTAGTTTTCTGAACTGTGTAGATCAGCAGCAATGGGTATCTTTGTTTATCATTCTATCTTAGCCAATTCTACAAAATGCTTCCTTTAAAATACTGCCAAATTTTAGTATTTACTGATTTGTGAAGTAATAATATGTTATATTTGAGAGCGAGCTGGATATTTTGAAGCTTAAATAGACCAATAAATTAGCACTGAATGTTTTGGTACATGCCGTAAGGGGAATGAGGCATGTTACATTTTTAGCATGCGATGCAGCTCTGGTTGACTGCCTGTAGTTGCTGCTTGCAAGCTTCATTCCATTTGTGAACTTCTGACCAGTTCTAAGGCCCTTTTACAAAGTTCCCCTGAGTGCTTCTATAAATCCTGGAGCCTTTACGCTCAGCACGTCACTGCTTGGACAACCCCTCAACATTTTCTCCAAGCAGGTCTTTCAATATAGTCTCTAAAGTGTGGTGGTTGGTCTCTTTTTTGGGATGCAGTTTATTTGTCTTCAACTGAAATATTTGCTCTGATTAAGTCTCCAAATATCTCATATCATATCCCCAATAAACCATGGGACTGTCATGTGTGTTTACACACACACGTAAACACACAAGACAGAGGATTAAGGCAGAGAGCATGAGGTGGAAAGAAAGGCAGGAACTGACAGGTCAGTATGGCTACAACAGGGGGGCCATGCCATCCTCCTCACCTCAAGCCTCACCTCCTGAACTGAAATCAGGCCTATAATTCACAAAAATGTGCAAAAATATGAAAATGTATTCCCGATATTGTAACAATTACTTATTGTCAGCAGATTAGACATGTAACCCTCCCACCTCCAGACAGCTGACAATGAGTCAACTAAACAACAACAGCTGGTTATAAACTAATGTTGTGCCAACTAAGTTATTGGGCTTGAGCTTCCTAAAAATCTCACTTTCCATCTGATAAATAGTTTGATTGGATTCCCACTCTTCTATTAGAGTTCCTTGGAGTTTATTCAAGTTTATTCAAGTGTCCAAGTCCGACTTCAAAGAAAGTTTCACTTATACTGATTAACAGTAGCTAACAGAGACTAAGTTGTAAAGTCATTCTATTGACCTGGACACTTCTCACCCGGCATTGACAACTGAGGTGAAACGTGGACTGACAGCCTACCCATATATTGAAACACTCTGGAGCGAATCCAGTCTGGTAAACATCCATCAAAGCAAAACTTTGACTCACATACACACACATTCTGGAAAACTATCTAGGACCACTCACTATTGTTTAACAAAAAATAAAATATTTAATTGGTACCTGCTATTTAATTCAATATTTTTGCCAAGTATTTAAATATAAATACATAAATAAATAAAGCGTATGCATGTTCTGTCTACTTTACTGACACCTATTGGTGAGATTTTATGTACTGTACCTTTAAGGGTCAATAAAATGTTCACAAACTTTACACCCTAACAACTTGTCGCTGTACACTAATGACGGGTAATTATTTTTCGTTAAACATGTTTGTTTGTTTTTATTTGAATTTTATGAAGTTTGGTTCATGATTATCTTTGTTTCTGTCACTATTCTCGTATGAGAGAAGGATTTTTTGTCGGTTTCTATTTAATGGGAGTCATAACTACTTGGTCACAGGATGCTTGTCGAAACATTGTACATGTTGAATGACTTCTATAAATAAAGTTTATCAATCGTGAGCACGCAAACATGGAGATAACTCCATCACGGTCCTGCCACCACCTGAGGGTGCCATTGCCTTACCATTAACCATGCATGAACATGCGCTCAGGCACGTACACAGGCCTGCTTTCAGTCATTGTCTCGGTCGCTTTTTAACACCACATACGCACACACGTGTGCACACGCAGACACACACACACACACACACACACACACACTTTCTTTTCTTTTAAACAATGAAACCTCTCACTCATTGACGCCTGCTTACTCTCAGCCTTGTGCAAATGCTGCCTCTTGTCCAAACCGAGTGATTTGTGGAGTCTTTTGATGTGTAAAGTGGCAAAGACCTGGAGCTGGATCTGGACTTCGTCACAGTGCTGGGAGTCAGAGACACTTTACTCCAAACTCAGGCCTGTTTCACACCAAACTTTGAACAGTTGAACCATAAAAGGAAGAGAATATTTTGAACACTTTTATCTCACAGGTATAATTTGATGTTATAAAGTGTGGCCTTAGAAAAATCTTCCCAAACGATATGCAACTAGAGGAGCAGTCTCAGCAGCAGCTCTCTCTGATTCCTCCTGGTGACAAACCAACACCTCCATCATTCTTGTGACGCTGTAAAATGTGGAGCCACTCCTGGTTCATTTCTTCTCCCTCCAGAATGAAAACATCAGCCATCTGGTCTAGAGGTGAAAGGTCAAATCTCAGGCTGTTAATGAGGATGGCGTTGCTAGGTGGATGTAGGATGTGTGAGTGTGTGTACGCGTACATACGTGTGTGCCAGGGAGCCTCTCTCATGAGCGTGTCTGCTTCCTGAGTGAGCATTAAACATTAACGACTCAGCTCTATGAGTCTAGAGGGAGGACAGGAGACGTGAGTAGAGAAAGAGAGAGAGACAGTGTGGACGAAGTCACTTCAGAGAGGGAGAGAGAGGAAAGAAATGTGCAGGTGACACATGAATGCATGCACTCAACACACACCCACCCACACACGCATGCGTACAAATGCATCCTGGATCCTCTCTTCCTTTCAGGCACTCTCGCTTCAAAAAGCTTTTCCTCTTGTTTATTGACTCAGCCTTCCAACATTCAGTACGTCAATAGCTGTGGTCGATGAGAAAGAAAAAGGCGCAGGGGATACTGCTGCGACGAAGGCGTGTGCGCATCTCTATATGCGTGTGTGTTTGTGTGCGCGTTCACCAACCTTTTCTTTCACCTGAGCCATTTCATCCAACACGTCCCACAATCCGTTCCAGTTATTTTCCACCATGACTGTAATAATTTCCCCTGCATTTCAGCTGGCAGTATCTATAACATGCAGGTCTATAAAAAGGTAAGCTGTTAGATAATAGTAACAGGTCTCATTTGGCCTTTGCAGCGGTGCTGCCTAATTGGCTGGAAAAAACAATGGCGAGACTCAGCAGTGCAGTCAAGTACAGAGAGCTCACAAGTAAACTGAGTTATACCCCCCTTTTATGCTCTTTAGAGACTATTATGTGTGTCTGTGCATGTGCCCATGTGTGTGTGTGTTAGTTGCCATGGAGATCCAAAAGATGTTGGGAATAATGGAATATTTAGAGTCCTCAGGAGTAGACTACCACCTCTTTGACTAACCGGTAACCTTTAAAGGTGTTGTAGTCTGTCCCCAACCTGCAGAGCAGCAGGCTATTCCTATAATCATCACATGTGAATGCAAATAGTCCATTTGTCCATCCTCTTGCTTCTGCTTCAGGGGCCCAGAGCCCATCCTAGCTGTCAATGGGCGAAAGGCAGGGTACATGTTGAAGAGAAGCAGACAACCATTCACGCTCACATTGACGCATTAGGACACTATAATCACTAGTGGACCTGACATGCATGTGTTTGGACTGTGGGAGGAAGCTTAAGTACATCGGGAGGACTTGAAAACCACACATAGAAAGGCCTCAGCCAGCTTGTGGTTCAAACCTAGGACCTTCTTGCTTTGATGCAACAGTATAAAAATGAACTGCAGCTATTTGTTGATGTGCATGGATATTTAACGGTCAAATGTGGTCTTGTCTTCAACTAAAAGAACGTGGCTTTGGTAGATGAATTAGAATAATCTGTGCAGAATCATTCTTCATCTCATGAATAGAGACTACACAGTGAAATCCATATCAGAGACACAAACTGCCCTCAAAAAATCCACTAACTCTGCTCATGAAAAGCAAAGATCACACTCGATTTAAGTTTACCTGAGGTCGTCTCCTGCAGCACCTCTGAAAACTTTTGCACATGCCCATCTTCAACTTCTTAATCGTCCTGAAAGCAGACCTCAGCTTCTGTGTAACACAACGAGATCTCGGTGTGGCTTCTTTGTCGACCAGACGGCAGTGTGACCGGGAGCTTGCTCACATTTGCTCTTATGCTCTCCCTTTATTACCACTTTTCCATCAATTCCCAGCAGATTATGGCAGATTGCTTCTCCTTCCTGAGCTTGGTTCTCCCTGGTTTCTTCCTGTTAAGAGGGAGTTTTTCTTCCCCACTGTTGCTTAGCTGACCCCCCGTTGACCCTACTTTAGGGTCTCTACCTTACAGCATAAATGCCATCAGTCAACAGTTGTAATCCGGTGCTATAAAAAATGAATTGAAGTGAATCGTCTCGAAGTGATGACTAGTTTAGAGAAACAGTGAGGAGCAATATTAAAATCATAGATTATGTATTTACACAGAGAGGTTTTCTCGAAGCCAGAATCTATTTGTCACAACAGGAACACTCAGATTTACTCGCACTTTCAGCTGTGATTGCTGCCTGATAGAAAACAACTACTGGCTTCTCATTTACACAGTCAAATGTGTTGCACATAACATTGTGTGATTTTTTTTTTGTCTTTCTCTATTAAGATTCTCTGTGAAAATATCTCCTGTTGAAATTCAGGTCATAGATTTATAGAAGCTCTCTGCCCACAGGAGTTGAAACAGTTTGTCTCCTGAACAGCGGCGTGTCAGCGCACCATACAGAGAGAGCTCAACTAACAAATGTTTAATATTTTTCCCCTCTTTGGTATTTTCTGGAATAAAATATCTGAAGGGAGAGTTGCTTGGCCGAGTCATTAGTGTGTGTGTGTGCGTGTGTGTGGTGTATGACGCATCGATTACTTATATTTTAAAAATGTGAGCATGAATCTTTTGCTTGTGGGGAAAAGCTGAGGACAGTTTTGAGATTCTCCCTTGCCTTGACAGCTGGATAGGTGTAGTTTGTCTTAGATTGCAAATACTTGGGGCAGCAGGGGAAATTGAAGACGTAATTCAGAATCCATTCAACATCTGCAGGTGAAGTCTGCAGTGGGTAAATAAAACATACTTTTCTGATAGGCCTTTGGGCATTTTATAACCTCACTTTTTATTTCTTACTCTGTATAAGCCTTAAGGCAGAGACGTCAAACTCATTTTATGTCGTGGACCGCATGCAGGCCACTTTGATCTTAAATTGGCTGGACCAGTAAAAACTACATGATAAAGGTGTAAAATTACAGAAACAGTTCGGGAACTTCATTTTGCAGACTGTAATTATAAAATATATAATCATTAATTCACAGAAAATATCCTTTTTTCCTGTGAACCAACTATAAAACAAAAGACATCTTGTCTTAAATCTCAATTAATGGAGTGGTGGTGGGTGGTGTGTGTGTGTGTTTGTGTGTGTGTGTGTGTGTATGGGGGTGAGGGGGTATCAATAGGAAAATACACTTAAAACATCAGAATTTATGCACTCCTCTACATTTTCCAAAGCTGCCTAGTCGCCGAGACTGGAGTCATTGCCGGGTTGATTATGCCCCCTGGGCCTTATGTTTCATACTTGTGCCTTAAGGAGATAGACCGGCCATTAGAGAAACTTCTAGTCCTTTCTAGTTGTGAGTACATTACAACTAGAAAGGTGTGGCTGAGAGTGTGTATACTGCTCTAAATCTATTTGCAAAGTCACATAAGGACACATCTTCCTTATCTGTAAACATAAACCTCACGATCTAAGAGCTGATTAAAGTTTAAGTAAGCATTCAGGAAATGAATCTGAGTCAGTGTCCGTGTGTGCATGTGTGTGTGTCTGCGTGTGTGTAGTATATTATTCAAAAAAACAATCAGAGATCCAAAAAAAAAGTGTTTTTCTGTAACAAATGAAAGGATAAACCTTGCTAACACATGTGCACTTTTGTAATAGGTCACCAGAGATGAGTGTTAATAGGTGAACTCAGTGTAAGAGGATATCAATCAGACATGAGGCTGTGATACAGATGACTACAGGATGAGTAATGAAGGCTTATTAGGGTGAAAAATAGTCATTGTGTAGGACTTTAACCTCGAAACGCTATTTCCTTTACACAGAACAGAAGAAAAAACCCCAAAACAACATGCTAATGACGTGTTAGCAAGAAGCAAAAACTGTGAGAGCACAAGAATAACGTTGGTACAACTGAGAAATCGGGATGGGGTGAAAAAACGTTTAGTCAATGTGCACATGGATGCATTTTAAGGAAAAAACCTGCCAATATGGCATCCCGCGTCAGCATCAGGACCCCCTGAGAAATATGTCGGTTGTCCTAAAGCTGTGTTGGGTTTATGAAAAGTTCCCATCAATCTGTGAGACCGACGGAGACACACGGGGACAGAGAGAGGCGGATGCAGAGACAGGCGGATGCAGACACAGCGTCTTGGCCTGTCCTCCTCCCTACAAGAGCAGTAAAGAGTGTTTATGCGTGCAGTCTGCAGCATGAGAGCGTCCCACATGGCTCCTTGATTGAAAGAAAACAACATCAATCTAGCACAGGCCCCGAGGCCTTTAAATAACCAGCAGGCTGTTTAGAGCAAAGATCCCATTCCTTCCCTGCTGCTGCTGCTGCTGACTTAGGACACACACAGTGACACTCGCGCGCACACACACACACACACACACACACAAAAACAACACTCACACACTTTTTGCCCTCTATATCTATGTCCATAGATAGATAGATCTTTGCTCCTTCACCATTTGAGCCTCTCTGCTCTCTTATGATCGTCTCCCTCGTCTCCCTCCTCCCTTTCGACGTTTATTGTGGTCATTTTCATTCATCGCCCCCATGATGCTAAAATGTCAAGGTTAGAGAGTGCCAGTTTCTCTCTCTGTCTCTCTCTGTCTCATACACACACACACACACACTCCCTCATGGTCAGAGGAGAGGGAGGGGAAGGCACTACCGACTCTGAATACAAGGATTAGTCAAGCGTGTATTTTCCTTTTTCTCTATTTCTTTGCCTCTCGCGCTCCTCTGCTGCTTTGTTGGGAAGAGGCCTTTGGTGTGTGTGTGTGTGTGTGTGTGTGTGTGTGTGTGTGTGTGTGTGTGTGTGTGTGTGTGTGTGTGTGTGTGTGAGAGAAAGAGTTTAAGGGGTGAGGAGGCTTGTCGAAGGTGTTTGCCAGAGTTAAACTGATTTTGTCTGTGTGGAGCTAAATAACAAACAGGCAGCTCATTCATTTTGGCACTGTCTAGTCACGTATCGTTCCCTTAACCGTGAGATTGTTTGAAATCCACGCTGTTTTGAGAACACGATTTATCAAAATGATAAAAAGTCAGGCCATGAAAAAACACTTTGTAGAGCTGAATTCTTAATTACTCATTTACCTCTCCCTTCTTTGAATGTAAGAGAAATACCCTGAATGTAAAGCTGCGAGGAGAGGAGGCAGCTCGTGCTCAAATCTTCATTTCTGCTCGGCTGCCACGAATGACTTGTAGTTTCTTGGGTCCACATGTGTGGCAGTAACACCGCGTGAACTGTGTCTAGGTGCGAATGTCGTGTGAAGAGTTTAACAGTTTACAAAAAGGGAGTCGAACGTGCGATAATCTGAGTGTTCGAGGGTGAGCGTTTGTTCCTCATATTTTACTGGACCTTCTGACAAATGAAAACAAGTCTCGCTGAAAAGAAGGGAAGGAGGTCTACAGCACCTTGGCCTCCCCCAAGTATAAATCTTTATATCCCCCCTCTCCCTTTCTCCTAAAGTACTCCCCACAGCACTCCACCCCCCATTCCCTTTTAGAAAGAACCACCCTTTCCCCCTGGTGAAGCCAGCCCCCTCCTCCGACCCTAAAGCAGTGCCCCAAGAGAAGTGAGGTAAACATGGCCCCCCTCCGTTCTCCTCACCCCCACTCCTCGCCCTCCTCCTCCTCCTCTTCCCTTTCTCAGTTTGTTTGCCGACGGGCTGCTTTTTGGACTTTTTTGTTTGCCGTTACGGCCTTAAACTCAGGCCACACTTTGAAGATGCTGTAGAAAAAAGAAAAAGAGGTGGCAATGATACAGATCAATTTCTGAGACTATGAGGGAGCATCTGCACATGCTTCTTATGTATTTACAACCCGAAATCATTTAGTTGATGAAAAAAACCCCTGTGCAGACAAAGCTGTGTAATCAGTTGCAATACCATTCACAATGTATACATTTAATGCAAAAATGCGGTTAACCCTTAATGCCTGATGCATTATATTTTATACATACAGCTTTTATGAGTTTTTGAGCATTATCAGTGTGATTTCCCCCCTCTCTGAAAAATCTAAATACATTGTGCAATACATTTTAAGCAATAAATTGCAAAAAAGTAAATAAAAATCAGAACGTTCATAAACAAGGTTCATAAACACTTTATTTTTCAAAAAACTGTCTGGCAATTATTTCATGGCTTTAAGGCTTTAAGGGTTTTTTTTTTTTTTTTAAAACATCACCCTAATCTAATTTTTTTGAAACAATATCTGGCATTAGATCATTTTTGTTTTTCTCACTGCTGTTGTCAGAATATGTCAGCGATTTAAAAAAAAAGAAAGGAAGAAAAAGAAAAAGAGCCTGACAGGTTTACTGTACAGTCACGGGGTGTTAGAGTAGAGACTGTGTAGGAGTGAAAGATAAGCGTGGGAGAGACCAGCAAAGAGGAAGGAAAACTGCTGTTGGGGGGGGGGGGGTAAAGAGTATGTGCTGTTTTTATCCTTCAGTGAAATGAATCCTCAGTTCAAGAAAGGAGACAAATAAAAGAGCTCGTTTAATGAGTTGTACTACAATATAAGAAAAAAAGATAAAGCGGGGAACTTTCGTCTATGAGCGGCACATTTACATATTCGGTAGCTTTGCGAGGTGCCACATATGGAGAAACAGGGAGCTGCTGTAGTCACGTGTGCTGCTACTTCTGTGAGAGAAAAGAAAAATACTCTGTGCACGAGCTTCACACCAATTTGCATCCAATCCATCTACGATGCCCCCCACTCCATCCTCTCTGCAGATGTGGAGATGGATGAGCCTTTGCCATGCATCTCTGTCACCCAGTAATGCAGTCCACTGGGTCACCTGGTAAAACAGCCCATATGGTGGGAGGTTTTGACAACATGTGCCCCCCCCCCACCACACACACACACACACACACACACACACACACACACACACACACACACACACACACACACAGACTCTGCAGGAAAGTCTATCCACTTTTTTTCTAAACTGGAACATGATGCAGACCAGTCCCCACCTCCTCCTACACACACTTCTCCATTACAAGGTGTTGCTGGTTGAAGACAGACGAGGCAGTGCTGGTTAGGATTAGCTCACTACAACCCTATAGCCCTGCCCCTGCAGTCTAGACTTGGCTTTCTTTGCTTTAGTATCTTTCTTCCCCACCTGTTCCTGCCCTGATTTGTGCAGTAGCCCTCTCAATACTCAGCTAATACATTTCCTTTGAAAGCTAATTTTTATTTCATGTGTGGACCTTTTTGTAGCCGCAGACACACACAGTGGGGGGACTCGGGAACATTAGAATTTAAAACTTATCTACTGCTGAGAAGTTACAGCTACTACCATGCGCCCTCCAAAGGTCCCCACAGGCTGGATTTATTTGCTTCAGAGCCTTCAGGAAACAGTCTTCATTGTTCTAAAGGTGTGACCCCCCCTCAACCCCACCCCTGAATGCCTCTGGGGGTACGCTACCTCATAAAAGAGACTGTTAATGTACTCTGACCTGGGGTGGGATTATTATTTTGGCGGTCTCTTGGCACGAGGGGAGGGTTCGGCTCAGTCTGCCTGGCTGGATCATTCAGAGCAGGCTGGACAAGGTGCCATCGAAACACAGATGTGGGAACAGCTATCAGAAACAAAAAGCTAACTAGGTGTTTTGGCTCGACTTGTGACACACACCACATGGGCGAGATGTAGCAGAGGAAATATGTACAAAGACAGCCTTATGCCTTTGCAGATGCAAAGCTATATACAGAATGTATACATGCTCACAACCACGAAGACAAGCAGCTCTCAGGTCTTCTGCGACTGATATCACTTTTGTTTTGAACGTGCTTGTAGGAGGCAGTGGCTGAAGTTCAGGGAGGGTGGGGGTCTTAGCACACACATAATGTAAGCTTTGGAGGTTTTGCCAATGCACCAAAGCCTAATGTGAAGTGTGAAACTGATTCTAGTGATGAGCCTAGAGAAAATTAAACACCCTCTACAAATAATCACATAGTGTAAGTATCTGGCCTGCAGCTTTACTGCAGTACTTCACCATTATCAAACACAGCATTGCTCTGTTTTCAGCAGATATGCAAAAAGCCACAGTTTTGCACTAAATGCAT